>NC_081408.1:103574371-103895871 GCF_030272615.1 Cryptomeria japonica | reverse complement strand
ACCTCATTATTCACTAAAGTATTTCTACATGGGTGAAAGTGAATGTTCTACAGTTGCACTTTTACCTTTGGTTATTGAAATATTTACCCAATTTTTGTATATTTTGGCCCCTAAAATAGTATTCGCATTATTCTCATTCTAATTTTTCACCATTTGTCTATATTATTATACTTTATCTGCTTAGCATTCAATGAAAATATTTCACCCTCCCCACCCTAAACAAAAAAAAATCATTTAAAAAAAAAATTATACAACATCATGTATATAAGTGTTACCCATATAATTTTAAATATTTTGATTGTAAGCTAGTGATTTCAAACGTATAATCTTATTTAATAATTAATATGGTTTGATATTTTAATCTTATTTACAATCTTTTCTTGAACTACTATTTACTTGGAACACTTGAAAATTGAATTTGAATGTGTCCAATCCAAAAGATGAAGTGGTTTGACAATATTTCTCACCCCTAAAATAGTATTCACATTATTCTCGTTCTAATTTTTCACCATTTGTCTATATTATTATACTTTATTTGCTTAGCATTCAATGAAAATATTTCACCCTCCCCACCCTAAACAAAAAAAAATCATTTAAAAAAAAAATTATACAACATCATGTATATAAGTGTTACCCATATAATTTTAAATATTTTGATTGTAAGCTAGTGATTTCAAACGTATAATCTTATTTAATAATTAATATGATTTGATATTTTAATCTTATTTACAGTCTTTTCTTGAACTACTATTTACTTGGAACACTTGAAAACTGAATTTGAATGTGTCCAATCCAAAAGATGAAGTGGTTTGACATTAAAATCTGATTTTTGTAAAGGATAAGAACTCCACACAGTTTTTTGGGTATGGCGAGATGGGCGAAAACTCACATTTTAGGGTTTCTGAGGACAAGTAGAACTGGGGTGAGGATTCTCTTTGCAATCCTCTTCCACCGCCTGATCCTTTTGGCAATCTCTCTAGTCATATCCTGCAATGGGTCTTTCGGAATGGTGTTTGGGTGGATGTGTTTTCGAGGGATCATTCAGAGTGGCATCGAGGGCATCTGGGAAGACTACGTTCTTCATATTTTAAGGGTTTCTTTGGGTCGCGGTAGAATCTCCCTGCACATGCAAAATCTCATGGGCTTGGGGGGTCTAGAAAAAACCCTCGGGTAAACTCTCAGAAAGGCATCTGGAGAAACCTTGCTCGCATGGGTCGGTCAAAAATGGTTCCAGCCCCTGCTACTACATTGCATAAACCTTTAGATAAAGGTCCCTTGTCGGAGAAGGTTTGGTCGCCAATGCCAAGTATCTCTATGGTTGATGCTCCATTTGATAAAAAGGCTCGGGATTTGCACTCCTTGGCAGTTCTTATTCAGGTTTGGGGAGATAATGTTTTGCTTTCTAAGCTTCATCATGAAATTCACTCTCTTTGGTATGGCACACTCTATTTTCACATTCTTTTTGCGAATATTTTCATCATTATCTTTGATTCTGTGGATGCTAAAAAAAAGGCTTTGGAAAAACCATATTTGTGGATAGGTCATAATTTAATCTTTGTGGAAAATTGGAAAACTCTTTTTTCTGCATCACAAGATATTGTTAAATGCACTCCCACTTGGTTTTCGTTGCCTGGCCTTCCCTATGAATTTTTGAACCTAGATATTCTGTGAAAAATAGGGGATTCACTTGGGAAATTCATTCATTCACATTCAGCTTTCGAGGAGGGGGGTTTTAGGGTAAAGATTTGTGTTTTGCAATCAAAGCATTGTCTGTGATTCTGCTTGGTTTTCTAAGGCCTCTGTAACTATGGATGTCGCCCTTTTTTCTACTCTCAAGGGTTTATCATTTGTAGATAAGGTCTCTCGGCCTTTGAAAAATGTTTCAAAATTTGTTCTTCCCTCTTCTAAGGTTGTTGAGGGTAGTCAACCAAAATCCCCTCCTCTGCAAGGGCTGGTTGTTTCTGGTGATATCCCTAAAATTATTCAGAAGGATGGGGAAGTTGCGACAATTCTAGGTTCCCCTTCTCCTATGAAGGATGGCCTGCTCATCAACTCTCAAATGGATGTTGGTCTGGTTGCTAATTGTATGGAATCTTTCCTTCCTGATGATGATTTAATCTCAAAAGTTCAAAAAGTGGCTTTTGATCATAATATTACCTTGAACTCAAGAATTACTGACAAGGTAGTTGAAGCAATTGATCAGGATTTGGTTAATTTAAACTCTTCTTTGGTAATTCCCCCAACTGGTAATCCTTTTGATATTCTCTCTGATAAAGTTCAAGATGCTGAAAATGTTTTGTGTTTAACTGAGGTTGGGATTGGGAATATGGGTTGTGACTCTGTGATTAATAAAGCTATGGTTCACTTCCCTTTATCCCCTACTTCACCATCTCCTTCTCCTGCGAAAAGAGGTAGGAAGCCGAAGGATTTTTACACACAGTTATATATTGATGTTGGTATTCAGTCTACACTCTTGAGCCCAAAATCGGGGTCTAGTAAGAAAAATACTAAATTTAGTCCACCTTTTACTCGGTCTGTGGCTTCCAAGCGTAGCTTGCAAACTAAGCTGGAGAATGTTGATTTAGCAATTGAGAAGAGGGGAGAGATTGCCTCCCCTCGAGGGCAATGAAGTTTTTTGCCTTGGAATGTTAGGGGCTTAAATACCCCTAACAAAAGACGCCTCATTAAATCACAGTTGGATTTAATGAAGTGTGATGTGTTACTTTTGTAAGAAACTAAGTTAAGTTGTCAAGGTGCTGACTTTTTGTTTTCCAAATGGAAGCCTTGGAATTTTCATGTATCCCCCTCGGCGGGGGCATCTAGGGGTTTGGCTTTCCTTTGGAAGGATATGTCTATTGATTTGAAATTGGTTGTTTCTGCTCCCTTCTGGATGCTGGCCTTGGTTAGAAGACATGTTTTGAATGTTAAACTCTAGTTGTTTAATGTATATGGACCAATGTCAATTGGGGGTAAGAAAGCCCTTTAGGATTCCTTATCCCTCACCCTTTCCCCCCTTCATGGCCAGTTTGTGGTTTTTGGAGGAGACTTTAATGCCATTTCCTTTGATGATGAGAAGTGTGGGGAGATTTTGCCCAATAAGCATATCTTGGAAGACTTCTCTACTTTTATTCTAAATAATGACCTGGTCGATTGTAAAACCTTGAATGGGTCGTTTACTTGGACAAAAAGGAGAAAAGATTTCTTGCAAATTGCTGAGAGACTTGACCATTTTTTGGTTTCTGACAATTGGATTTCCTCTGATGTGGATGTTGTGGCCTCAGTCTTGCCTAATGATGGTTCAAATCATTTTCTGATTGTGTAATCCATCTTCGATGACAGAGCTCCTAGTCGTTCTTCTTTTAAGTTTGAAACAATGTGGTTTCGAGATCCATCCTTTGCTTTGCTTTTACAATCTTGTTGGTCTTTGGCTCCTTTTGTTTAGGGTACTAGGATGTTTTGGTTTGTTAAAAAACTCTCTTATCTTAAGCACAAAATTAAGAAATGGAATGTTCTGCATTTCAAAAATATTTTTACTGAGAAGATTAAGATCTAGGAAGAACTTGAAGCCCTTAATGCTAGGGTTATGAATTGTGGCATGGATTCTGCTACTTTTCAGAGGTACAAATCTTTGAATTCTCATCTAGAAGAGATTATCTCAAGGGAATAAATCTATTAGCATCAAAAATCCAGAGATTTATGGTTGTGTGATGGTGATCAAAATACTAAGTTCTTCCACACCTCAGCCAAGTTGAAAAGACAACATTGTAGGATCTCTTATATTCAAAACTCTGATGGGGTTGTTTTTACTGAAGAGTCAGAGATTGCTGCTAAGGGTGTCTCACTTTTCAAGTCTTTGCTTTCAGAAGAGTCATATGTTTTTAATGATAATTTTGGTTCTTCCATTCCTAAGCTTATAACTGATGAGGATAATGCAATGTTAATGGCTCATTTTTCTATTCAAGAAGTAAAAGATGTTGTCTTCTCAATGTTGCCTAATAAGGCCCCTGGTCCAGATGGTTTTACTGCTCTATTCTTTCAAAAATGCTGGTCATTTCTTGGGGAGGATCTACATCTTCTTTTAGAAGAGGTTAGGTGCAATAGGTCTATGTTAAGAGAGCTCAATTCAACTTTGATTGCCCTCATTTCAAAAAGTGAGAATCCCAAATCTTTTGTGGATTTTTGCCCAATTTCTTTATGCAACACCTTATACAAAATTATTACTAAGTCTATTTCCTTAAGGCTTGCTAAGCTCATTCCTAGAATTGTCTCAGGTGAATAGGGGGGTTTTGTCCCTGGTAGGGAAATGACAGAGGGGGCCATTTTGGCCTATGAGATTCTGCATTCTATCTCTCAGTTGTCTATTCTGGCCATGATTCTAAAGTTGGATATGATGAAGGCTTATGACAGGGTAAGTTGGCAGGTGCTCTTGTGTGTGCTTAAGAAATTTGGGTTTGGAATCAAATGGGTCAAATCGATTTAGGCATCTATTAGCATGGCTATGTTCTTAGTAATTTTGAATGGTTCTCCATGTGGTTTTTATGCCTCATCTAGAGGACTCAAGCAAGGGGATCCATTGTCACCCTTCTTGTTTATTATTTTGGCTGAAGCTTTTAGCAAAGATATCTCACATGCTAGGGAGAGTGGCTCATGGAAGGGGATTTTCATCCCTCATATGGCTACAATTCACACTCATTGCTTATTTGCGGATGATACATTACTATTTGGCAAAGCTACCATGGGGGAAGCTCAGGTCATTAACAGGATCATTATGGATTATTCTTTTTTCTCTGGACAAAAGGTTAATCAGGCTAAATCAAAAATCTTCTTTGTTAATGTTTCCCCTCTGGTGCAGTCCAGATTGTCTCACTTTTGGGGCTTCTCTGTGGGTCAGTTTCCTTGCAAGTATTTAGGGATTCCATTTTTTACTGGATCAGAGAATTTTTGGGAGCTGATCTCGGGGGCTATTTCTTCAAGAATTATTTCTTGGTCTCATAAGTGGTTAACTTTTTTTGGAAAAACTGTGCTTATTAGAGTTATTCTAAATGTGGTTCCTATCTATCTGTTATTTGTTTTAAAGGCTCCTAAGAAGAATGTGGTTTCTCTACGTTCAGTTTTAAGGTCTTTTTTATGGAATGATAATGTTAATAAGAAAGGTAGGATCCCTTTGTTGGCATGGGATAGGGTTTGTGCTCCTAGGGACAAAGGAGGTGCAGGGGTTAAGGATCTTGGTAAGCAGAATTTGTCTCTTGGTGCTAAATTATTTTAGAAACTTTATAAGCAGCCCGCCTCTAAGTGGGCATCTATTTTGTCTATAAAGTACCTAAATAACTGTTCTAGGGAGGCTATCTTTACTACTTCTTCACTTCCTAAAGGGTCTATAATTTCATGGTTGAGTGCAGATCTGTCATTTTTCCAGGATTGTCCTAGCTTATTCATAATGATCGTAAGGCTAGGTTTTGGGATGAAGTATGGAATGGCTTCCCTGCACACTCTAGCCTTGGGGATTGGTCGCCTCTTATGTCCTTCCTTAAATCTTCCTGGGGTATTTTTGTGGCTGATTACTTTTTTGTGGATTCCTTGGGTCTCTTGCCTATGGCAAGATGGAAATCAATTGATTCTTTTCCATTGGATCAAGATATTAAGTCCGCTTTTGTGGATGAGCTTAAGAAACATCCATTACTCTTCTCAAAGAAGGATGATGAGATTAATTGGACTTATTCAAAATCAGGGGAGTACTTGATCAAAGAAGGATACAATTATTTGTCTTTAGATGTCAAGAGGGACGATTTTCCATTTAAGTTATTTTGGCACGCTGCCTGTTACCCAAAGCAGGGGCGTTTGCTCGGCTGGCTTTTCAAGATAGAATTCTTACTAGCATGAGATTGGATAGGCTAGGTATCACTTTTGTTTTCCCAAGTGTTATGTATGGTGGGTCCCTTGAATCAGTCGATCATCTCTTCCTTCATTGCCCCTTTGCTCATCATTGCTGGTATTGGCTATTTAATAATTTAAACTGGAGCTCTGCTCTTGGTAGGGACCTCGGGTCTCACTTCATGAGTTGGCCTCTATTATATCCATCTTCATTCTATGCTTGTCTTTGGATAATTGCTCCTTCTATTCTAATTTGGAAAATTTGGCTTGAGAGAAGTAATAGGATTTTTAAGAAACACTCTTCCCCTTTGCAAGATGTGCTCTTTTGTATTGAGAAATCAATTTCTGAGACTGTCCAGGCTTTCATTTACAAAGGTACTAGTTTGCACAATACTTTCACACCATGGGACAATTGGGTTACCAAACATTGGTCAGCCTTACAGTCTCTCCCTCTAAGTGGGGAAATTTCTAAAACGTGACCTTCAATAAATAGAGCAGAGGTGGTTTGGTTGCCTCCTCCAGCTTCAAAGTATAAATTGAACTTTGATGGAGAATCTCGTGGTAACCCTGGAAAATCTACCATTGGTATTGTGGTTTCTAATAACAAGGCTTGTATCATAAAATCTCAATGCCAGTGTATTGCTAATGGAACTAACAATGTGGCCGAACTTCATGCCCTTTCCACGGGACTTGATTTGCTCCTTTCCTTACATTTGTTGGATGTTGTCATAGAGGGTGATTCTCGGGTTATTTTTTACATGGTCACAAATCGCTCTTCGCACTCTTGGCATCTAAAGTATTGGTTGGACAAGATACTTGCTTAGCTTGAATTGTTCAATTCCTTCTATATGGTCCATTGTTACAGGGAAGCTAATAAGGTGGAAGACTTCTTGGCCAATAAAGCATTAGATGAGGATATCCAATTTTTGGTTGATGTGGCTTCCAGTTCTTTACCACCTCATCTAGTTTAATTGTTTCTAACTTATTTGCAGAAGCATGACCTTTTACCTTGATTGGTGATTATATTCAGGCATGCAGCTTAATATGGTGTTGATGGCCTTTTTGGTCTTCATAACTTCATTATGTCTGCATTATTGTGTGTAATCTCAGTCTAGGTTTGGGTTTTTTTCTTTGTTGCAATTGGTTGGGACTTGTGGTGTATGCGAGCATCTTATAATCATGCTTTGCACTATTTACACACTTAAAATCTACCCCACGCTTATCCTTGTTGCCATGTGGTTTTTGTTTGTCTAAATCATGATGACTGCATGGGATTTTTTGTGTTGATTTCTTAATGATTGTACTTTTGTCCGGGTGGCTTGCTTACAGTTTTAAAGATTCATTTATCTTCTTCTCTTGTGGTGGTAGTTTATTGAGTTATTTTGTTTCATGTGGGGGATTTCGTTCATGTGGCGATCTTGTTTTATTGTTTAGCATGCTTATGTTGATTTATGGCTATGAGTATCATGCAAAAGTTGTCATCATTCTTTATGAAGGTGGTGGCATGTGGTTGCATTTTTGCATGAATGTTGTGGGTTTGATTGAGATGATATTTGTTGTTGCATCCTTTGGTGGTTGTGCTTGTTCTCTCATAATGGCATTTGATCTCTTTATATTCCTGTGCTCTCTCTTGGTTTTGCATTATCTTTTTATGGAGTTTGTGGGCTATCACATTTTGCTGCCTCACAAGCAATATGACTTCCAAGACACATGTTTTTTATGATGAAAAGCTTGGTCCTTTGTTTCAAGTTTATTCTCTAGATTTCTCTCTAGATTTTTGCAAGGTTTTGGGAAAGCGATGGCTGGTGGAGAATGCAGGTTGTTTTCTTGCTAAAATTGTATCTCATTTTCTCACTATTTGTATGGATGTGCTCCTGGATTCTGCTATGGTCAGGGCACTTTTTGTTGCATACTTCCACTCCTATTTCTACACTGTTGATGATTTGGATAGTGCATTATCTTTTTATCATTTTGAATTTGGTAATTTTGAGTATGGTGGTTTCCTATCTTGTTCTCAATTATTATCTTTTGGCTGGCACGGGAAACTTCTTTCAATTATGAGAAATGACTTGATTTCTAACCTATATGATGATACTTTGTTTGCTATGGTAGCTCTAATAGATCATGTATCACCAGATTGTTTGGCAGTAGTTGTAAATATATTTTCAGGTATTCACTTTCTCCTAGACTCAATGCACATTGTATTATCTTCACCAACTTTAGTTTTGCCTATTTAGATGGTGCCTCCTACAGTTCTCGTTGATGTTGATACCCCCCCTCTTCTCCTCTGTTGGAAAGCACTAGTTCATGGTATATGAATTCTTAAATGTAACTTTCTTAGACAGAATTTTTTGTACTCTTTACAAGGGGTTGGGTTTTTTTGGCCAACATGGCAATTATGTAATCTCGAGTGGGTCTCTATCTAGTTTTTAGGTATAAGCTAGACTAGAGGTTTTCTTTGCTTGGTTCTTTCCTACTAATTCTCTTTGAACAAGGTTGTAAAAATCATAATATTAATAAAATTTAGTGGTTTACCACTTTTATTGAAAAACAAAAATCTGATTTTTGACTTCTTTTTTCAGACCCCAAAACTAACTAAGTTGCATCAAGAATTGCCCTGGGAAACTCATTCAACCTTATCATAAGACCATGAAATTGAAAAAGCATGATGACATATGATACAAAAATGTGAGTTCCAAATTAATCTATGTGATTCCTCCTAGGTTGCAAAATTTTAAAGGTCAAAGGTGGGCTCCAAGTTTGATTTGAAAAAATATAGTTTTCAAAACTCTCCAAATCCTGACTTCTTTGGACTTCAAAAACTTATCAAATAAGTCTTGGGTTCACGACACTGAAAATGTGCACTCGTGTATATAAAAGAGTATGACTACCAAGGTTCCCTTCATGAAAACATATAGGCTACAAGATATTGGCAGACAAAGATGGGCATTCAGGCATATTCAACAAAGTGCAGACAACAAAGCCTTCATGGAACTCACCAACCGAAGGCATAAAAAAAATCAAATATGATCCTAGGAATACATAAATAGGAAAGTGTCCTTACATATGTGACATGAGTACAATCACCAATCCATTTCAAATGATGATCAATGGGTTTCAAATTATGACTCATCAAAGTAGGCCACTTAAGGAAATTTCACAAGGGTGTTTCCAAGTGTATTGCTAGAAATTGAAAACATAATGGCACCTCAAATTGGAAATATTTGAAGGTTCCAAAAAGTGCCATACATATCATTTATCCATATAATCCTTATTAAAGATGGTCTTAAGACCCTTTTGAGGACCCCTATACAGTTCCTAGTACCTTCCCTTGTTTGTGTAAGCAAGTTAACCTGCAAAAGGAAGGTATACATGAAATCACTCACATAGAAGTAGGGGAATGGATTATTACTATCTCATATTAGCCTTATTTATAGTATCATCCTCATAATATAATTCCCCAGGGAATCTACTCTCGTAAACAACTTGTTAGGGAACCATCCTAGGTATGACAATTATATAAATTGCATTACACCATGCATATGTGTAGTTGAAAACCATATGAAAACTTAAAATCTAATTAATACAAAAATATTATTTGAAAGTCCAAACAAAAGTCTCATAAAAGGGATATATAGAACATAAGGTCCCAAAGTAGTAACAAAGTAAACATTTATATTCTCAGTCAGAATAAGAATTATATAAGTCCTTGAGGAATAAAAGGACCATATTGTAAAATTTATAATAGCTAAATAGCTCAAAATTTAAAATCTCATGATGCATGTGCAAAACTCAAGGAAATGAATCATCAATGATGAATTTACAATAATTTTCATGCTCACAAAAATTTGCATATTGCATCCACTATGTGGCTTTATTAAAGCCACCTAAGGGGAGGAGTGGAATAGTGACCTCAAACCACATATATATAATAGCATGCAATAACATAGTGGACTTGAAACACATCTAAACATTGTAGCAATATCCAGCTAAATTAGGTGCTCCCACACAACCTAAGACATGTTGAGTAACTATTTAATAAGTAACATACGTAAAGTACCACATATGCCAATAATCTATAGTAATCTAATGTCAAAATTTTATTGGATTCCAAATAAATATTGATCACCTCAACCTTTTAGATACCAAACAAGAAAGGTGTTGACATCATTACAAATTTCTATAACAATCATGTTGCAAAGTTGAATGTATAACCTCGCCACTTCAAGCTATCTTTATTAGAACTATATCTTATTCTATGATATATCCTAATGAAATATATTATACCAATGTTGAATTATGTACTTTAATTGTGTACAAGTAGTCATGATGCTAACAATTTCCCCATAAACCGGAAGTTGTCTCCATGTTACTCATATTAATAAAATTTTGTGTTGATATCCAAAAGCAAAAATTGTACCAACACTATGGTACATTAGGATTCATCCTCAACTCAATGAATATAAGTATCTAGGAGATGGTTTGCACAATAACCAACAAGTATTCTTTCTATATGGGAAGTGGTGCAGGGGCAACGTCCATTGAGAATTACTATCTTCAATGGAGGTCCTCTAATAAGGGATTATCATCCATAAAGATTCAAAATATTTTGATTGGTTCATTTTTCATTTGACCCCTAATCATGCTTGTGTATTCTCAATCCAATGGGAGGGACGATGCTAGGGGAGAACATCACAAACATGGACATATACATTTATATCTTGACTTGCCCATTTATTTGAACAAGCATACACCAATATGTCCCAACACTTAAAATCATATTCATATTATAAGTTGACACACATGTAACTGTCACAAGGGTGTTCATAGGTGGATTACCCCTTACATATAAATCACCCTTATCCTAGTCTAGATTCCTCGTATCAAATACTTGGGCATGCATATAGCACTTACTGGCCTTCTGTATGTGACGACATGCAATATAAAATTTATTGGATTTCTTCATGTTACAACATATACAAGTTATATGGGCTTAATTGCATTATGCTTCAAGAGAAAACTACACACTTTTCATTCCCCTTTTTTTCCAATTAATTTTACCATAGTTTTGTAATTTATACCTTCCCTTAAACTTTAAATAGTTCTTATATTTTTCTTTCCCTTTTTCTTATACTTACATCTCTTCTTAATATATCTACCTCACACATGCAATGTATCCTTAGACCCCTTCAAAACCTTTCTCCTCACTTCCTCTAATAGTAGGGTGGCAACAAGGGAATCTAATGTTGGATCATCTATAAAAGAACCATCGATTGAAAGCATTAGAATATCCCAAGATTCAAGTAATTATATAATAATAAAATACATTTATCCTCTTCTATATCCACATCAACATACTATAATTAATTTTCAATAATTACTTGTTTATGAGACTATTAGCCTAGTAAATTTCTCATATTATATGTTGTAGATTCACTAGAAACATCCAATAAAATAAAATCAAATAAACACAAACAAAGTGTCACATATTTTGTTTTTTAGTTTTACCCATTCTTAATCTGACATCTATTTTAGTTTAGTTTTGAAAACTTTACAAAAAAATCATTTATATCTTTTCTCCAATTTAAATCCTCCATATTTAGCTTCTAAATTTCAAATCCTATATCATTGAACTTTTATATTTTCAACCAAGATGAACTAACCATGATCTCTTCTCACCCTAGCACTACAACTATAAGGAAATGCAACAAACTCCACTATAAAAAACTCAAATAAATTCATCTTTTCTCAAATCAACCCAATCATAAATTTGATACCAGATGTAGGATAGGATAAACTAACAAGTGAAAGTATGTTGCAAACTAAAATCATTCAAACACTTAAATAACAATATATCATATACAAAAATGAAAATAACCATATTAGAGATGCAAAACATAACACAAGGTATACATGAAGAACCCATTGCATAAATAAACTCCACACCCAAAGAGATCCAAAACTTGTATTAAGTCTGAACAAGAGTTACACCAATACAGCTTATCTCTCTAAATTCTTACATTATTTTGTTACTACAACCTGAAGAAAACTTGTACAACCTCCTACACCAAGCTCTAATTTACAAAAGAATGACAAGGTGAAACCATGGATTATTTTGCAAACTACTTATAATCTAAAGAGAGGTATGGAACCCAAATTAGTTAGACCCAAATCCTAACATGTCTCTTGGTAAAAGATGATTATTAATAGCATATTCCTTACATGTCATAGTATCATAAAATAAATTGCTCAACTATTTAAACCTAGGCATCCAAAATATCTTTATTGTTCCATGCATTAGATGATTCAAGCTAAGTGTCCAAAATTATCATTAGGCTAGTAAAGATTCCAATAGATCATTCCTCTTACTTGCTTTTACACATCCTAATAATTTGTCAATATGACCTTTGTGAAGACTAATCAAGATGCTCTTACACACCTTACAAAATGTCAATGAATGCCTAAATGAGAAAAAAAACAAAGTGGGGCACTTGTAGATGTCCAAAATTAATTAAATTAATATTTAATTATTTATCCCTATAGTGTCATAAAATTGCGACCCTTGCAATTGTTGACCACATTAGGGTCCTCACGCACGTAATTCGAATCGCTAAGCCATATCAAAGATCAGAGACTTGATTGGCACCTGAGAACCGCACCTTACTTGCCCTTTGCACTACCCGAACTACATCTTATCTTGTAAAAAAGGGTAGGATAGGGGTGTGGCATCACTGTCCTCTACCCAATTTTGGGGCAGGACCCTTTTCAAATGTTCTTTGGAGTTTGCACATTAAGCAGTAAGACTCCCTCAGCGTTGGCCTATGACAGACAATCAGTCAATTAAACCTAATTGTTGAGTATATAAGTTGAATTTGTCATCTCATTTTCATAAGGGGGGATGAGTGGTAATTTTACATGAGATAAAGCATTCAAGAGCATTCAAGCATTCCTTTCCAGCATTGATCATTCTCAAGTCTCCTTTCAAGGCTAGGTGTTGCATTAGAGTCAAGGATTCAACCATTGAAGAGGAGATTCATTCCAACATTCAATTCCACATAAGAAAATCTATTAACATTCTATCTATAACCTCCCTTGAGGTGATTTACATTTCATTCTTTCATTTACATTCACTTGCAAGTACTTTCTTTCATCATTTGGTTAATTCCAAAACTGGGGTTTGACCTGAAGGCAAACCCCCAATCTCAACACCTTTCCCTCTCTTTTCTATGTGTAGGTTGCAAGTGCATAGTTGTGCTTTCGGATTCAGACTCCATTTGCAGAGGCAAAAAAACCCTTTCATTTTGTGGATTTTTTGGAGGACCGTGTACATTCCCACCACAGTCAGGGAAAATTTTTCCCAAATTCACAAGGCGACTTCATTTCGACAGATTATTGCCAGATCCAAGTGCACATCTTCATCCTATGCTTCTATCTTGAGTTATAATCAGATCTTTGTCACTTTTACACTTGATCATAAGTACACAATTCAATCAATTCAAATCTCAATCTTAGAAGAGGGGATTCACTTACCATCACTCAGAATTCAATCTCTTTCTCTAGAGGTTGAATATAGTGTATTTTCCTCCCTGTTCCAATGTAATGTGTAAAATGTGTTTGAAGAGAAATCCGAAGTGAAACTTTTATCTCTCCTCGGAGGGAAGAAAATCTTTCCTCTCAATATCTCCATCTTTCACCTTTTTCCAACATCACAATCCCTTCTCGCATAATTAATTTCATTAATTATGTTACTTTTATTCTTCTCAAAATTAATTAAATTATATTTAATTAACTTTATCCCTCGGACATATAATTAATTTATCAATTGATTATATAAATCCTCGTTCTTTTAAAATTAATTCAATTCCCAACCTTAGTCAATATATTCAATATTATTCTCTACTTTGTTGGAAAAAGATACCATACAGGTCATCTAATCTTGCCATTGATGGCAACCCAATTTAGTTATTCCATCTGCAGTGTGTGATCTGATCCTACCAGAAGTCAGAATGAAGATTTGGTTAAGTTCAGTGAGTTAGAATAATCCATCTAACATAATGTAGTATTTTGTTTGTGTTGAATATTTTGTGTTGCGGAGATAGAGGAAGATAGTTAGATGTCTGGAGTACCTTATTCTAGAATCTTAGCATCCAGTGATGATTATCGTGTGAGTTAGAAGGATCCGGTGTACATGTTTTGGGGTTGAAAAGTGTGGTATGAACATTTTGAATAATTGATAGTTGTGCAGAATTGATGGAGTAATTTTGGTGATTGTTTTTGTGATCAAAGATGTTGAGCCAACATTTGGGAAGTGTGTGGATAATTCTTTTTGATCTGCATATGCATTGGAGTTCGGATTGAGCCAACTATGTATGCACATTTCATTATTTGTATAATGTTCTTGAAGCCGACATGTAGAAGACTTGATTTCATGTTGTGAATATATAAGACCGATGGATATGATCATTTTTTATATTGGTGTATGTGTGGAAAGTGTGTGTGATCGATTGTACATAGTTTCATGTGCGCAAGTGAAGGATTTATGCTCTAGCTATTGCAGAATAGAGCAGTGTGAGATTAAGTGTTTTGTGCTTAATCGGAACTGTATTTTGGCATTTGTAGATGTTGTTTTTTAGTTCAAACATTCCAATTATCTTTTGTAAAATATATTGTAAGACAGTGAGTCTTCCTTAGATTGTATCCCTTCTTATTTGGAGCAGTGAGCTCTAGGCAGTGTGCCTAAATGCATGCGCATTCCTAATGTAATATTTTTATAATTCATCAGAGTATATTTATATTGTGGGTCTCATCCCCACCATAGTTTTTCCATCGACCGGTTTTTCCACATATATAATCTTGGTGTTATGGTGTTGTTGTTGATTACTTTGTGTTTTTGTATCTTTCTTTTGTTCATTTGCATTAAGAGGTTGAAAGGACAAGTTAAAAAAGTTGAAAATTGCATAACACCGATTCACCCCCCCCTCCTCTTAGTGTTCCTTGATCCAAACAATTGGTATCAGAGCCTTGTCCCTTGGAAGAAGCCTAACAGCTTGAGGAGGATCCAGGAATGTGAATCAATTAATTCTGGTAGTCTTCAACATCGGCTTATTATGGCACTTGAGGATCTTGATCAATCCCAAGATGAGGTCCGGCAAATGAAAGCGGATATTAAGGATCCTCATAATTTCATTCAGACATTGAAAGATTACTTGAACAAGTCTAGAGAGAAGAGAAAGGAACTTGTTGATAAGCTAAAGGAGAAAGAAAGCCAATGCATAGATGACCAAGCCTTGAAGGAAAAGATAGAAGAATGTGAGAAATTTGCTAGAGATAATGCATTCCAGAAGAATGAGATGGAATTTATAGTGATGAGGTTGACAAAGGAGATTGAGGGAAGAAATAAGAATGGAGAGGGTTTTAATCAATCCTTGAAAGATAGATCTGATGAATGTTGCAGACGTAAATGTGAGAATGACTAGTTGAAGCTTGAACTGCTACAATCCAAGAACAATGAGCAAGAGCTTGAAAGGAAGATTATCATTCTTAGGGATGAGCTTGTTATTTCAAATGAGTACAATGAGAAGTTCAAGATTATCTCAACTAAGCTTGATGTGTTGTTGCAAAGTCAGAAGAGTGAAGATGACAAGCAAGGACTTGGATTTAAGAAAGGTGAAAGCTCTGGATCTGTCAAAGTAATCCTCAGTCTCAACATCTACATATAAAATCTAAAAGGTCTCTGCTAAGGAAACCTATTGCTCATAAGTTCAATGGTATGGTAAGTGCACAAAGATGGTGGTCAAAAAGGGGGGTATATGTTGGCAAATGCACACTCCAATGAGACATTGTAAGTGATTGAAGGTTTTGTCATTGATGGCAACCTTACAATCCTATGACACCGACAAGGAAATCCACCGGCACTAGCAAGGTCAGACTCTACACCGACACACGGACCACCAGCATCGGTAATGAAAGGAAGCATACCGGCACAGAAGCTGACAGGAATTTTGTTTGTAATATATTTTGTTAAAAATTGTAAAATCATTGTAAGTCGACTTGGCAAGTTGTAAAATGACTCATATATATAAGAGTTTATTGTAGAAAATTTTTGTAATCATGGAGGAATGTAATTAGGTGAAATAAGGCAGACCTATTATGTGAATTATAGGTTAAGGGTTTATGTATGAAGCAGAGCTATAAACCGGTACTGGATCTGGCATAGTAGATGTTATTTTGAAGCAGTACAAGACATTAGATTTATATAATCCATTTTGTAAGTCAGTGAGACTTCCCATTTTGTAATTGAGCAATGAGCTCTAGGCACTTGGTCTTCCTACATGTGCAAGCCCCTATTGTAGCAGTAATATTCTCTTATTGGCTAGTAAGTGAATATTGTGGGTCACAAATCCCACTGAGGTTTTTCCCACACTAGGTTTCCTCGTTAAACTATTGTGTTATGGTGTGTTTTTCATGTGGTTGTTGTTATCTTTGTTTATTGCATTACTTTCTATTTACCGGTACACAGTATTGGTATGCTTTACATGTTTTAAGTTAAGAAAATCATTTTCACCGGTTAGGTACTAATTCACCCCCCCCCCCTCTTAGTATCTGTGGGAATCCTAACAATTGGTATCAGAGCTTGGTCCTCTATTTTCAGAAGCCTAACAGCTTGAGGAAGATCTTGACACCGGTAGAGATGGAAAACTTGATGAAGCAATTAGAAGCAGCTCTCTTAGACTATGATGCAGAAAAGCTGAAAAATATCAAACTTGAAGATGATCTAAAGGCTGCACAGGATATTATTGAATCACTTCAAGAAAATCTTACCATTACAAGAAATAAGAGAAGAGAACTCTATGAAAAGATGCAAAATGAGAATGATGAAAAGGAAACTCTTAGTGATCTGATAAACAAGCTAAAACAAGAAAACATGACAACAAAGAATGAGATGCAGGATATGACTATAAGATTTTGTAAAGAAATTGAAGATAGAAAGAAGAATGAAGAATATTTGACAAGAAGACTAAGTGATGCTGCAAATGAGAACACAAGACTTAGATATGAAAATGATTTGTTGAAGACAGATCTAATGCATACACAGAATAACTCAAATGAACTTAT
This sequence comes from Cryptomeria japonica, assembly GCF_030272615.1. NCBI lineage: Eukaryota > Viridiplantae > Streptophyta > Pinopsida > Cupressales > Cupressaceae > Cryptomeria > Cryptomeria japonica. The sequence goes on along the minus strand of NC_081408.1, from coordinate 103,878,885 downwards.
GAGACAAAAAGAAATATTGGCAAGAGAACTGGATACTGCAAATCAGCACAAAGAAAAATTTAAGAAAAGCTCAGAAGAACTTGGTGACTTGTTGAAGAATCGGAAACCTAATGGTGACACTTGTGGACTTGGCTTTGAAACTAGAGAAAGCTCTGGTACTGCAAACACACGGGATCATAGCAAACCGGTAAGACAATCTACTGGTTATAAATTTAATGGTAAATGCTTTAACTGTAACAAGTATGGTCATAGAGAAAATCAATGTAGATCTAGAAATTATCAGAATACTAATACACCCACCGGTCAATGTTCAAAATGCAGCAAAGTTGGTCATAATTCTGAAAATTGCATAATGAATGTAAGATGTTATGTTTGTGGAAGATTTGGACACTTATCTAATCAATGCAGAACACAAACTGGCATAGGATATGGGAAAGCTATTCAAAAAAATAGTGTGACTTGTTATGCCTGTAACAAGATTGGACATATTGCAAAATTTTGTAGAAGCAAGTCCTCACCGGTAAATAACAAAGGTCCTAGTTTGAAAGGTAAAGAAAAAGTTGAAGAAGCTAAGCAATAATTATCAAAACAATGGATCAGGAAATCAGAACTGAATGTTGATAGGAATACTCCTCCACTAGCAGAACAAAGTAACACTCCACCGGCAGGAGTCTCTTCATCTAACTAAAGAAAATTATTTTGAGGGTTTGGCAATCAAATGTGAAACATGCTATTATTCCCTCGGTTGATGGTAATAAGTTGAAATTACTTCTATACCGGCAGATAAGTTAAGTGATTACTTAATCGGCAAGCATTAAATGTGGTGGTTGGCAAAATTAACATTATAAATTGGTATTTTTGGCTCCATTTTCATTTCACCAAGCATTCAAACATTCGAAGAGTGTGAAAATTCCTAAGCAAAGGCTAATTCGAGCAAAGAAGCAAAGCAATTCAGCAATCAATCATTCCTAAGGCAGAAAAAGGTATTTATAATCATGGCTTCTTAATCTGTTCCTAAATTCATAGAAAACCCTACTTTAGTCGAAGTGATCAAACGCCCTAGACCTGTATTTCACTTAGTTCCCAAAATAGCTAAGAAGGATGATAATGTTGGTGCATTTTCTCAAATTCTCAAAGGAGTAGCTTTTGCTGAAGACCCTAGAATGTACATTCATTGTCACATAGAAGAATTAGGTGATGAGGAAATCAAGAGCATGTATAAGACTATAATTTGTGATGATTCCAGTAATGTGAAACCTGAGCACAAAATAGTTGAAACCCTAGGATTCACTGAAATTCTCAGTATTCTGGATTTTCCTAAGGAAGTTATAAGGATAGTTCTAAGCAGGGTACATGGTGCATTCTTTTGGTTAGACTCAGTTCACAAAAACACTAAAGAGGCAGTAAAAGTTGTAACAGGGTTACCCTCCACCGGTAAAAGACTTGATAAGACAAAGAAGGTCTCAAATGACCTAGTGATTAACCTAATAGGTGCAACATCTGATAAGAGATCTTTAAGAGTAAATGATGTAATCGACATCAATGTCAGATTCATTAGCATGATTTTAGGCTACAAAACCACGCATGCAAAAAGGTTAAATTCAATCTCTAGTCTATGCATAAAGAGTGCCTATGATATGATCAAAGATAATGCAAAAATAGATATGTGTGAATGGTTGAAGGATGAACTTATTGATAACCTTGGAAAGATAAAGAAAGACAAAAAGGGGACATTTAGATTTGGTAACCTACTTGTCTATTTAATGTTGCACATAACAAAACAAGTGCCCGGTATCGGTATCAAAAATCTTGGTTTTGATATACCGGTAGGCAAACAATTGTCTGAGTTACTAAACAACAGGGGTGAAAATAGAGAAAAGAATTTAAATGAGTACTTTCAAGCATTAAAGGCCCGGATGAATACTAGAGTCAGATTATCACAAGCAATTGTAAATAAGTATAAGGATGAAATATGTTTTGTCATTAAGAAGAATGAGACTTGGATGGAGGCAGTTATCCCAAGAACAATTTGGGTTACTAAAATGGGTTATGAAACTTATGATCACATAATTGAAACATATGCAAAATCCCTCTTGGAAGCACCCAAAGAACCTAAAGAAGAGGTATTTGGCAGTGTTGAGACTATTGAGAAACAAATTCAATCTAAGAAAAGGGTAAAGAAGGTAGAAGCAACATTAAGAAGAGGATCTAGGCAAGCAAAGGCTATCAAAGAAGATGTACTTAAACAAACTGGTATCACTGAAGATGAGTTAGAAGCACTATAGCCATAAACTCACCTTTCACCGGTAGCAACTTCTTCAGAAAGTGATATGTCAGTTGCATTTAAAAGAGTTGTGAGGAAAAGAGAACCTTCAAAGGTATCTACACCTTCTCCTAGAAGAACCAGACAAAAACAACAGGCAGTAAGGCCCCCGACTAAAAACATAACTCCAAAGAAGAAGAAGTTAACATCCAAGAAGAAGACTCAACAAACCATTGCTCCAATTGACAAACTACTAGACGAAATAACAGAGGATGGAAAGCTTAAGAACATCAACAAATTATATGATTCATTATTAGCTGATGACAAGGAAAAAGTTGAAAACAGTGTAATTCTACACTTGGACATTTATAAGAAATTTTTGATGCAAGTTGTGGATGAATTACCAGCACAACTATTTAAAAGACTTGAAGCTAGAAGGCAAGTTGTTGTAGAGCTTGATAAGAAAATAAAAGTTGAAAAACTACTTGTTGTTTATCCAGTTAACTCACCAAAGGAGATAGATGATCTAATCTCATAACCTAACCGATCAGTATTCTCAACTGCACACCGGCATATAGCACTTATGGTTGGTAGACTAAATGAGGTTGCAAAGGAAACTGCTAATGCATGGGACATTTTCCTTGTAGAGAAGGAAAAGCAGGAAGAATATAGAAACCCTAAACCTATCAAAGTTTACCAGAAAGATAAGGATAAGGGAAAAGGAAAGGTTGGTGGACCACCTAGCATTAAAATAATAGATAATATAGCCCCACCGCCTCTGGATACTCCACCGGTAGTTACCATTGATAATCAATCGGCTAGTGAGAGCATGGATATACCACAAGAGGACACAAATCCCAATTATGAGGTATTATACACAGTTGACATTGATACTGATAAAGTTAATATTGTGGTAGATAAGGACACAACAGGGAAAATAGATATGGCTAGTGAGGCATTGGTAACAGATAACACAAAAGGTAAACCGGTAGATGATAACACTGAGCAACAGGCTGAGCAACAGGCTAAGAAACAGGCAGAGAAACAGGCTCCTTCACAGCAACAGACTCATACAGATTCAGTGCCACTGGCAACAGGTGAGCAAGACAAACCTTTGCTTAAAGAAATGGAAACACAAACTGACCTACCAGAGGTCACCACAAGAAAAGATATTGCTCCCACCGGTGGAATACACAGTGTTGGCTCTTCAAGTACATAATTCAAACCAACTAATATAACAAAAGTTCTTTTAGATTCCATAATGAAAATAACAGATTGTAGCTCATAAGCATACAAGGCAATAGATGATACCATTCCAATTTTGAAAATGATAGCACCTAAATACAATATATACAATAAAGATTCTTTGAGTCAACTTGACACTTTGTCTAAGTATGTTACTAACAACACTGTGATAGTTGAACAAATAAAAGAGGAAGCATTCAAGGAGAGATTAGAAAAGGAAAAACACAAATTCTTTGAGGAAGAAATAAAGAAGTGTACAAGGCAGTTTGACACACTTCTACCGAAACTATGTAGTACACTAAAGGAATTCAAAACTTTGTACAGAGACACATGCAAAACTAACTTTTTGACAGTTGATATAGATAGGAAGATCAGCAAGATACGGGAGGAAATAAATCAACTAACTGACAATTTTATTAATTCATCTGATTCATTATCAGTTTTTGAGCAGAAAATAATAGGTTTTGAGGAAGAACTATTAAAGTTGGAAAGAGAAAAGGAAAGAATAAAAGGTAAGGCTAAAGATCTTAAATGGAGACCAAGTCCAAAATTGGACTACCTCACCTCCTTAAGGAAAGAAATATCTGATGCTTTGATTCAAGGACAGAAAACACTGGCAGAGCAAATGCATTACCTCACCGGTACAGTTCAGAGGACAGAGGCTGCAATAAAAGACAGCAAAAAGTTCCTTGAGAGCCTGAATCTGGTTTTGGCAGATCTTTTTTAGATTGTAACCAACCGGTTACAAGGATGAAACAGGAAACCACACTCTATTGACACTTTGACAACCTTTGTCATTGATGTCAAAGGGGGAGTAGTGGATATGAGAAAAATAATCAGTAAATGACTCATCAACTCAGGGGGAGTACACATATTCTTTTGGTACACAATTTTTGGCAAGACAATTCCAGCAGATTCTTTTTGGATGATAGTTTTTTTTGGATTTTTCTCATGAGTGTTGCCATCAATGCCAAGGGGGAGATTGTTGGCAAATGCACACTCCAATGAGACATTATAGGTGATTGAAGGTTTTGTCATTGATGGTAACCTTACAATCCTATGACACCGGCAAGGCAATCCACCGGCACTAGCAAGGTAAGACTCTACACCGACACACAGACCACCGGCACCAGCAGTGAAAGGAAGCATACCGGCACAGAAGCCGGCAGGAATTTTGTTTGTAATATATTTTGTTAATTATTGTAAAATCATTGTAAGCCGACTTGGCAAGTTGTAAAATGACTAATATATATAAGAGTTCATTGTAGAACATTTTTGTAATCATGGAGGAATGTAATTAGGCAAAACAAGGCAGACCTATTATGCGAATTATAGGTTAAGGGTTTATGTATGAAGCAGAGCTATAAACCGATACTAGATATGGCATAGCAAATGTTATTTTGAAGCAATACAAGACGTTGGATTTATATAATCCATTTTGTAAGTCAGTGAGACTTCCCATTTTGTAATTGAGCAGTGAGCTCTAGGCACTTGGCATTCCTGCATGTGCAGGCCCCTATTGTAGCAGTAATATTCTCTTATTGGCCAGTAAGTGAATATTGTGGGTCACAAATCCCACCGAGGTTTTTCCCACACCGGGTATCCTCATTAAACTATTGTGTTATGGTGTGTTTTTCATGTGGTTGTTGTTATCTCTGTTTATTGCATTACTTTTTGTTTACCGGTACACAATATTGATATGCTTTACATGTTTTAAGTTAAAAAAATCATTTTCACCAGTTAGATACTAATTCACCCCCCCCCTCCTCAGTATCTGTGCGAATCCTAACAATATAAGTGGACACTTTTTTTCTAAAATTAGTTGAACCTCAACTTGGAGGCAAGATTTGAAAGTCATCCACTCAAGATATGAAGATAATCAAAGAACAAATATTGTAGTACTCTGAATCTAGTTTCCAAACTACTAAACTTTCTCAAAATTGGATAAGATTAAGGGGGTCAAATCCTTCGCGCATGAAAAATAGACCCTAATTTTTTCTGAAAAACATAACATAGTGTCTGACGTGCGCTTAAAAAAAGTCATAGTTAGATTTAGTATTTTGACAAATCCTTTGATATAAAGATAGTTAAGAGTGAGAACTAGAAGATGTGTACTTTCTTGTAATTTTTTGTTGATTTTTTTTTTAATGATTTTTCCAATCGAGCACATCCTGAAAATTAGGTACCGGTTCATGCATGAAACATAAGTTGCACTAAAAAAATCAAAAATACAATTTTATTTTTTTTAAATTGTAAAGAATCAAGTGCACTACAATAATATATAAAGTTTTTAAAATTTGGATAGGTATATCAAAAGTTATTAAAAAAAAGGTGCACGTATGTCTGTGAGAACTATGGAGACACTCGTAAAAGAAATTCAATAATAATATGTTTTTGTTGTTCAAATTAAAAAAACAATATATGGCTAGAAAGCTCAAAAGATGGGTGAAAATATGGTGGCAATTGTAGAAATAGCCACTTGATGAAGTGTAAGCCTGATGATGACAAAGTCGAGAAACCAAGTTGATAAAATAAAACACGTCCAAAAGGAGGGAAATGGAGGGAAATCAAACTTCCAAACCATAGCTTTGTCATACAGGCCTATTTCCAAGCCTAAACAATCCAAAGTGCGTACAGGGTACCTATGGTATAAAAAGCTCATATGGGGTACTTATGGTGTAAGAAGCATGTATGCTCTATCTTAACTATAAACAGCACGTATGCATTGTTTTTACTATAAACAGCGCATACGCGCTACTTTTGTTTAAATTTTGGGAGTGTGTATAATATGATATTGTATATATAATATGTGTATATACATATAATATATAATTTATATATAATATATAATATTTGTATATATATATGTATATAATAATATATAATATATTTTATATAATATATTAAGTATATATATACACACATGTGTGTGTATGTATGTGTATTTTCTCCCTCTCTCTCCCTCTCAAATGCGTACAAGGTGCCTCTCTTTCTCTCCCTCTCACTCACTCTCTCTCTTTCTCTCTCTCCCTCCCTCCCTCTCCCTCTCTCCCTATCTCTCCCTCTCCCTCTCCATCCCTCTCCCTCTCTCCCCTTCTCCCTCTCTCTCTCTCTCTCTCTCTCTCTCTCTCTCTCTCTCTCTCTCTCTCTCTCTCTCTCTCTCTCTCTCTCTCTCTCTCTCTCTCTCTCTTCCTTCACATTTTCTTTACTATAAATAGCATGTACGGGGTACTGATCCTATTAGTTCACTTCCCTGCCATAACATTTTTAAGGTATAGGAGCGTGTACACGCTAATTATGATTTCTAAGCACATACAAGGTGAAAAAAAATACTGTTGGGCTTGCCAATATTTTAGGTACTAATAGCGTGCACGTGGTTATTAATATAGCGCATATAGGGTACTTAGACATGGTTTTATTTGCCCAACAGACTCAACGGCCTCAAAAGAAGTTTTTGAGGTTGTTGAAGGCCCCACTACAAATGTACAACTATGTCTGCACTTCTATCACTATTTTATACATAGCAGTAAGTGATTTTTTTGGTTTTGCATGATTTCAAATGATTGAATTGTTGTTCTTATTAGTTTTGTCAATATTATTGTGATTGTTTAATAGTTTTGACTCAAAAAAATAATGATAAGATGCATATTTATGGTTATTTTTTGTTTATGAACTTTTTTTTACATATATATGTAATATGATTCTATTTAGGACAACCGATATCAACCATGGGAAAAAAACAAGCGAGCGATGATGGAACAACGAGAGGCTGAAAAGGAAAGGCAAAGGCAATGTATGAAGAAATTACGTGACATAAGAACAATGGGAGAAGAAGGTATTTCATCCTCAACATCTCAATTCGATTTACCAAATGAACAGAATGCACCTAATGCAATTGAAGAAGGGACATTTGATTTACCGTATGAACCTAATGCAATTGAAGAAGATACCACATTGAATAATCAATTAAATGATGAACATACACCTTCTCTATTTGATGAATTGAATGTACACAATGCACCGATGTTAACACCTCCTAGAATCATTCAGAGGAAACCAAAGTATCTAATTGACATTGATGAGAATATATTGAAGCCAATGCCCAATAAAATGAATGAACGAACTTGTAGGAGAATGGTTAAAAGAATATGGAAAAACTATTTTGAAAACTTAAATCAAACCGCAAGATGTCAATTAATTGTTCAAATGATTAAAAATTTGAATTTTAGAGAGACAATGAAAATTCTAGGCCTAAGATCATCTGAAAGTAATAGTGAAAGAACTATAGTGAGAAATCTATTTGATGCATATCAAGCTATTGGTTTAAAATCACATACTAAAGATTTTAATGCTACTCGATGTGTCATTACATCAACCATAATGAGCAAGAAAATAAAAAAAGATTGTTTGATAAGCAAAACAAGTAAGTCATTAAATGTTAGTAGAACAACATTAAGTAAAGCATTACAAAGGCGAGAAAAAATAGATGAACCTAACAATAATTCTCTTTGGGCATTCTCGGGTAGACTGTCACGCAAAGAAAAGGTTGTTGTTGATGCACTAAGAACATTAATTGAATAATTTTGGCATGACAACACAAGAGTTTCGCCCAACCAAAGAGATGTTGTTAGAAGGCGAGTCAAGTCTACAAATCTTGAGCCACATGCCAAACACTATTTGGATATGACTCAAACAAAATTTTATGAAATATTCCTTCAAAAGTTTCCTCAAATAATAATTTCACAAAAAAAATTTGAAATGGAAAAACCCTTTTATATTAAGATTAATCATGTACGCACCACATGTTGTTGTAGGATGCATATTGAATTTTCCATGCACTATGATATTTTTCGTCATATTTGTTCTACTTTGCACACTAATGATGTTTTGCAGGAATGCAATATACAAGCACCTCCTAAGTCGGTAAGAGAATTTATTTCAAGTGTGTTATGTAATATGCATGATGGTTGCATTTATTATAAGATGCCTTGTTTGGAAGGTTGTTGTGCTATATGTGGTGGTTTGCAACATTTACCAAGAAGTGTACATTTGGAGAGTGCACATGAAATTGGTAGGAAACTAGTTTCTTTTGGAAAATACAAGACAATCACATATGGAGTTAAAGATGGAAAAGATTAGAAGAGATGTGAGCTAGTGAAAAATGATATATGTGTAGCTGAATTTATAAAAACATTTCAAGAGAAACTAGTTTATGAGTACATAATGCATACACATACAGCTCGATGGTTAGATGAGAAATTTAAGTTATGTAAGGACAAATTTCCTCTTGGCATGATTGTCTCTATCATTGATTTTTCTGAAAATTATACACTACAACCTCAAAATAAAGTGCAATCTATGTATTATCATTCTACACAAGTTTCTATTTTTGTACACATAAAATTCATGCATGCAGATGATAGCACAGAGGAGGATAGAAAGGTTGTAAGAGAGTATCACTTCTACATAAGTGATGATCGTACTCATTCAACAGAGTTTGTACAAGGATGCTTTAAAGTTTTCTATGATAATTTAAAGGAAAGAAATGTATAATACAACCGACACTTAATATGGTCAGATAATTGCACCGCACGATTTAAGAATGCAAGGATATTTAATTGGTTGACAAGGATGCATATGACAAGCGGTGTACAATATTTTTGGAATTTCATTGAGGCTATACATGGTAAGGGAGAGCACGATGGTGTAGGAGCATGTATAAAAAGAGCCCTAGCTAGAGAAGAATTGAAGTACGAAGGTGGTGTTGAGTTGATAGATACAGAAACAATTGTGCGATGGTGTAAGTCCACAATGGGTCCAGGTAATCTAGGTACATCAATGGTTCGTAGATATTTTTGGTTGATCACTGAATCTAACATTGAAAACTATATAGATTATTGTACAGTTGCAGGATTGAGGGGCATGTACTCATTTATGAGTTCAAATGAAAGTTCACTAGTAATTTATACGAGACAGATGGTATGTTTTTTCTCTTCATGCATGTATTGTTTGTGGGAAGAATGAGAATCACAAGAGTGGTTTGACAAATGGTCTTGTATACCATTGGTTCTCATTGATACATATCAAATTCCCAAAGCACTACAATTGCGCCAGATGGAGACATCGGTGGATTTTGACCCTGTATCTGACCTAGTTGAGTCAAGTGATTTTTTGAGTTAATTTTTTTGCAAGAATTCTCTTTGGTTCATTTTGTTGTACATCACACTTTTTTTGGTATTAATTATCACTTTATAAAATGCAGGTCATGTGTATGCAGTTGTTGCAGAAGAGAACAATGAAGAAGGAATGGATTACTATTTGTGTCATTTTGTTGAGCCTAAAAGAAAATTGACAACCACAATCATTGACAGAGAGGGTATTGAGTACCCAATAGGGTCTGTTGTCCTGATAGGAACATGGCTTAGGAGATACCCTATCAAGAATTTTGATGTTGGGTTGTTAGAGGACTTTGAAACACACAAACATATTCTTCATTTCTCTAAACTTATTGTTGCAAAAAATATTCATTTGATGAAGTATCATGGAAGACCTCATAACAAGATTTTATGAAAAGTTTGTGAATCTGACCACGAGGAAATACTTGACACAATATGGGTTAGAGTCGATCTTGAAGGCTCACTTGATTGATTCTACGGTTCAGAGTAAAATGATTTTGAGAATTTTGTATATATCGTCAATGAATTGTTCTATATTTGTTTTTTGTATATATAAATGCCTATGTGCTTATTTTTACATGTTTAGGGGCATAATTTTGTATATTTAAATGGCAATAAGTTGATTTGTACATATTTAGATGTCAAATTTTGTATATTAAAATGGCAATAAGCTGAATCACACATATTGTAATGCCAAATTTTGTATAAAAGCCCATGAGATGATGTGTAAGACATTTTTTTTGTATATTCAAATAGACAAGATTTGATTTGACCATATTTGCAATTTTTGAATAATATGTGACAATGTTTTGTGACTATTTTTTGTGTCTATGTTTTGTGACTATGTTTTGAGTTTATGTGATGTGATAAAGTCAATCATGACCATTATTGATAAGGTCAATCATGAGAATTCTTGATTCTTGTATAATCATGGAGAATTATTTGAGTCTATCGGGTCATAGGAGTCATAGATTGAGTCTAGATACAATTTGAGCAAAAAATTGTCATTATTGTCAAAAATATTGTCAAGCAACTTGTACATCGCATCGGTAGGGTATGACTCTCGACATTCCGGTGCTTTGGAATGCACAAGAGGAGTATACCTATCATAAAAGTGCCCACCCGAATGCTCTCGTGACATCGGTTGTACACACGACGAACCAAAACAAGTCTAGCCGATCTTGCAACTTTGCATTGTATGCAAGTGATGATTTTTGCAGCAGGCAAAAAATACTACCAATTGAAAATTGCTTCGAGTTGTCAAAAACCATGGTAGGCCATTGTAGAGGAGCCTCACGCGACCCCGCGGGTTCAAACGGATCGGTCATATGTTTCTTGGATTGGAAGAAACAATCTATCAAAGTTTGATAATTTTTTGGACTCAAGGCACTTGAGAGATTGCGTCGGTAGGGTATGACTCGATGTTCTGACACTTTGGGATACATGAGAGGAGCATGCCTAGCATAAACCTACCCACCTAGACATGCTCATGATGTCAGTTTGTGCACACGATGAATCGAATCAATTCTAGCCTATCTTGCAACTTTGCATTGCATGCAACTGACGGTTTTTGCAGCAAGCAAAAAAATGCTGCCAATTGAAAATGGCTCTGAGTCCTCAAAAAATGAGATAGGCCATTGTAGAGGAGCCTCACGCAACCCCATAAGTTCAAACAGATTGGTCATATGTGTCGTGGATTGGAAGAAACAGTTCGTCAAAGTTTGATAATTTTTTGGACTCGAGGCACTTGAGAGATCGCGTTGATAGGGTATGACTCTCGACGTTATAGTGCTTTGGGATGCATGAGAGGAGCATGCCTAGCATAAACTTGCCCACCCAAACACGCTCGTGACGTTGATTTGTTCACACGAGAACCAAAATTTCACCATTGCGAGCGTGAGGGTTCTCTCACACCACACATATATTGTTGTTTATATTCATATTGTCGATTTTTGTTGTTTATATTCATATTGTTGATTACATAGGCAAATATTCATTTAAATTTATAAAAGGGCAGCCACCAAATATACCGAATACACAATAATTAACTGAATACAGGGAGTTTTTAAGGGTTAATTCGACATTTTAGAAATTTTATCAAATCATATTCCACGATTGCAATGTTTTATATCATAGATTTTTGTTGTTTATATTCATATTGTTGATTACATAGGCAAATGATCAATTAACTTTATTAAAGGACAGCCACAAAATACAATGAATACAAAATAATAGACTCAGTACACATTTATTGGATCGAATATCATTTATATATATATCAAAAAAAGGCATGTCTGCCAAGTCAATACAAGTATTACAAAAATGTGGCATATGCCATGTCCAAATCGATATACAATAAAAATGTAGAATATATCTACATGTATTGGTCATTCTATGACCACAACTAACACTATATGATCCTAAACTTGTGGTGGATCATCAAAATCGAGCCTCTTTGATGCAGTACGCGGCTCTGTAGATGGCTGTAAAACCACAATTCAAAAGCCAAGTTAGAATTATTTTGTAGAAAATAGTTCACAATTAACAACATAACTATGCATTTAACTATAATTCCTTTGCAATTAAAATGTATATTGCCTCATCGGCTGATCTCGGAGCTAATGTCTTCTCTCTGCTCTCCTTGTCACTCTTAGGAGTTTTCTTGAAGACAAACTTAAAAGGATCCACGTTATGGCCGAACCGCGAAGGAGTCTATTGTAGATTAAATGTACAACTAATACAATGTACTGACATAAATACATCAAAAACACTTAAAAGCTATAATATAGAGAACAATGATGTACCGGTGCTTGAGATGCTTCTCCAATGGACTGAGGATGGCTCACCATCGATGGAGAAACTGTCGCTATTACCTATACAAAAATGATCAAAGATTAAATAAAAATGATCAAACATTAAATATAATTAATATAATGATAAGTATTGTAGGTTAAAAAAAATTAATGTAATATATCAAACAAAAGTGTATTCGATCCTGAGATGCTTCTCTAGTGCAAGGAGGAGGGCTCGCCATTGATGAAGCAGCTATGGATATTTCCTATATGAAAAAAATATAAGATTATAATTTATCACAAGTTCACATGTACATGTGCATATAATCATGAAATCAAGAAAATAAAGTAGAGATACATACCTCTGCCCTCTCTTGATCCACAAGCGAATCAAGTGCATTCAAAAAATCTACATAGTTGAATGGTCGTTGTACATGTAAAATAGACAAAAAACACTAATCAATCTACAAACCCCAACTAAGACTTGTTTTCAACATTTTCAAACAATTGTACAACTAAAAATGTGTTCAATTACCTTCTTTCCACATTTTGGCATCTTCGAGGAATTCTTTTTCTTAGGATGAGGCCTAGACGCAGAGGGGGTACCCTAAAAAGACAAAATTAACATGAGATATTAGTACAGATAATATATTAAACATAATTTAAAAAATCTAAAATGAAATGACTTGCATATTTCATCAAAACAATACATAAAAAAGGTTGTACAAAATATGATACCGTATAGCCTTGTAGGCCAAAATCAATCGTTGAGAGTGTGATGTCATCAATCTGGGACATTTGGTCCCCTGTCAACACCTACAAACCAAAAATTGGACCAAGCATTAAAGATAGTTAACATATCTTGTAATTTTTTTGAATTCAAGTTGTACTATTCTATTTTAACATGTTACAAAATTTATACCTCAGGCATCGAAGTTGCAGTTGTAGTAACTGCAAGAGGAGTATGGGATACTGTTGTTGCATCCTGAAATGCATATTATTTGTCTCAATTTAAATTGATGTGTAAAGAAAAATTCATTTATGTAATTACAAATTTAAGGTGACTGATAAATAAAATGCTATGAATTCAAATCAACACACTTGTGTCTCTCATTGATGGGCAAACATCGTGTCCATCAACTCTTCTGTCAGCGCCAAATCCTCACTCATGTGGGCTTGACATCTACTCTCACAAATCATGCATGAATGAGATGTGGATCCATCTGCAGCGGCCACATCATTCATCCTTGAGCATATCCCTGAGCAACTGACACACATGTGTTGAATGGGCTCTTTGTTGCCACCTGGAGCAACTAATGGCTCATCATCTAGTACAATAGGGTGTGTTAATGATGTCTCATGCTGGATGATGGCACCAGTCAATGTTGTGGCCGCCTAAAGATTTTCTAGCTCCATCAACTCTTTCAGCTCTACTGGGACAACCTGATGCACCTTGGGTTTGGGTGCTAGGGGGCAGCGACTTTACGGGGCTACTCGCCTACAAGATCCAGGTCTATCTTGGGCATAGCCGCCACCTCTACCATGGAACTCTCTCATGTCAAAATAGTTTGGTCACACATTGAGGACAAACTCATAGTATAATTTTCTCAAAAAATACAATGGTACCTCATAATTATTACAAGGTGGATCATCAAAGACCATCCACCACCTCTGCCAAAAAAGATTCTTCATCTGCACATTAGTACACCAATGTATGGAAAACCTCTTTGCATTAAGAGGTAACGACTCACCAGTTTTAGGATCAACAAAAAGGGCACATATTTGTTGTTTACTAATATTTTTATTTTTCACTCCCTCGTATGATAACCCATCAGCATAGTAATGACGACACCTATCCCTAAAGTTTCCCCATTTTGTAATTTGTGTGGAAATGGTTGTGGCACCACTAGCTAATGTTTCTAGGCTAGTGGTGAGGGATTTTTGAAGCTCAAGCTCAGATGTTTTCAATTTATTATTTAGTATATTTATTTTAGACGTGTTTTGCCCTAACTGATTAATCAATTGCTCTTGTGTTTGAGGTGTGCGGTCAAAAGGAGGAACTGGGGGTGTATCTTGTGGGTTTTCTTTGGGGTTTTCAGGAGGTGAATTTTATTGTTCTTGTTGTGGATTATCATAATCTAGTTTTTGAAACAAAAAATAAAAAAACCTAATCAAAATTAACGAAATTAAATTCAAAGCATAAAACAAATTGAATAAATAGGAAAGAAAGACAAAAATTAAGAAAAACTAACCTTGATCCATAGCGTCTGGAGGATAAATGAGGCAGCCCGTTTGCGGTTTCGTGGAGGAAATGGAGGAAAAAAGTTGCGGTCATGGGAAAATAAGACCCAGTTTTTTTTATTAAAAAAAAATTGACAGGTACCGCGTGTGCAGTTCTTTAGGGATTATGAGTGCGTACGTGCTCACTTTCCTAAAAGTAGGGTGTACGCACTACCTTTTTTAGGCTCAAGAACAACGGACCTAACCGCATACAGGGTGATTTCAAATCTTATAACTGCATACGCGCTGCTTATTTTTTCATGTTTTTTTGGGTGGTGTCCACTTTTCTGACCACCATCTTTGTGCACATACCTAGTAACTGTTTTGTTTGCAATAAATTTGGTCATATGGCTAGTCAATATAGAAATAAAATGAATCATAATGGTCCATCTTTTTCCAGTCAATGTTTCAATTACAATAAGTATGGTCATAAGTCAAATGAATGCAAAAGTATGATGAATAAATTTTCAAATAAAAGGAATGACAGATGTTATACATGTGGTAGGTTTGGACATGTTGCTAACCAGTGCAGATCAAGAGGAAATCAAGGGAATTTTGGGCCTAGACAAATAAAATGTTGTATGCTAGAATTGCACCAAATCCAGTCACATTGCAAGATTCTACAAAAGCAAGAATGTGAATAGGAAGGGTCCGGCAGACAAGAGAAAGAATATACAAAATGATGATAAGGGAAAAGGAAAGATGAGTGTGGAAGAGATCAGAGATCAAATGAAGAAGACATGGGCAAAGAAGAGTGATTTAGATGTTGGAAATTGATCTGCACCTGATTCCATTACTGCAAATTCCTCCAGGAATTAGATTGAGGACTCTGGCTTAAGGGGAGTTTTCATGCAAATCATTTCCTCCCCTACTAGAAGTTAGTGTTGGAAGATCGGAAGATTGTTGGTAGTTGTATTCTGATAGTGCAAATCTTTTGGAAAGATTTTTGGAAGAGTATGAGCAAATTTGAACATCCGCAGAAGATTTCTTGAGAGACTATTTGTGTATACAAGGTATCTAGAAGAATTAGGGCAAAGTGCATTTATTACCCCAAAAAGTTAGGTATGTGGATGATTAAAATGTGACTTAACTCTTTCATATCTCACTTTGCATTCAAAAGAAGAGGAGGAGAGCGCTCTAAAAGAAGAATATATGAAGATCAAAGTGTGAAAGAGATTTTCCCAAGCAAAAACCTAATATGGCAGTTGAGGTATTTATCGATGAAATTTTCAAGTTTGAAATGTTTGAAATTGCTACTTCTGGTATGACGGCACCTCTTGTTGTATATATTACTGAGAGAGATTGGCCAAATTTAAAGAAACGCCCATTTATTTCCATGGAGGATGATCTGAAGAGTGCATTTTCATCAATTCCACATAATGTTTTGTATATCGAGAATATTATGGTTTACACTCACTGCAACCTTGAGGAGTTGAGAAGCTCTCATTTGTTGAATCTCTACAATAAGTAGTTGATTGATGGGAATCTTAGGATAAAACCAAAATTCCAAGTGTTAGAGGAAAATGGTTTTGTGCAGTTTGCCAAATTTTTGATGTTCATGAACATGAATGGGTCTGATATGTTCTTAGGAAAATGCACAATGAGTTCATGTGGTTGAACAAGCCTTTCAAGATCATCAAAAATTTCATTAGGGCCATAACAAGGTTGTGTTCATCTGATGAGCTACTCTCATTGAAGTCAGTGAAGAACCAAATTGTCACAAACACAACTGGACCGAAATTTGACAAAAGAGCCATGACAATCAATGATATTTTAGAGTATGATGTCAGATTTGCTTTAATGGTGATAGTGGTTAGCTAAGAACAAGACAAACAATTATACCAATAAAAAATTATATGAGAAGATCTTAACAAAGAAAAACAAGTTCTAATGAGCAATCTTTCCAAACCGTTATATTGTTCTGTATCTCCAAGGATTCTTCTAGTAAATGGTTGCTCTCAGATCATTGAACAGCTGGCCTTTAGAATGACAACTCCAAGAATGAGTGATATGGGATGAAAATGATCTATATGCAGTGCATTTTAGATCTACATGGATTAACAAAGCTTGCTAAGATATGATATTATGCTATAATGAAGATGATGATATGATAAAGAAACTAACAAGCTATGCTAACATGATTCATGATTAAAATTGCTATGTTAATATACTCCTAAATGATTAAAATGTTTGATTAGAAAAGAGAGGCTAAAATTCTAGATGAGAGTAGACTATAATTTAGATGCATGAAGACTTGGATATGAATAATGAGAGAAATAAGGCCTATTTATAGAATAAATGGGCAATTGGATGGTTAATATTGAATAATATTAACAAGGGCTAGGATTGAATAATCTTCAAACCATGTTTACAATTTTCACCAATGAAATGGTGACAATCATCAATATGAGATGGCTTGAGAGGAGAGATAAGAGGAATTAAATGTCTGAGAAGATATGGTGGTCACCTTAGGGGGTAAGGTTAGGGTTGAGTTATTGGATAATCCCTTTGTCCAAAGGATAAACTCTTGTGCAAGAGTTAATGGATAACCATGGTCAAATAAATGAATGCTTGAAGAGACCCATGGGTTAGAGAAGAGTTAAGTTAGAGAGAAAGTCTCTAACCAAGGGTCAAGTTTGAGTTAACCATTAATGGTTATTGAAGACTTTGGAGGTTAGCTTGTTGAAGACATAAAGCCTTTAATGGTTTATGAAGACTTTGAGGGTTTTTGAGAAGTGACCTTCTCTTAAGGAATGTGCAAATGCTTAAGGGGGGGATTAGGCTAATTAGGATGGTTTAGAAGAATCTAGAAGAATCTAAAAGATAATTAGTCATGCAAATGAATTTGCTAGGAGAATGCAAGTGGGAGGATATTTTTGGATTTAATTTTGAAATAAAATGATTTATTTCAAAAGGTGGTTACAACTTGCATTGGAAGGATTTTTAAATAAATTTGATTTATTTAAATAGGATAAAGATTTTAATTAAATAGGAAATGGGGATTTAATTAAATAAGAATGATTTATTTAATTAAAGGTTAGAATGTGGTCAATCAAATAAATTGAATAATTTATTTAATCAATAAAAGAATATGGGGGGGGGATTAATTAAATATGATTTAATTAATAGAGGAATTGATTTAATGGATTAAATAAACATTAAGTATTTATTTAATCAAATGGTTAGATTTATATGTCTACAGGTATAAGATTTACTAATCCAACAGAGAGAACTTTGTATCCAGAACAACAATATATGCAGCTTATGAGATGATCCAGGAGAATAGAAAGTATGACCTATGTGAGCTACTCTAGAGTATACTAATGAAGAAATTGGCCAAAATCAAGCAAGACAAGAAACATTCATTCAAATACGGAACCTTGATCATCTGCTTGTTTTTCTACTTTATGAATGAAGTTCTGGGAGTTGGTCAAGTCCAATGGGCTTATGACAGACCTGTGGGATTGCAAATCAAAGAATTGGTGTATAACGTTGGCAACACTAAGGCTCATAAAGTTGTTTTGTGGGATTATTTCAAGAATTTTGGTGTCTATGTCGCGGTTTTGGCATCTCCACCTATGAAGTACAGTGTCTGCGTTTGAAATTATATTTCTTGCTAATTTTGTTTTTTGCAGGTTTCCTGAATCAACGTCTCCACCACTAGCATTTTCCTATTGTTTTATGCATTTTTAGTTTAGTAGTTTAATCATAAAATTCAAAAAAAAAATTCACATATAAGCTTAAAATCACAAAAATACTAGTTAGTTGCTCTTATTTTTGTATTTAGCTAAATCTTGGATTTATTGCAATAAAATTTGTTTATTTTAGACTAACTAGGCAAAAAAATTGAGAAACTACGCTTCGACGCCTGCATAGATGTCAGTGTCTACAATGCAAAATGATGTCGCTATCCTTTTTCATTTCCCACCTTCTAACAGGACTCAAATTTTTAAATTTTTGAACTAACTATTTTTGCAGCGAACCTATTTCGATGTCTACGTAGACATCATTATCTACACCTAGTACTACAGCGTCTCCATGAAGGTATAATTCTCGCCTATTTTTTAATTTAAAAATTTTGAAATTTTCTTTCCACATTTCTATTTTGTCTATGTTGGGCCTTAAACCAACATCTACACATACATTAGCATCTATGTAGACGTTGGTGTTTGTGCCTGTCCTTTGGAATCTACACTAGGGGCACTAATTTTTAAGTGTTACTAATCAGATTTCAATTTTGCAGCCTTTTTTCCATTAGTCCAAGACATAGTTATCAGACAACTGATGTTTTTCTACAGGACGCTTGTCGAAGACCTTTTTTTATCACTAATTTAGTTCCTTTCTTGCATTTTAGATTAGAAAACACCTTATTTGGGGTTAAAAAGAATAAGTGTTTTCCATGTTTTGTGCACTTGCACACGTGTAGAGTGGACCCACCGTTATACCAAGTATCCTCTCCCCTCACCTTTGCAGACCTTGGGCGAAGAGAAAGGTCATTAATAGCACCTGATTTTTCATTTTTAGAGAATTGCCTCTTGGGGGCCTAATCACCCCAAGGAAGTAGTTCAAAATTAGGACACGTTGGGGATATCACCTCTCCTGACGTGATCTTGAGAAAGTTTTATGAGCTGCTATATAAATATACTAGTCGGGCAACTGAAGTGTTGAGTGAATTTGATTAATGTGGAGGCCTTCTCTGCACCGATAAGCTCAACTAAATCCTTAAGCGTCTTGCTTTGAGAAATCATTGTTGGATTAGGATCCCTCGAAACATTACTAGAAACCTTGTTTTTGTAGCCCAAAAATCCCTACATTTGATTTTTTAAGGTGTGCAGATCGCACCTCGTAGATACATCTCATGTACCCATGTAAGATCATACAATATTCCTCGATTAAAAGATCTTTGGATTTCAAAGTAAGAGAATTTGGTATGCCCAAGAAGTGAGTGTCGTGGTGGGGGAGCCTGTGCTACCATAATCTCTATTTGTCTGCTTGTTTGAGTTATTCTATTGATGCATAGGCCCCATTGAATGGTTTCACTTTCTAGCCTAGGTTTTATGTATTTTGTGTGTATTTATTGTGCAAACTAGTGAATTTTGTAACATCGGGCTAATTTAGGCCCTCCTCACTTTCATTCTTATTACAAAGCATTACCTTGGCCAATGTATTTCTCATTGTTTGATTTATCTTGCCAAGAGTAGACAAAGTCCAAAACTTCCAAACTGATCAAAATTTACTCATGCACCATAAATCCAAGTCCCTCAAGCATCCCAAGAAGTCCATTTACCACCAAGTCAAGAAGAAGAAGCCTATCTATAAGTAAATCCTCAAGCATCAAAATTTTGTATACATCAATGGCAAACTCTTATTGAAACATTGTACCTTTTTACATCATTTCCATGATTATCTTCATGGTTATAACAATGAGTTTGATGACTTGGAACCTTTGAGAACTCGTGCTTTCCATCAAAGATCAAGATTATCCCAATAAATCAATAAGAGTGGTTGTTGTAATATCCTAAAAATGGTCATCTAAACCATGGGCCCCTAATCTCGATTATATCACCAGGGTCCTAACCAAAGGCAATTAAATCAATTTTGAGCACCTAATTAATTCATTCCTAAATCATCAATATCACATGGAAAATTAATCTTTTCAATTAAAAATAAATCATCAAAACCTCTTTAATCAATTATCCTATTTATTTAATTAAATGTCCTAGCATATTTAATTAATAAATTAATTTGCCATTTAAATCACAAAAAAGGAATTAATTTGAGATAATTTGAAAAAGAAATTTCAAAAAAGGAGCAAACTTGAATAAAAAGGAATAAATCAAAGAAAGCTTACTTTAAGAAAGGAAAATGGAATAAATCAGTTTTTTAGATTTATCTCAATTTTAGCTCAATCTTATCTCCTTCAAATTTGAAGAAAGCAGCCAATCACATCAAACCACCTGGATTGTGCTACTTCTGGGAGAATCTTGACTGTTCATCAACAATCAATCTCGATCGTCGCTTTCTCTCTAGATTTTCTATAAATTCAGGCTCTCGTCTCTCAATCAAAAAGGGCTAAATATTTTATTGTTATCATGTTGATTTTGCTCTAGAGTGATTGAGAATATTGCATCTTAGCTTATTGCATATTAGCTTAATCATATTAGCTTAATCATGTTATCTTGATAGAATCATATAACTTGATATTATAGTTTACATCCATCTAGCTTAATTTTCATAATCTTGCATTCATATAGATTAAATCCTTTGTCTTGGTGTAGTCTAGTCACTAGTATTGCTTATATAAATCTGAGAGCAAATCTATACTCATATCTTTTAGGAGGCAATAGGTCAATTTGTTATGGTTTTTACATTTATTGATTTTGATCAACTAACCATGCATGCAATGACTTATTGAGTGTTTGTGTTTCAAATACAGACTCCAAATTTCACACACATTTTTTGCGCCCACCATGGGGCAAGAAACTCAATTTTTTGGCCTCGCAGATCATCAAATTCTCATCTTTTGGATTATGTCTGTACATTCTCAGCAAAATCTTGTACAACATTATATTCATTATAGTACGATATTCTATCCTCTCTTGTACGGGTAGGTGAGAATTCTCATATGGTCAGGTGAGAAAGTTCGTACGATTTTATGCTTTCTCGCATGAAAAAAAGAGTACTTTTAGGGGTTTTCTGATTTGATTTTTCTAGCACTAATGCTAACCCTGATCTGTTTCCTATCTATCTAATTTATTTTCACAACCTAACAAGTTTTTGCAAAATGTTTGTCCAAGAATACGCCTGTATTGCTCAAAAACAATATGATTACTAATTCATTGTTTTTGCAAGTTGCCTAAGAAGATTCAAGAAAACTTTGTGTATTCTTAATTATTTTCTAGGCACCTAAATTGTGATGTGGTAAATAAACAAATCTGTTTTTTCGTGTTTGAGAAAATTCTAAAAGGTAGGAGAGTATGCTCTTGTTTGCACAGACAATCAGAAATCCAGACCCTTGAAGCTTCTCTAGTTTGAGATTTGTGTTCCTTTAGCAGGTTTGTCACTGTGGGAAAAAGTAATCACCCTATGAGAATGACCCAAGTGAGTATAGCTAGACCCAAGCATTCTAACTCACTATAATAAATAGGCCTCTTTGAGATTAAAGTCTTGGAGGACAGAGTTATTTGAGTTTTCTCTTTGAGATTTCTCATATTAAGCATTTTGTAGGGCCTCACGGTTTCAATCATGCTTTTGTGACTACATCTTTCTTGGTATCTTGTTGGGCTATAGGCCTCAATCGTGCTTGTGCGACTTCAAGGGGTAACTTCAAATAGAAACCCTTACTAAGAACTCTAGGATAGAAGCTACCTGGTTCACCTCTGAAAGGGGGATAATCTTTGTGCAAGAGAGATAGTAACTCTCCCAAGATACTTTTCATATCGTTCCCCCGTTAGCATTTGGATTCGGCTAATACGACGTTAAGAATCCATTGTGTGAGACTCAATGATCGTATTCTGATTAGTTATTGGTGTGTACCTAAGTCTGCAAGCAAAGGTTTTCTCTCTCAGCCAACTTCTTTAGGATTAGTGTATTGTTCTTGAATTCACTTTATATCATGTGTTTATTGTGTCTTTATCCTTGAACTATCGAAAACTGTCACTGAACAACCTGAAACTGAAACTGGAAAACCTAAATAATCAACTGAAGCATCAAACTTAGTGGTCAGTACCATGTTTCCTATCAAAACTCATTTCTTGTCTAATCTTTTTCTGTAGGATTCAATACCTTAATTGCCCAGTTTGTTTTACTGCTATCTGATAAATCTCATATGAGCCTCTGTGTATTATTGTACGAGTAACCTAGTTTGTCATATGAGTAACCTAGTGTGTCGTCTTGTTACCTACAATTTGTCATATGGTCTTAGGCATTTTTTCATAAGAAAATATGTCTTCCTGAGTCCAGAAAACTTTGTTTGAATGATTCTGATATCTTTTATAGACCTATGTCATACTTTCCTGGTCATACTTGATACATCACAGGACAGCCTATACTTGGTCTTTTGCATCCTAAGCATAGCATCTTGATAGTATGCCCTGGTCATTATGTTACATGATTTTGTCACTTATATCCTACATAGTTCAATCAATCATCCATCAATTTGATCAATCTGATTCGCTTAGACCACATCTTATACATGATAAATCATTTATGGTCTCAATATCTTCATCCAATCATCACCTCAAACAAACATCTAGCTTCGATTTGATCTTGACATCTGTATCACTTCTAGCTCTCGGTCACATCAATTGTAAATGCCTGTTTGAACCAGGAGTTCTTATAAGAATTATAAAGAAAGTAAGAGGTAGTATTTCTCATTGTAAACTAATCCATTCTTTCAAGAACAACCAATCTCTGACAAACCTTCATCCTCAAGCCAACCAAATTTTTATCAACCTTTATCTTCCAATATGTCTGGGGAAAGACAAGAAAGAAAGGCTTCTAAACACAGTGTTCATGAGAGAATTAGCACTCGTGCTACTGATAGAGATGCCTCATCTAGTGATTCTAAACCTTCTAAACTTGAAGAAGATACTATAGTTAAATGTCAAAAGGACAAGGATTTCAGAAAAATGATGAAAATTATCATGGCCCGAGAAAAAGAACATTTTCTAGAATTGGCTAAACAAGGAGCCAGATTTCCCACTGACTACAACATTGAAAACATTATCATTAAAGAAGAAGAGACACCACTATCGTTGGTAACCAAACAATTGCAAGCATTGCAAACTAAGATCAAAGAAATGAAAGGCAAAGATAAATCTTTTGTACAGTATTCCTTGGACACAATCTACCTGTTCCCATTTGATAAGAATCTTCACATGCCTCCATTTCCTTCAAGAACGGAAATTCCTAAATTTGACAAATATGATGGTAACTCAGATCCTCAAGACCATGTCCAAGAATTTTGTACTCTATGTATGGAATTTATGCATGAAAAGACATGTCTTATGTGTCTCTTCTCAAGAAGTCTAGGAGGACAAGCTATGGAGTGGTTTTCAAAACTACCTATGGGAATGAAATATTTTGAGGAGTTGGCCGAACTATTTCTCCAACAATACTCCTATAGCCTTCATCATCCAATCATCGTGATTGACCTCTGCAATACAAAACAAAGAACATGAGAACCTTTCCTCACTTTCCTTCAATGTTGGAGAAAGATTTTCTCTAGATATTAACGACCCATTCCTGATTCTAAAAAGATGGACATCTTTGTTAACAATCTGATTCCTGAGTTACAATATAATATTCAAATGCAATTGCATCTTTCATTTAATAAGATGGTGGACAGTGCTCTCAAAATAGAAGATTTGCTTGTGAAGAAATCAGAAATCTCACTTTATAAGGAAACACAACATGGCTCAAGTTCTAAAGAGAAAAACAAATACTTGAAATATGGCAAAGATAATAATAGAAATGTTGTGAATGATGGAGTAGTTGATACTGTTAAACCAAAACCAAAACCAAGGGTATTTAATCTGACTAGTGGCACACAGGCCCTCAAAGTTGTTAAAAGTGTTGTGGAAAACCCTCCTAAGAAATCGAAAGAGTGGTTTAAAGATAAGGCTTGGATTTCAAATCATGAACGTGATTTCACTCCTTTGGGAGACTCCTATGAAACTACTCTTAAGACTCTGTTGGCAAATGATCTAATCACATTGCCTGACAACTCCAAACCATATGATCCTAAAGTCAAACCCAAATGGTGGAGTGAAAATGATTACTATGAATATCACTGAAACAAGGGTTACACAACTAATAACTACATGAAACTCAAACATGAGATTCAAGACCTTATCACTAATGGAAAAATTGTTGTTGGGAATCATGCGACCAACTCTTATCACAAAGCTTTCAAAGATCCCTTGCCTACTTATGAGCAAGGAGATTCCTCTAAATCCAAGGGAGGTGCCAAGATAAATTACACCTATACCAACAACGATAACATCATCAACATGCTTGAACCTTCTCAATCAAAGTATTTCAATGTAATCATAGTCAAAGAAGAGCAAAACAAACCAAGAGTTACAAATGTTGTGACCTGTGCTCGAGGAAAAGTTACTCTCAAAGGAGTTGATTGCTCATCTTCCAATCAAATGTCATCATTAAATCAATTGACATCATCAAAATTATCAACATCTTCAAACAAATAACCAACTATAATCACTACTAAGCCTTCCCCATCTAAATAGTTGGTTTCACCATCTTCTTCCAGTTACAGCATTATTGAACAGCTAAAACGAACTACTACTCAAATATCTATTCTCGAATTGCTTAAGATCTCTCATGCTCATAGAGACATAATCAACAAAGCTTTGCTCGCTACCAATGTCCCTAAAGACTTAGATCTGGATCAGTTTCAATGTATGGTGGGTCGCCTAACCTCGCCTCACTACCTATCCTTCTATGAAGAAGATGATAATTCCTGAACTCATCCACATTGAAGCCATTACACATTGAAGCCATGATCCATAAACACTGACTCAAACGTGTTTTGATAGATGGAGGTGTTGGGCTAATCATTTGTATTTACAATATACTCATACAATTGGTATTTTCTGAGAATGTTATAGATCCAAGAAAGAAGATAACAATAAAAGCTTATGATGAAGAAGAGAGAACCTCTAAGGGTCCGGTGCTATTACCAATTAAGGTAGGACCCATGGAAAGAGATGTTATTTGTCAGGTGCTTGACCTTCCCTTATCTTACAACATTGTGTTGGGTAGACCATGGATTCATGATATGCAAGCAGTGCCATCTACATACCATCAGTGCTTGAAGTTTCCCTATAATGGAGTTGAGGTCAATGTTCCTGTTGATACCAACTACACTTGCAATGCATTAAAATAATGTGTTGATACTCTTGTTCTGCACAATAGAGCAGCCTCTATAGCTGAGAGTTCAGAAGCTATGATGAAGGACTTAGAAAAGAAACTAAAAATCATGGATGTCAGCATGGGCAGATACAAGATAGAACCTATACTTTCACTGATGTATCTTCCCCTGTCACCTAGATAGTCTGGAAAACCATCTGAAGCTATGAAACCACAAACTTCACCTGCAAACTTTATCTATGATGGTACTTTTGTGCAATCCTCTACTTCCTTTGCAAATGAAATAGAACAAGCGGTTGTTCTCGAATGGCTTTACAAAGAGGAAAATGAAGATAGAGAAGTGCAATGTTGTGAAATTTCTCCTGAACAATATGGTAAAGGCTATCAAATAATCCAATGCATGGGGTATTCAAGTATAGGTCCTTTGGGAAAACATGAAGAAGGAATTACCAAACCCATCAAGATGCAAACCAAGTCTACAAAGGACAAAATTGGACTTGGGTATCATCTAGATAAACCATTAAGTCAAAAGTGGCAATCTTATCAGCCACATCAAACACTAGAGGAAGTAAACAGACAACAAACTAAAGAAGAATATGAGAAAGAACAAGAAGAGTTGGTGACCAAAAGAGAAGATAAATATTAAAACCAAGTTCCAAAGGTACCAGCAGGAAAAAGACCAAAAGTAGAAATTCCAGAAGAAATGAGAGAACGGGTGGAAAGAATCAAAGAAATGTTTGCACCTTTAAAGATTCATGTCACATATATAGGAATGATGCCAGAAGAAGATTCAAAAAATTGACTCAAATGAGTATGAATGGGGTCCAGAACCTCTATCAAATGCATCTACTGAAGAAAATCCTGAAGAATCCAATGATACTATAGATGAAGCACAATAAATAGCACACATGAAGCTACAATGAGAACTAGAGGAAGTTAAACTAAAAAGACAAGAATCTTATGAGTAACTGCTAAGAAAAGAGAAAGCATGGCAAAATCACTCACCTACTGTATCTCCATCTAATGAGATAAAATAAATCAGATATGGGAACACAACTGAAGAACTAGAGGCTAGTCAAGCAGGATTGGTCATCAGTCCAGAAGAAGCTCAATGGGAAACAAGACAGAAACTCGCAGAGTCATCAAGGCTATGTGAACAGGTATGTTAGCTATAGGTTATCACTGAACCAGAACAAGAAGGAACTTGCAGCATAAAATATGTTCATATTGATACCATACATGCTTTTACTAAGTCACTTGAAGAGGAGTAAGATGCTTCATCTTCTAACTTTGATCAGCCTGAAATGAGCTTCGTCTATGATATTACCTATTCAACACCAAACTATGACTACTTTGTCATGAATGTTGATAATTTGTCTGAAGAAGCTATTGTTGTTGAACCACAATACATAGTCCAGTCTAAAGTAGGAGAAGGGTTTGGTGGTTGATCTGCTAGGTTAGATTCTCTAAATGCTAATGCAGGCTTCGATAATCATGTTATGACTCTTCCCACTCTCAAGACGCTAACGCAAGGTAGTCTTCTAGAACTCAACTTGACAGTCCAAGGTTGTACTGACAATATTGTGAATTCCCTTGAACCCGTCGAATCTTTATCCCTAGTATACCCTGAGCTTATTGGCCGTACTCTACAAGACCAACCCATAGATATCCCTACTTTTTCCAATGACTATGCCTTAGCATGTTACCTTAATGCAGTTGAACCCATGAAATATTCCATCAACAAATAGAGTGTGAACATGATACAAGCGGATGTCAAGTATCTTAGTCTCAAATATCAAAAGAAGAAAAACAAGTGTTTTGATGGCAAAAACCACACTATAGCGGTATCAAAATTGGAAAAAAAAAAGTAAAAATAAAAGAAATATATGACGGTGAAAACCTCCTTGAGGAACCTGAAGGTGAGATGCTTGATATTCTGCCTAATCACTTTCAAGAGTGATCATCAGTACTAATTGAACCTACACAACTAGTGAACATTGGAATAGAGGAAATTCAGCATATAATACATGCTTCTCAATCCCTAACAGCATAATAATTGAAAGAGTTTATTGATTTCTTCATAGAAAAAAAGATCAACTTCGCATGGACATATTCTAATATGTCGGGTGTGGATCTTGACCTTATAATACATCATCTTTCTATTGCTCTTAGAGTCAAACCTATCAATAAAATACTCTGATAAATGCATCCTCATGTTGCATTGCTTGTTAAAGTTGAGCTCAAGAAATTACTTAAAGAAGGATTCATCCGAGAAATTGATTATGCTGAGTGGATATCCAACATTGTAC
The DNA here is from genome assembly GCF_030272615.1 of Cryptomeria japonica. Taxonomy (NCBI): domain Eukaryota; kingdom Viridiplantae; phylum Streptophyta; class Pinopsida; order Cupressales; family Cupressaceae; genus Cryptomeria; species Cryptomeria japonica. The sequence continues at coordinate 103,850,927 of NC_081408.1, read as the reverse complement.
CTATTTCAAAACCTGATAAATCAATCTGTGTCTGCAAAAACTTCAGAGACTTAAACAAGGCATGTCCAAAAGATAATTTTCCACTGTCTAACATTGACATGATAGTGGACATGATTGTTGATTTTATGAAATGTACTCTCTAAAGGATGGATTTTCTAGCTACAACCAAATCAAAATCGCACCTAAAGATCAAGAGAAAATAATGTTCACATGTGCCTGGGGAACTTTCTATTGGAATGTCATGTCCTTTGGATTAAATAATGCAGGTGCTACCTATCAAGGAGTTGTAACTACAATCTTTTGTGACATGATGCACAAAAACATGGAAGAATATGTCGATGATACCCTGGTCAAATATCTGAAAAGATTGACACATCTCTCAAAATTGGGTCTAATCTTAGATAGAAAGGAAAATTTTAAACTCGGAGTAAATCCTAATAAATGTGCATTCGGAGTTACATCTTGAAAACTGCTAGGATACATTGTTTTAGCAAAAGGGATTGAAGTTGATCCAGAAAAAGTTAAAGCTATAATGGAAATGCCACCTCCAAAGAATTTAATTCAAATGAGAACTCTACAAGGGCATCTCTAATCAATAAGACGCTTCATTTCTCAGCTAGCAGATAAGGCTCAATCATTCACAAAAGCATTACAGAAAGGAGTTACATACAATTGGGATGTAGAATATGAACAGCACCTAAAACAAATCAAAGAATATATTTCCAATCCACCTATTTTGATGCCACTGATTCAAGGCAAACCTTTTATTTTCTATATATCAGCTACTGACACATCACTAGGGGTACTTTTCGCTCAACAGGATGAGAACAACAAGGAACGAGCTTTATACTATATAAGCAGGGCATTGGTGTCCTATGAAATGAATTACACTATCATTGAGAAAGCTTTTTTGGCAATGGTCTTCGCTTCACAGAAATTGAGACATTACATGCTGGAACATTCTATCAAATTGGTTTGTTAAGATTGATCCTCAGAAATATCTTCTAAGCAAAGCAACACTCACAGGGAGATTGGCTAAATGGGTTATGATACTCATGGAATTTGACATTGAGTATGTAGAATGCAAAGCTATAAAAGGACAAGTCATTGCGGGTCAACTTGCTAGCGCTCCGCTTGAAGATAATCAACCTCTAAACATAGAATTTTCAAATGAATCCATAATGCATCTTACTCAACGATCCTAGAAAATGTTATTTGACAGATCTTTTACTCAACAAGGTTCTAGTGTTGGGATCCTTTTTATTACTCCTCAGATATACTCAATTCCAAAGGCATACAAGATCCTCTTTTCTTGTTCCAACAATGTTGCATAATATGAAGCCTTGGTGAATGGAATCAAACTGGCTATTGAATGGAAAGTTGTTGAGCTATACATCTTTGGTGACTCTCAACTGATAATTAACTAGGTTAATGATATGTATCAAACTCGGGATAAAAAACTAATGCCCTATAAAAGAATGGTTGATGACTTTAAGAAATACTTTGTCTTTGTTTCATTTTAGAAAATTCTTAGATCAGCAAATAGACCAGCAGATGCTATGGCTACATTGGCATTTATACAACAACTATAAGAGACACAGTTCCGCTATGAGTTCCTGGTGAAAGAGTTTCGCTATCCTCTTTATGATTCCCCTTATTCCTAAATGGTTTGTTATATAATTGGGCATGACTCATCTTGCTATAACCATGTCTATTCCTACTTACATGACCAAGTCATCCCTGATAACCTTACTCACAATGAGAAAAGAAACTTGATCCATAATGATTCACAGTATGTCATCATAGCTAACGATCTATATAGGTGAGGTTTAGATGGTACTTTGCTTAGGTGTCTAAAGCTTGAAGAGTCTCAATGTGCATTATCTAAAGTTCGTGAAGATATTTGTGGATCTCACTCAAATGGTCTAACTCTAGCTTGGAAACTCCTAAGGATTGGCTACTATTGGCCATATATGGGAAAAGATGTTGTAAAATTTGCTAAAACTTGTCAGAAATGCCAGCTGCATGGAAATCTCATACATACTCCAGCAAGGGAGCTCATACCTTTTATCACACATTGGCCCTTTCAATAATGGGAATTTGACCTCATTGGCCAAATCTATCCTTCATCATCCAATGGACATAAGTTTATCATAACTATCACTGAATACTTTAGTTAGTGGGTTGAAATAGTTCCACTAATTAAAGCAATCGGCAAACAAGTGGCTATGTTCATTCTTAACTACATCATCTGCAGGTATGGAATCCCCTCCTCAATTGTAACTGACAATTGGGGGGAGTTCAAAAATAAGGATATAGATGAGCTCTGTGACAAGTTCAAAATCAAACAACATTGGTCTTCCATATACTACCCTCAAGGTAATGGATAGGTTGAAGCGTCTAACAAAACTCTACTGACCATCTTGCATAGAACGGTCAACAAATCTGGAAAGGATTAACATTTGCAGCTCAATCTAGCGCTATGGGCTTATAGAACAAGCATCAAAACACCTATTGGGGCTACACCTTTTGCTTTGGTGTATGGGGCCGAAGCAGTCTTGCCTATTGAGGTTGGAATTCCTTCTTTGAGAGTTTCTTTGCAAGGTCTTATCACTGATGAAGATCGCATAATATCTAAATTGCAAGAACTCGAGTTGTTGGATGAACATCGGCAAGAATTTTTTGATCATCTGAGATCTTACCAGAAGAGATTGTCTAGAGACTATAACCAAAAAGTTTGACACATAGAATTTCAGTTTGGTGACCTTGTTTTGAGAGAGAATCCTAAAAATCAACAGTATCGAGAACAAAAAGGGAAGTTTGAACCCAACTGGCTGGATCCCTACATTGTTACCACAGTATTTGGCTTTGGTGCTTACCAACTCTCAACACCCGAAGGAGAAAAAATCCGTGACCTGATCAACACCATCCACTTGAAGAAATTCTACAGCTAAAAAGTCCTGAAAAAATAAAAAACTAAAAAATTAAAAAAAAATTTTAAAAAAAAAATCTTTGCCAAGAAGGTGAAAACCTGGTAAACAGGCACCTCTTGTACTAAAGTGCTCCATCTATCAATGCAAATCTGGCATTTCCTACTTTATTTCCCACTTTCCTACATTTTTTCTTTAGCTTGTACATATCCTTCAGTTTCTTTTGTAACACCTTGGTTCTTCTTGGAACCCTCATGGCTTGAAACCGATCAACGTCGTAGTCTTAGGGTAATAGACTGATCAATCTAAATGTCCTAAGAAGTTTAACCAAGCCATACTTATGTCAGTAGTATCGGGTCATCCAATCTGAGTCAGTTACCTATCTACTAACCACCGCAGGGTTTTGTCACTGACTTCTCATCAAACACACAAAACAAGAACAACGAAAACAATCACTAAAACTATTTGAGCTATAATTGAAACTTTCTTTGTATATTTTCTTTTAAATTGGTTTTCACTTATTATTCCCTTTGAGTAACTTGAGGAAGTCTATCTTGACTAAGAGGAGCAAGGACTGGGAGCATAATACTTTTCTTTGTTTTCTGCTTGAAGGAATGATTCTGATAATCTGGAAACATCTCATAAACTGGGTGTCTGTGATAAGTGCCTTCACATAAAGGTGAAATTGCCACACATACCTCAACTCTATTTATTTGTATGCTACAAGGAGGTTGGAACTATTTCCTTGTATATTTTGAGTAACTTTCTTTATTACGCAATCTGAATTCATGCTTAATTTGGTCTAGGATATGAATGATAAAAGGGTCATTGCAGACAAGATAATCACTATTGCATAGTAAAAAAAGGAACTCTTCTTTGTCTGGTGTGTTTGCATGTAAGCAGCATTCAGGTCATCCTAGCTCTTTATGCCTTGGTGCTTATGTCCGCTTGCTCAATCAAAAGGACATGACATTCAGGTCATCCTGGCTCTTTGTGCCTTGGTGCTTATGTCTATCTCTGACATTTTAAAATGCTCAGTGATGATAAATAAGCATAACAAATCCAATGACTAAAGTCTTAAGTTGCATTCATACTAAGCTTTGTGCATTTCAAGAAATTTCAGCATTATAACTTTACTTTTTCTTTCCTTTGAATGAAGCTTGAATCTGAAATGATCATCATTTCTCTGTCAAGTGGTCAACTGCATATCATTATCTTTGACATGATTTAGTACCTTTGTATTGACATCACAACTCCTAAATGAGATGTTAGCCACATACATGAGCATATAATATAGATCCATGAATCCATTGCATATTCATTTGCATCCATATTATCACATTGAAAAAGAAAAAAATAGACATGGCATTCACATTTGCATCAGAATCATTATATTTATCCATTAATTCATTCATTTGCATATGAAAATGAAAAAAACATTCATGATCATCAGCATTACATACATCCATATTGTAAAGGAAATCCATACATGTAAGACATCATATAGAATAACACATAGCAAAACCATCTCATGAATCATCCTACATCACTCAACACAGTACAATAAAGTTGAATCATGTGTCTCATATATATATCATCAAAAATTTCAATGTCAATGGGGTACAAATGATCTCAAAATGTCATATATAATGTCATCGGAGCAAGAAGGGTATAAAGTCCAAAATGGGATACAAAATCTTGTGAGACATCAAAACTAACTCTTTGCTTCCCCCTCATCACCTGGAGGAGGAGGTGGGGGATGCGGTGCCGGTATATCATCTTGCCTCGGCGCCCTATGTAATGCCCATTAAGTATAAAGCACATTAAGTGCATTAATCACAACATTGCACAATACTAACACAAGCGGAAGACTTACACCAGAATTCCTTAAGGGTTACCAACGAAGAATAAAACCAAAAGTTAAATTCCACAATAATGGTTAATCCAATAATCCAACATTTACTCAATGGATCATAAGAAGCCATATGAAATAACAGATACTTCATGGAAAGATTGAAAGGATACAACATAGTTTCTCCTCAATCAGCATTTACACATATCATAAAGGAACCTAATAATTAACATCCCAAACTTAAGATTACATTGATCCTCCAATACATGGCTCTCAAAATATATATAAAGTTACAACTTCACCTAATACAAGGTTACAAAGTTCATGATACAATGACCACATAGGTCTCCAAGGAATAATAATCTCCAACATGAGATAGAGCATGAGTCACAAACCACATGAACATCTGCAAAGCCAATCCTCACATGAAGGTAAGAACAAGAACATCTGATGGGAAGTGGCACTACCACCCGACCATGTAATTCCCAAAATGGAATCACCCCATCATGCTAGGAGATAGCAGAGGACCCTCAAGCAAGCAAAACGCATGACATGGTCGACAGAACAATACGACTCCATGACAGCACAATACGAGTCCACAATATTCCAAGTGACTCAACATCACAAATACACAAGTGAACCTAAAGAGAGAGTGTCATCGCATATCTTATGATGGTTACCATGGTCAGCCTCCATAGGTCTCAGCCCCCTTTATGGGTTTATCCTAGTAACCTTTCTCGAACCTCTGGCTCCAACTAAGTCTCATGCGGACCCTACCAACCCTTCATGAAGACAAGGTGATCAGTTTGCCATTATAGGCCTTCTCACTACATTATGAGCCCTATACAAGCACTCACCTATGCATGAGGTACAATATCTTATTTAATGTTATAACTACCCACCTAATCAAATTATTAGATTATCACTTTTTATCTGACTTTCGATGGGTTATCCTGCCAACCACTTTGGGTGCATCCCCCACTCAAAAGCCACTCTCTCAAAGGACACTAAACAAACATGGTCACTCCACGAGGACCCTATGGTGAAGCAAAGAGCCATAACACCACTATCCAAAAACAAGTGGTCAAAACAAGGACATATTGACTCTTGGATAACCATAAGGCAAGACACTACATGGTTAAGACAATGAGGTCATCATATATCACTTGGTCAAAGGTACCAAATACACCACCACAGGACGAATGAACCACAAACCAGAAATAACTCAATTATAACTCTTTGCAAGGAAAGCTAATTTCACTAAGTCTGCACTCAGACAATCTTTGAGAAAATCAGCATCATAAACACTTGCAACTTCATTGATTGAAAATTAAATAAACACTCTTTTACGACATTCACATCTATTCAATTTCCAAAACAATATTCCATCAAGAATAAAATCCATATTTATTTTTCAACCAAATAACAATATGAATTATACAAACGTATAATCTATTTCCATAATACATCCAAAATTTACCAATTTGAAATACTAATTCATGCCTTGATTTCAATAAATAAATTTATTAAATCCACATAATTAAAATCACTTTGAAAATTATCATTTATATTTAACACTAAAAACCAACTTTAAAAATATTTCATTTTATAAAAAATCAAGTTCACGGCACATAAAAAGTTGTACCGCGAAAGGTACAAGGTCACGCGGGGGCCAAGGCCTACCCACGGTAGTGTTGTTATCAAGGCAATAGACACTACCTATCTGTAGTTCTGCTACCATCAATATAAGGCCTACCAATCGGTAGTGTTACTACTGCTGGTAGCAATCCTACCGACCGATAGTGCTGCTACCGCGTAGCAATACTTCCAATCGATAGTTCTGCTACCTGCGGGTAACAGACACTACCGACTTGCGTAGTGGGGCTAGCCAGCCACAGGGTAAGGTAAGGTCAACTTTTAATAAAAATTCACCCTTAGCAAATAAAAAATAAGTTTAGCATTTCATGGGCACACACACATAGTACCACAATACAAATTACAAATGAATATTTACCAATAAGGTAAATGGTGAATTAAAATCACACCAGAACCCAATAAATAAATATTTAGGCAACAATAGAAGAATTTAACAAATAAGAGAAGGGTTAAGATAAATTTCCTTACTCCATACACAAGAAGAATTCCTTGCATCTAGCAAAAGGCAATAACCAATTTTGCCAACATAAACCCCAAATCTTGGGCAATTAGATACTTGAAAGAACACAACAAGCTAAATCTAATTCATTCTATTCCAAATAGAAGAGGTAATTCAAGAATTTGATTTTCAAGAACAAATAACAAACATCAAATAGAGAAATGCACCATTTCTTTCCTATATGCAAACATTTGATATGAGTTCCACAAAATCGACAATAACAGGCATTTCTTCTTCCATTCCAATCATTCCACAAGAATCTACAAAGAGATTTGCATTTTTTTTGACACACAGGAAGCAACTAAAATATTTAAATTTAAATTTCAAACAAGAAGAGATAATCCAACCTTGAAGCAAACTAGCAAGCAAAATGATGGAAGAATCCCAGTCCTTGCAAACCAAATCCAAATCCAATTCCAGCTCCTCTTTCAGAATGGTTTTCCAAATTTCTCTTTCAAAAATTTTGCCTTCTCATTCTCGTGAACTTCCAAGAATATATGGGAAAATAATTTCAACCTAAACTTTCTAGGTTAAAAGTTTTCTCCACCAATCAGATTAAAATATTTTAAAAGTAAAAAGCAATCGGATTTACCTTTATCCCAAAAACAATTATTTTCCAATAATTAAAATGTAAAAGTCAAAAGGAAAGGTAAAAAGAAAAGATTTTATTTATATTTTATATTTTCCATAATACATTCTTTCAACATAAGCATTTAACATCTAAATGGAAAGGCAAATACTTATTTCCTTTTCACAATATAATGATACAACTATTCACAATGAAATAAGCCAATTTAACCATTTAATGCTAGCAACTCATTAATTTAATTAAATCAATAATCTCAAGGGCATAATAATTAACTAATTACGCCAACATAAAAATAGCATCATCTACTCAATTAAATAACCATAAAATAAATGGAAACACGCAAACGAGGAATGATCAAATGACAATTCACAAATGACCAAACCAAGCACTATGACTCGCATACTAAAAACACTCACATGAGTGTAACTGCGGGTCAAGTTAGGGTCCAACCACTATCTCCTCCACTCCCATCGAAAAAATAAGGCACGCTCAAACCTATGAAACCAGGTGGAGTCGATACCCTGTACCTACCTAGTACTTATACCTGCAATGTCCTACACCAAAGAACCACACGTGCATATAGATAAATGTATATATAGACAAAGTAGGCACACCGATGAAGGAGAATCATGATGTTCCCTGTCTCACTGGAGTGAGTGAAGGAAAATCATCCCCTTGCATCCCATACACATGCAAACACGCAACATATAAATAACGCATCGCACATATAAGGTAAAAATATCAGTCCATGATAATGATACATAAAAATAACATTAATCATAAGCACTGAGATATTGCATAAAATCATACACCACAAATCCAAATAAAGCATATAATAACATCGCATAAAGTCTGAATCAATTTACAAAAATGCTCCACTGAATAGTCAACTGAAGTCAATCAAAAATATACAAAAAGAGTTTGAACGAGGAGGGGTACCACACCCTAACTCACTTAGATCTTGTCATATATTGTGAATAGGGTACCACCTGCCTATCTGTTGGCACCGCTGCACTATGAGTTGTGACATAGTAAGCCGCCATGCTCATTTGATGCGTCACCTCACACTCTGCTCTCATGCTATGCAGTTGTTGATCACTCTCCGCAATCTGCCAATCTCTCTCTTTTATTTGTGCCTATGATACTACCAGTTGTCTTTGCAAACCCCTAAGTCTCCCTCTCAATGCACGAATGACATCCTATAGTGTCTTCCCTCTAGGTATATCACCCCCATTGGTTGGCTCGTCCATCCGCTGCCTAACCTGTCAAGTTGCCTCCTCATCATCAAGGCTTGCTCCCTCACCCATATCCACATCACCCCTAGCCCTCACTCTACTATCACCACTCGGATCACCTCCTACTACTCCAAGTGATCCTCCATCTCCCCACCTCTATTTCCATCCTATAACTGGTGCTCTTCTTGAGCTAGCACATGGGTCTCCTCCAACTCTCATGGGTATTGCGTCTCTTTGCGCATGCGCTGAAGCATCACTACTCTCATCTATCTGAGGTGCCCGCTCTGACATATCTATGAATCTTGGGAATGGATGTTTATGAAAATAATATCTGAACTGAGGAGTGACCCCCGCATCTATGACATCCACCAAATAATCTCAGCTCTGTGTCTGTATCCCTGCCAGCTCCTAACTCGTAAGGGCATATGATAAACTAGGCCCCCATCCCTATCTCTCATCATCTGCAAATTGGGCATACGTTGTGAACTCCTGAGACATTCCCTCTTGTCTCCCATACTACCTCAAGACCTAGCTGACAACAAATCACTCTATGATCTCTGAGGATCTCCCAATCAGTGGTTGGGTTATGAACATGTCCCTCTGCTGCCTCCTCTAGTCATCCCATGGCTCTAAAACCCTTTGCGGCCTCCAAATGATGGCTATCAAATCATCTAACTGACATCTCCAATAGTCAGTCTTCCCCAAGTGGGGTTGTGTCATGTAACCTATGTATCTATAAACAAATGGTTGCCCATCCTGTCGGGTATCATCTACAATAGGCCTGCACAGTGGGATATGCTCCCATGCCCATATCTATAATACCAAAACCCTGTCTTCCATGCTCTTCACCCCTCTATAGGTGATATCATGCATCTCATGGTATATGTGGGCCAATAAACATGAACCCCATCCTAATCTCACGTGGTGAGTAACCAATCTCTCCAGCATCCTGCCCCATCCACAGAGGAATCCCTGTTGACCCCTATTTGGCATCACAAAACAACCTATAATCTTGGCTAACACACAAGTGAGAGGGAGTTGTGCTCCATATATACTCATCATATTATCCCAGGTGATGGAACGATCCAAGATAGTATCATCTCAAAATAATTGCCTGAGCGCCTCAATCCCTAACCATGGAGTGGCATCATAATCCACCCTGTCTCCAGCAAATGGAATCCTCAAAATCCTGTATACATCCTCAGGAGTGATGGTCATCTCCCCAATCGGCAAGTGAAAAGTGTTATGCTCACTATGAAATCTCTCAACCAAGGTTGTGAGTAATTTGTGATTCACACGGATATCAGGCATCTCCAGTAACCATTTGAATCCACACAAACCAATATGACCCCTCTGTGCATCTGTCAACTATCAAATTAATCTCATCGTGGGAGGATATGTACATTGGAACTAGATATCTGGTAACTGAACCTGCAAATTGAATCAAATATCATCAACACGCAAACAACTTTGACCTAATAATGTATCTAAAGCGCTAAATAATCTAAATCAATAATAATTAAAATCAAATTTTGACGATTGAACCCTCCAAAATGCTCATTGTTTTCCATATGAGTAACCACATAAAGACAGCAACTCGTACAATAATTCTCTATTGTTCATACGAGTAAACAGGCTTGTACGAGCAACTGTGTGATATTAGATGATTAAATGGGATTTCATGAATGCAGTCGTATGATTCAAGGGTAACAATCAAACAACAAATCTAACTCGCCCATACGAGTAAAGAATTTTCAGCAGTTTCTCGTACGAACAACCCTACTCTACCATATGACTAAACAACCTAGGACGACCTAAAATGATGGAAAGTACAAAAAACTCAATCAAAATGCACAAAATTTGAATCAAATGAGGCTTCAGATCGATCACTTACTGTTGGAGCGTAGTTTTAGGGTCGATTGTGACATCTCTGGTGCTCAAATCGATGATTTTGCACTAGAATTGCCATTTTTCTTTCAGCGTAGGTTTTATGAATTTTTGAATTTGAGAGGTAAAAAAGAATTGAAAATGACACCAACCCCTTATATAGGCAAAACCCTAATTTTTAAACTTGCTTTGATTGACACAAAATTTGTACCCCTAGTTAAATTGACCATCTTGAGTCCATTTTCAGGATCAAAATCAAAATCTGACATCACTTTTCTAGTCAAATCCTCACAATGTTGACCACTCGGCACATTCATCTTCGGGTCAATCTTTGCATCACTCTGCGCTCAATTCTTTTTCACTCAACTCAAAATTCCTTTAATTTATCTCAAATCAATTCTTAAATCATTCTCCATGCTCACATTATCATCGCTAAATCTTTTTATCACTCAAATTGCCTCAAATCACTATGGTATCTCACCATCTTTTGATTTCGCTCCCAAGGGGGCATACTTATTACATCATCATTATCAGTTATTACATCATCAAAAGTCGACAAAAAAAATTCAAATCATCAAAAGTCAAGCAGTAAATCTTTTCAATCAAATATTAATCAAACATCAATCAAATCTCATCAAACAAGATCTCATTACTAGGGGCATCTCAACTTCGTCGCATCATACAAAGTTGAGGTTCTTCAAATCAAATCAATCTCTAGGGGCATATCAGTTTCCTCACACCAAATCAAGTTGATATTGTCTTCATCTAAATTAGACTTAACGGTAATCAGTTTCATCGCACCTCATCAAGTTGGTTATTCATTTAAACCTAATCAAGGTCTAAAGAGTCTTTTTTATAGTGATCACACGCTCAATCCAAATAGGTGTTCGGTTTCATCGCATCAAATCAAGTTGTACATTTTGTTTTGCTAATCAGTTCTTATTCAATCAAGTTCAAAATTGGTATTATCTCTTCACTCAACTGATTCTAGTTCAATCAAGTTCTAGATCGGTACCCGCTTCTTGATCCATCAAGTTCAAGATCAGTATCTTCGCTCTTCATCAGTCCTAGTTCAATCAAGTTCGGGATCGGTATCACTTTGATCAATCTGTTCACTTTCATCACTTCAAATCAAGCTGAATATCTCGCTTTTCATCTATTTGTGATCCATCAAGTTCAGAACCCGTATCTCTTCTACATCAACTATTCTTTGAATCAATGCGTTGCTCACACATCATTTCAAAGAGGGGCAAATGTAATACCCTAAAAATGGTCATCTAAACCATGGGCCCCTAATCTTTATTACATCACCAAGGTCTTAACCAAAGGAAATTAAATCAATTTTGAGCACCTAACTAATTAATTCCTAAATCATCAATGTCACATGGCAAATTAATCTTTTCAATTAAATAAATCATCAAAATATCTTTAATCAATTGTCCTATTTATTTAATTAAATATCCTAGCATATTTAATTAATAAATTAATTTGCCATTTAAATCACAAAAAATAAATTATTTTGAAAAAGGAATTAATTTGAGATAATTTGAAAAATAAATTTCAAAAAAGGAGCAAAATTGAATAAAAAGGAATAAATCAAAGAAAGCTTTCTTCAAGAAAGGAAAATGGAATAAATCAGTTTTTCTGATTTTATCTCAATTTTAGCTCAATCTTATCTCCTTCAAATTTGAAGAAAGAATTCAATCACATCAAATCACCTGGATTGTGCTACTTCTAGGAGAATCTTAACCGCTCATCAACAATCAATCTCAACCATCACTTTCTCTCTGAATTTTCTATAAATTCAGACTCTCATCTCTCAATCAAAAAGGGCTATAGATTTTATTGTTATCATGTTGGCTTTTCTCTAGAGTCATTGAGAATATTGCATCTTAGCTTATTGCATATTAGCTTAATCATGTTATCTTGATAGAATCATATAGCTTCATATTATAGTTTGCATCCATCTAGCTTAATTTGCTTAATCTTGCATTCATATAGATTAAATCCTTCATCTTGGTGTAGTCTAGTCACTGGTATTGCTTAGATAAATCTGAGAGCAAATCTATACTCACATGTTTTTGGAGGCAATAGGTTGATTTGTTATGGTTTTTACATTTATTGATATTGATCAACTAACCATGCATGCAATGACTTATTGAGTGTTTGTGTTTTAGTACAGACTCCAAATTTTACACACACAGTTGCATCTCGTTGTCTAACTTGCCTGTGCCTGAGATCATTTGTTGAGTCTTTTTCCATTTAGGGTAACCTTCATTCTGTCATTTTCCTTCAATCTATATTTTATTCCATAATAATGTCCATATTTTTTCTTTAAGGACTTAGTGCATCAATCAATCAACCTTAATCCAGTTTCAATCAATCAACCCAATCCAAGGTCAACACTTTGCAAAGTCTAACTTAGACCTTTTATCATTAATAAAATCCTCAACTAGTCTTGTGCTTGAGAAAGAATCTATCTCAAGTATATTGTCCAATTGATCCTAATCATTTGGGTTAGTCAAAACCCTAATCCCTTTTCTTATTTTGCTTAGGAACAAAGTCTATCTTAAGTAGAAGAATGCTTGATCCAATCATCAATTCAGAGGTCTGAGTTTAGCCTGTTGGCTTGATGATGATGTTTTTTGTTGTAATAGGTTGATTGATGACTTGTATTGTATTTTCATTGATGGCAACCATGTTCTATTAGTCATCTAAGTCTTTTAGTCCAACCGATAAAGCCTAACCAGTAGTGGAAGTAGCTAAACAGTGATAGAGTTATGTTCAAGCAACCTGAACGGAAGATTGGTGATGAGTTAAGTGTTGTGGTTTGAAACACATGTTCATGATATTGACAGGAGTCTATGACTTGAACCGCATCAGCAGATTCGACTAAATGAGTGAGTTATGATGAGAAGAGCAATCAGTCATGAAGAACACTTAACTAGTAGAGCAGAATCACTTAAATCGATAAAACTGGTAGATATAATGTTTTATTTTTGTTTGTGGCCGATATAAGTAAAGAATGTTAATAAATATTGACCAAATACATTGAACCTAGGAAATTGTTCCAAGGTTGTTTGTCGAATTAGCAGAGATGTTTATAAAAGGATGAATATTGTGTGATGATGTATCAGAAAAAGGATCAAGACTGAAGATTTGATTGTGTGGTGGAAGGTGAAGCTTTGTATTGATGTTTAGTTGGTGTTAGTTGCAAGATGGAAATGGATATTATCAGGCACAGAGGTTCTATATGCATATCAACTACCTGTTGTTTCCTAACAGTTGCAGTAGTCTAAATCCCTTAACCGGGTAGGTCCTAACAGGCTTGAATGTGTAAATCCCTTAACCGAGTATCTCATTAATTTGGGTTTAAATCCTCTAGCGAGGTTACTCCTAACAGGGCAAAGCTCCTAACAAAGTTCAAATTGTAAATCCATTGACCAGGTGACTCCTAACAGGGTCTGCTCTTAATTGATTAAAGTGGTGATCAGATTTGTGTTGTTGTTTTTGCTTGCACTGATTCACCTCACCCCCTCTCAGTGCTTATAATTTTATAATAGCCTAGCTTGGTTGTTACCTCACTTTATGGCCTGCATCATTGACCCCAAAACCTCATCTATGTCCTAATCCAAGGACCAAGATATCATCCAAATTTATCTTATCCTAATCAAAGGACCATCCAATCCAATCAAACCAAATCCAAATTTTCTAAGTCCTCATCACTTTTCTCACCAAATCCAAAATCCATTCTTGTCATTTTCATCCTTGTCATTCTTGAGGTTACCCTTGCATGATCTACACTCTCACAAAATCAAAATTTGGCTGCCCAAAACCCACATTCAAACATCATGGGTTGGTTTGAAGAAATGGTTGTGGAAGTTCAAGGATCAACCATGCCCATCCAGCTCATGCATGCTTCAATGCTATCCAACTTCCACCTATTCATGTCTCTCACCCCAGCCCACTTACCAATTCAATCCTAATTCATCTCACATTTCTTATCATTCCCCTACTTTGACAAGGGAAATCCATCTTATTCCCCATTCATGTCTTCATATTAACCCTCATCCACATACCCCTTTGAACCAATATGTATACCTCCATCTTTCCCCCCATCCACATACCAATCCCCACCTTTTTACAATACCTCCATCATATCCACTCACCATCCAAGTTGTTTACACCATAGTTATCCAAGCCTTAATCCTAGTTCCCCACTACATAATCCCAATCTTCCATCTAATCCCAAACATTCACATAATCCTAATCCTCTAAAAACCACACCATCCCCATCCTTCAAGTCCTTTCTCCATACTTTTATCCAATAAATACTAGCAAACGAGAATAAATCCCCATCTCAAACCAAATTTGTACAATCTCCCCAAGTCCTCCATCCACCTCCATCCCCTCCCCATCAAGACACACCTCAATCCCCTATGCTTCATAATGCTACCATCTCTCCATCTACCCAAGTTGAAGCTTCTATATCCTCCTCCATCCTAGCATCCCCACAACCCCCAACATGTCAAGTGCTTTTTCCAGATCATGAAAGCATAGATTCCTCTCCACCTCAAGATCAAAGAACCCCTCCTTCTCATGATATTTCTCCATCTCAAAATTCAAGTATCCCCTCCACCTCATTACATAATTCCCTTCCATCTCAAGATCCAATCACCCCTCCCGCTCCACCACATGATCACATCCATGTCAAGATCAAAATATTCCTTCATTTCCATGTCATGGTACCAATCCATCTCATGATCCTAGTATTCCTCCTAATCCCACATATTATCCTAATCCTCCACATGATCCAAGTCCTCCACAAGCTACCATCATCCCTATCCATGATATCTAGATCCCATACCTATCAACTTGGCTCTTCCACCTTCATCCACTTTGGTTTCCTCCAAGAGCTTACAATTCCTTCCACCTCACATCCCCCTCAAAATGGACTCGCATCTTGTTTCTAAAGTAATAAGTATCCTATTGGAAAAATAATTTGTCAAAAAATGAATTATCAAGGTAAAGGGTTAGGCCTCCATGAACAAGGCACATTGAAACCCCTTCAAGTCAAAAAAATGAAAGTTCATATGGCCTTGGCTACAAATCTCATGCTCAAGATGTTGGTATATCTTTTGTTCCTCCTAAATCTAAAATCCCTTTGTATAAATCAAAATCACACCATAGCCCATCTTCCAAACCCCTTTTGGCTCCTTATATCCTAATGTCCATTCCTTCCTCATTCGCACCCATTTCAAGTCCTTATGTTCCAAAATCATATCCTTCATCACTTCCATCCATCTTGGGTCCTTAAAGTTATCCATCACCTCAAATGATCCCTAAGAAATATCAACAAGGGCACACATCCTTGAATCCTTTCTCATATTCTCCCTCCACTATACCATCCATAAAACCTCTAAGTCATTTGTCCTCATGCACCCATTATACCATTGCTATTGAAATAAATTTGGATGTCAAATCTAAAATGAATAAAACCATAAACCAAGGATCAACATGTCCCCTCAAAAATACATGCTTAAGAAAAGAAAAAGATGATCCAAAAGAAAGAAAAATCCAAAATGCCACAAAGGCCCAAAAGCAAAAAATAAAAAAAATATGTGGATTCCCAAACTAATCATAGAAATAATGCATCTCAAAGTAAAATCCAAATTGGAATCCAAAGTTGTTAATCCAAAATATCCCTTCACTCATAAGTCCTCCAATCCATCATCTTCAAAATTCATTTTGGGTGCTTTTGCCCCAAAATCCACCATCCCAAGTCCATCATCCCCTTCATCTATTTTGGGTCCTCGTGTCCCAAAATCCACATTTTATCCTCCATCTAATTTAAAATCCTCCCCTCTACAACTTCGCCACCCTTCAAGGTGTGTGCTAATGTTGATCTTCCCAACATCCCCATCCATTTATCCACAAATCTTTCACAACCCCATCCATTATACAACATCCATTTTTCATAATCACATCCCTTTAATTCATGTTTTTTCATAAATCATTGTCCCCCTCCATCTTCCATCCATTCCATATCCCCATCTATTTCTACCAACATCTATGAGCATACCTCTAGTTATCTTGGTTCAATATAGCACATCTTTAAGAGATACTATCCATGGAGCTAGATGCTTGAGTTCTTCCTCTATCCTATCACACATCTAGTATTTTCCAAATCCGCTTATCTATGTCAACTTATCCTGATCCCTATCCATTCAAAATATTCCTAAAAAATTCAACGAAATTTAAAAAAGAGAGAAAAAATGCATCCAATGGTGAAAACCACTTCTTGTGGTGCCTTGGGTAAGTACCATGATGAAACCTTGGTAAACAAGTATTGTGTGTAATCCCCTCATGTAATATTTTATGAAGCCAATGATGGTGCAAGGAGGTGAATATGGCCCTCAAATATCTCCCAAATAAATTGTTTATTCTTCAAAATGATTATTTTAACTAAGAATTTAGTGGTGGGAAATGCTTAGAGTGAAGAGGTAATTTAGAGTAGTTACGAGAAAAGAGAAAAGATTATTTCTTTTGCATTTCTAAGATTTTCTTCTCTATGATGGATATATTTTGACTGGATTATCGCAATCTTTTGGGTCTCTCATAGGAGATATATGTTGATGTTTTTTATCAAAATTTGAAGATGTTTTCTAATGTGGTGTTGAGTCATACATATAACCATATGACTTCATTGGGTATCCACATAAGACTATAGTAAATGAAACTATTGCCAAGTCTTTTACCCAATAAAGTGGGTTCTCATTTAATTTTCCAAGTTAAAAAAGAGGAATACGATACATTAGAGAGATTCTATCTAGTTTTCAAGCTATGGGATAATATTCTTCAATTAAGAGGGTGTGTTATGTTTCTTATTTTCAATATATATATACATATATATATATACATATATATATATACATATATATACATATATACATATATATACATATATACATATATATACATATATACATATATATACATATATACATATATATACATATATACATATATATACATATATACATATATATACATATATACATATATATACATATATATATATATACATATATATATATATATTGAATGTGAACGATATTTTTTCAATAAAACTTATATTTCTATCACATTCTATTATGGAAATGGTACAACTAGAGGATTCCCTTATAAAATAATGCCCAATCACATGCATACATTCATAATGAGGTTTCAAAAAATAATCAAAATAAAATGATAAATCACTTTCTGATAAGTGGATGAGTGGATTATTTAATTATACCATATGCTTATGTATTAAGGTTCACATGGATACTTAAGGGAGTTTAACGTGAGGCAAAAATATATAAATAATTAGAGACATGAATAGAAGCTAATATTATTATTGAAGAAACTTAGAATTGAGTATATGTGAACTACATAAGGAATGATCATTAGCAATTATTATTTTAATGGTTCAAATTTTTAATAATTTGTATGAAAGGATATGGTTATCATCCAATTTCCTAATGATAATGGGATTCATCCAAAGGAAAGAGTTATGCAATGTGACAACATCAACAATCCTTCTAGATCTCTTCTAAATTTTCCAATGAGTAGAAATTTGTTTAGTTTCTCATCATATAACTTCTTTGTCAAGATAGTTGTAGGCTCAACTAAAATAACTAATTATATAGAAAATGACTTCACTAGCTTAGTGCATCACGGTGATAATAGTATTTATAAAATCCTAATTTGCAATGAGAATTTAGGTTAATCGTGCTTGACTATTTAAGCTAGTAATTTTTTCCATTACCCATGTACCCCACTTGTTCCGTAAATTTTGAAAAGAAAATCTAACTTTATCTATTGTATTATCAATAATTTTCTTGTCATTTTTTTGAAAGCATATTGTAAGAGAGATAACATAATAATAATTTCATTCTACCATGCTAATTAAAAAACTCATGCTTAATAGATATGCATTTTAATTCATGATAATCCATAAACTTATCTTGAATATAAATGTATTTGAATTAATGATAATCAACAAACCTATCTTAACTAGAAATACATTTGAATTAATAATCAATAAGCTTCTCTTTAATAGAAATACATTTGAATTAATTTGTGAATATTGTATAAGTAATTAATGGTTAAAGATTTAACTTAGAATTATTAGAAAGCTTTTAATCTTATTATTATTTTAAAAATTATATGTTGTATCTCATCATCATGATTTCCTTGTACTACATTAAAGGAAAAATCTTTGGAACAACTTTTCAAACAATCTTAACTTAGGGTTGGTAATTTGGAAGGTTTTATAATGTCTTGTCTTTTGTGGTGTTGTTGTTGCTCGTCTTGGTTGTCCTTTGATGTCTTGCTATGTTGAACACTAATTCTTTCTCTTTGTATAAGGATATGGTCCCTTTCAAAATCATCACCTTACCTTAATCAAAAACATCATGATTTCCTTAAAATTTGCTTGGTGTCTTTTAATGATACAATAGAGATACAAAAAACTAGGTCAGTGGATGAAATTTCCAATCGCATCATAGATAATTAATGAAAACTTGAGAGCTAAAAACTAAGAGCTCCTATTTTCTAAGACAAGATTCCAGTTATTTTATTAATATATCTTTTCTAATATCCTAGATCTTGTTGCTCCACAATTATTAAAGCCCCCTCCCTATATAGGACCACTTTCCAGTCAAGTTAACCCATGACACATATGCATCAATAATACACTCCTCCACAAGTCCTTACATACTCCATTGCTTGACATCGAGAGATAAACTCCATGAGATGTTCATGATATTTGGTTGTTCAAAATTGTTTTGTGAAGTATGTTTTCTTGTCACATCAAAACAATGGGAAAAAATCAATTTTCAGTATAAATGACTTAGAATTTGCACCCAATTCTCCTATTTTGTAAGATAAGATTCTAATTTATCTTATAATTCTTTTTCCTAATATCATAGATATTGTTGTTCCATAATTATTAAAGTCTCCTTCCTAGATGATACCACTTTCCAAGATAGTTGTTCCATGGCACCTTGTATACATTGATAATCCACTCCCTTGCACACCTTTACATGCTCCAATTCTCATCATAAGGAGATAAATTTATTAGAATGTTCATGATATTTCAAAATTATTTTGTCAAATTTATTTTCTTGTCACATATTTTGAAGGATGGGCAGAAAACAATTTTCATTATAATTGACTTCAATTTTGCATCCAATTTTGTACACACTCAGATAATTTACTTCAAACTCATAGTCATGGAACTGAATCAAGACAAATAACAGAACAGCCCCAGGCATGTAACCTTTAACCAAAAGCATCTCCATTATGAACAAAATTTATACCCTGAGAAATTACACATACCATGAACTCTAGATTGATATGTTGTCCACTGATAAACCTCCATATTGACTTTTGCATCAATGACTGATTTGCCAAAACATCTTCCAACATATTGCCATATGATATACCCAACATATTGTCATCTAGAATACCCATACTAACATCTGGCCAAACTAAGTGGCAACACATATTGTTAGACATCAGTGTTGATATCAATGACAACATACATTGCTAGAATTCTCTCAACAGATCAACAAGTCTCCAACATATATATCTCTTTGAATGCATGAATAGGTCCAAATAATACAAGGGACTTTAACTTAACAACCAAACACACCCTTTTATAGAGGTAGTTTATATTCTATCTAATCCTTGTTGAATTTTCAAAGTTCATGATACATCAACTTTTCGAAGCTCTAATACCATGTTGAATTTTGTAACATAAGCCTGCAAGATCGAATGTAAAACAAAAACACCTTCTACAAATGAATGTTATATTACTCAAAAAGAAGAATACAAAATTATAGGATGAATTACAATTGTACAATGAGGTGCTTATAAAGAAAGCACAATGCTGAATTTAGGAGAACTAAAGTGCAATTACGAGGAGCTAAATAAAGCTTAACTCTAGCTAAACTAGATGCATAAAGTTAAACTAGGTGCACAACTAAAGTAAGCACTCCTAAATGAAATTAATAAAAAGCATAACTACTTGTAAGAAAAAACAACTAATAGCTAAATATGCTCTAAAGCCGACAACCCCCCCCCCCCCCCGCGCGGCTAAGTGAAACTTAAGCTGAGTATAAAAACTCTAAATACATGAATACAAAAATGGATCCTGACAATAAAAGGCCTAATTAGGTACCCATTTACAAACCAATGAAGTCTCTCTAAGTGAAGAAAAGGAGAAAAACCACATGGGAAAACCCCCCTCTCCAAACTGAGAGATGCAATGCATGAAAAAATATGAACTGCTAAAAAAGGAATGGACTAAGAAGACTCTAACAAAATGTCCCAAAAGAATAGGAAAAGAACATCCGCAAAGCACAAAGAAGCTGCAAACAACTATCGAACAATAGTTGTTATGGTGTTGAATGAAGAACCTTCTCTAAAACCAAGATGATGATCAAGATCAAGAAGACAATAATTTGCATGAGTGCCCCTAAGGAAACTACTCGAACAATCAAATGGATAAAAAAGGCAAAAACATCCGTCACTCAAAGATACATGTGGCACATGAACTTGTACAATTGACCCCAACGACACTACTCAACCATGCAAGAGAAAAATGCTAGTCGAAAATACAAGTGTCAATAGTCTGAAGAACAGTGATTGACAACAGAAGATGGAAGGTTACCTCCAAAGATGGAATGCAAGAGTATCTAACTCCAAAGTGAAACCAAGGAAGCATTAGCACCAATAGTAGAACCCCCCCCCATAATGCTGACAAGGGAGAGTCATGACATATCCATTGAAATTGCGTGTCACCATGAAGTGAATGAAGAACAATTTGAATGTGCTCAATAAAGTGCTTGGAACTAAAAAGGGGTATGCAACCAATGCACATGAGAATGGCAAAAGAATCACTAAGATTCGATAGTGTTGTGGATGGACATTCACTGGACAAAGGTATGATGGAAAAAAAGGCACTACACAACCCCCCCATGCCACTTTATAATATTGTGCATGTACAAAATAAGGCACAATAAAATGTACAAAAACCCTAAAAACCATACACAAGAATGGTACTTTATCTTAGTGCATCTACAAGAAAATAAGTGCATAAAAAGGATGCTCAAAAATGCCCAAATAGGGTAAAGTGGTGCAAATACATGTAGGACGGGCCAAAAGAAGCCATCCCCTGCAAACTGAAAGTTCCTAGAAGCCAAAAAGACCAAGTAATCCACCATAAGGTAAAAAACATCAAAGAATAAATAAAAGTTACCTGGGAAAAAATATGGAAACATTAATAGCATATTTGGATAGGTGACTTTGAGAGATTTTCGATAATATGTGTGATTCAAAAATTGGAGTTTGTTTTCTCAAGTTATGGCCCTAGAAGCACGAAAAACAAGTCTGAATTTGGAGGCTTGTAGCAGACACCTAGAATTAAACCTAATAAAACTACCACCATGTATAGATTGGTGCTAGAACAAGATTTCCAATGATATGCGAAAGTCAAAAAATGGAGCTCGTATGACCAAGTTATGACCAAAAAATTGAACCCTTCATTTAATGCTTAGAAGATCAATTAGCGATGATGTGGTGGTCAAACTAATGATGTGGCAGTCAAACTATTGATATGGTGGTGTTGATGTATCACTGTTGATGTGGAAAAGAATAGGACCACTCAAAAAACTCCAAAATATAATCTTCACCCATTGAAATATTCCTCTAGAAAATTCCTTTAGCCAAAAATAGAGGTGACCACTAAAAATAGATAAAGTGCTAAATTTATCAAAAAGAACCAAAAAATATTTTGTTGATGTCACCACTATTTGTGCCAGTCAAAAAAGTATGATGGTTGCAATAAAGAAATTCCTACAAACAAAAAGGTAATTAACCACACCCACATTTATTTTCTTTGACCAAACAAATATATTGTTCCCTTTTTGAAATTGCACCCCCACCTTTTATCAAGATTTTTAATGAATTTATTTAATTAAAAAATACATTATTTTTATTTGACCTATGATGGAGCAAGGATGGTGCTACTGGTACAAATTCGCATGTGCAGTATAGATCCATACATACAAACAAAAAATGATTCACATATCCCAAAAAATACCTCAAAATTTTTATTGTCTTTGATTTTGATAATTTGGTAGGCAATTAATAGGTTTTTGGGCCTTTTGAGTGTGATGGAAATGTGTGTTTCATCCCAAAGTGACCAAAAGAAAATTGTTACCTCCAGAACTCGCCTCGTAAAATATGTCCTCAACAAATTTGATCCCAAATTTCAATTGCTCAATTTTTTTACAAACTAACAGCCAATCTTATGGTTTTTTTACATTTTAAACACGATGGTGATTCATGTTTTGTCTCAAAACTGATAAAAAATTTGCCCACCACCAATTCCACAAAAAAAAGCAAATTTGTTACCCTGCAACGCTTTTAAGGAATGAAAACCTTCAAAGCTTGAGAAGGGGCTTACCTAATGCACACTCAGATACCATGTTGAATTTTCAAATATTTCACACCATGTTGAATTTTCAAAGCTCTGATACCATGTTAAATTTTCAAAGCTCTAATACCATGTTGAATTTTGCAACACAAACTCCAATAAGATCAAACAACAAACAAAAATGCCTTCCATAAATGAGACCTACACAAATGAATGTTATATTACTCAAAAACAAAGAATACAGAATTATAGGATTAATGACAATTGTACAATGAGGTTCTTATTAAGAAAAAACCCAGTGCTAAATGTAGGAGAACTAAAGTGGAAGTATGAGGAGCTAAATAAAGCTTAACTCTAGCTAAATGGGATGCATAAAAGATAAGCTAGGTGCACAACTAAAATAAGCACTTCTAAGTGAACTTAAGCAAAGAAACAAAAATGTGTAACTAGTTGTAAAAAAAAAAAATAATAGCTAAATATGATCTAACAATCCTATTATAAAATACAAAGGAGGTTACATAATTGTTTAAAATATATGAATTACAAGTTCCTTCACATTTCGGAGTATAATTTTTTTATTTACAGATCTAGTACTAACTATTTTCATTGATCTAAGCATAAACATGTCATAGCTAAGGGTAATTGCAATAATAAAGAAACTTTCAATTGACTACAAATGGCTAAGAGGAAGAGTTCTCTCCACCCAACTGTAATGGCTCATTGAGCCTTAAAGGCTCTTACCATTCCCTTGATCTAAGAGATTCAACTAGGACCTAGGCTATAAGGATATCCAACAGATATAAAAGAAAAAGAACATAACCCCATTTCATAATATAAAATTTTAATTATATGTCTTAGCCACAATTATGAGAAACCCAATATAGCACCATCCACACATAATGAATATACATGGGATTTAGATGCACAATTATGACTAATAATACACAAATAATTACACAAAATCCTTGCATGCTCAAAAAAATGAGTACAACAACTAGGAGAAGTATCTCTCATTTGAGAAAAGAAACTATGGATTTTTTTAGTAGACTGATCCATATTTTCCCAAGCTACCTTCCATGTTCTTTCTTTTCTTCCCCTTTGTACCAACAACAAAAAAAATATGAAATTAAATTCCCCCTTCAAAAATCACTCTAGCCATACTTCATAATCATCTTTGAGCATACTTAACCTAGAGAGTCAAGTTGGGGGTTCAAAATTGACTTACAACACTAATTTCAATTTTTTTCATACTTAAAACTAGCTTAAACACATTCCCATGGGTTTGCACTCCTTAAACAAATTTATAACCTAAAATATAAATTCCTAAGCGACAAGTTCCCATAGACTAGGGGCTCTTGAATAACTATCCTACCAAACTGAAAAAAAAGGTTTAAATATTAAGGTTACACAATAAAATCACACCATTTTACAATGTGAAGTAAGACCTAGCTAGTGTCTTAATTAGTGATCCTCTTGTTCCATCCATTGGTCATTGCTCTTTATAATTCACTTCAATTTTGTACCCAATTAAGGGGATACCATATTTTCAATCTTTAGAGTACACTGGTGATTAATTAGATGCCCCTAGGCATATGCCATGAAGTGGCATCATTGTTCTTTATCTCTAAGAGAAGAGTCTCATCATGCATAGAACAAAAAGGTCTACATGTACATGTGAGTCTCACTTTGCACTAAAGACCTTGAAAGCACATATGGTCAAGTAGAAGTATTTACTCAAGTATATTAACAAGAAATGGAATGGAGTTTCACATATGTTATGCACTTACATCAATGGTACTATGTTTTCTTCATATTTGGAACCAAAGGGGATAATTCCACACCACATGAAATCCACCTTCCATTTTGTTCAATTGAATTTATTGAATGTACTTGTGCTAGATGGTCAAATCATTTGCATCCACTCTCATTTTGTGTTTAAATTTACTAAATCCATATTTTTTTCCACTCATGGGAGGTACCATTTCAAAATCCATGTAAGTTGTCAAATTTAAAAACTTGGCATTTAGGTCACTATTTTTTTCTTTCATAATATTTTTTTGATATTTAATATCTAGATGTGTAATTATAGTGTTTTTGTGAACCATAATTATATATTTGATATTATATTTCCTCTCCTTTGGTAGGATCACTCTAGATTGAGAGGGATCCCAACATTTTGTGAAAGAAGTGAATTAAAAATTAACACTCATAAAAATTCAAACAACTGCTTTCCAAATTTTATCTCACTAAACTATTGTCATTCGATGTTCTACTTTCCACCCTTCTATTGGAGTAACTAATTTTGGATAGAATGGCTTTACAAAAACAACAAGATACTTCCTAAATAATTGTTTGGCTATAACTAACGATGGACATTTAAAAGAGATGATTTTTAATCAACTATTTAATGTGTAATAATTGTGTGCTCTCGGTTATTAATTATTAAATATATTTTCCTAAAGTCAAATCTTAATTATTTCATTTTTTATTTTTATTTTTTGATAAAAGTGGATAGAACCACTGAACTATATTAAATTTTAAAAAAAATTTACAGTGTCTGGTTCAAAAAGTACTGAAGGGAAAGAACCAGTAAGAAAACCCTTCACTATTTCTTAACACAAGCCTATTCTACCCAATACCAAATGCCCATTGGCATAGTACATCAAAAAACCCATCCCAATTACATAAGTCGCATTAGATATAAAGGAAGCCGCCAACAGAAGCATATAGAAGGAAGATTAAAGTATGATCACCAAAGGATGCATATCCATTGCTGCCAAAAAACACCAGTCTGAACCACCCCTATCTATGAAACACAATTCTCCAAACCACCGGTTAGAATGATACCACATAGCATAAATGAAACCATAATCAAAGACCCTGTCAAAATAAACATTTTGATCAAGCATAGCAGAACCCACACCAAAGAAAAGTCACACCAAATAAGGAGGTTGATGAAGACTACAACTATGCCCTTCTTTACTTCAAATATTCCAAAACCGAGGAAGGGATCTCATCCACACTTACCTCCCGCATATGAGCTTCATTATCAATGCCTCAGTTAGCCAAGAAATCTGCAATCTTATTCACTTCCCTATAACAGTGGGAAATCAAAAAGGAATCAAAAAAATCTAATTTTTGCAAAATATGATCAAGTATATATTGTAATTGCCAACAATTCGACTTCTTTTTCATGACACTTTGAATAATAACCATAGAATCACCCTCAATTATCAAGTCCTTAATTCCCAAAGATATAGCCATATCCAAACCAAAGGACAAAGCAAAGAATTATGCACAATTGTTAGACTTGAAACCAATCACATGACAACGAACCTAAACAAATCTTACCTTATGATCATAAATTACCATACCTGCCCCTGCCAGGCCAGGGTTCCCATGAGAAGCACCATCAAAACTCAATTTAAAGTGCCCTTGCGGAGTAGGTTTCCAGCAAGCAAAATTTCTCTTACTTATAGCATTAGTCTTATTTAAAATAGATCCATGAGAAGGTAAGACTGATAACATTCTCCAAACTCGAGTTACCCTACCATCCCAATGAGAAAAAGAGGTAGGGGTTTCTAAATTCTTATAGATAAAAGACAAAGCAACTTCAGAGATGGAAGATTCAATCCTTAATAAAACCTCAGCAATCGAAGAACTTGTTTGTTTAAAAATCCTATTATTACACTCTAACCAAATATTCCAAATCACAATATATGGAGAAATAATCCAAGGATGTGCATAGAAAGATGAGGCAAACAGGAGAGGCCAAGCTCTAAAGTGGGAAAGGAGATCCTTACCAATAACAAAGGATAGATTAAGCTTTTCAAACAACCACTACCAGCAAGCATAGGCAAAATCACAGTGAAGAAACAAGTGTGCAAAGGATTCTAAATTTTTATTACAAAAGACACAAGAAAATACTGCAATAATACCCAACCTGTCCAACTTCATTCCTATAAGGACCCTGTCCTGCACTGCTAACCAAGCAAAAGCACCAGCCTTTGGGAGGCAAGCCATATGCCAAAACAGCTTGTATGGCCAAGTAGATAAATCTTTAGCAACCAAGAGAGGATTAAAGCCATCCTTAACTGTGTACTTACCAGAGATATTCCTTGTCCAGATAAGCTCATCGTCAACATCAGAAAGAATTATTACTCTCTCCCCCAACATCTTTTCATATTCCAATTTCACATTTTGATCAATATCTAAAAACTCAATTGATTTCCATTTTTCCACCTTAAGATTCCCACTATACTCAATTTTAAAATAATCAGCCACAAAGACACCCCAAAGGGAAGAAAGAGTGGAAATTAAAGGAGACCAATCCCTCGAGTTCACCAAAGGGGGATGTCCATTCCAAACTTCCTCCCAAAACCTAACCTTTCTACCGTTATGAACAATCCATGAGAGATGAGGCAAAATCACTGATATACATTTACATAGAAAATTCCAAATAGTTGAACCAGACGTTAAATTAGAAACTTGAAAAACATACTCTCTTGGTCTGTTATTTAAATATTTAGCAAACATAATTTGTGCCCAAAAGGAGAATGGTCTCTTATACAATTTCCAAACCAACTTAGCACCTAAGGCTAAATTCTGACTTTCCGGACTCCTAATGGTTGTGCCCCCAAGGTTTTTAGGCAAACAAACTTTATCCCATGCTACCAGAGGGAGTTTCTTCTTACATTCTTTATTATTACTCCAAAGGAAGGACCTAAGAGTATCTTGCAAACTAACAAGAGCCGCTTTCAGAGACTTCAAAACAGACATGAGGTAAATAGGAACAGCATTTAGGACAGACTTAATAAGAACAATCTTACCAGCCAAAGATAACCATCTATGATTCTAGGATAGGATCCTTCTAGAGATAACTAAAATGATCTTATCCCAAAACTCAACTCTATCCTTCTTAATGAAGAAAGGTATACCAAGATAAGAACAAGGAAGATTTCCAGATGCAAATCCCAAAAAAATCTTCAATCTATCCTGAACCAATTGTGAAGCATGAAGGAAAAAAATCTTTGACTTATCAACATTGACTCTCTGACCAGAAAAGGATGCATAATTTTGTATTATCCCCTTTATCACTCTTGCCTCACCCAAAGAGGCCTGACCAAATAACAAGGTATCATCTACAAACAAGAAATGTGAAATGCTTTGTGGAACATTATGAATCCTAATTCCCTTCCAAAGCCCTCCCATCTTAGCGGCTCTTATAGCCCAACTGAACATTTCAGCTAGAAGAATGAACAAGAAAGGAGACAGGGGATCCCCCTGCCTCAAACCCCTAGAAGAGGAGAAAAAACCACAAGGGGAGCCATTAATTAGAACTGAGAACCTTGCAGAAGAAATACAAGCACGAATCCATTTGACCCATGCCTTGGAAAAGCCTAATTTAAGTAGAACAACACACAACGCCCCCCATTCTACTCTATCATATGCTTTCATCATATCTAATTTGAGGATCATGGTAGGGATTCTCTGAGTAGAAATAGAATGCAGAACCTCATGCGCCACTATAGCTCCCTCTACCATCTCCCTTCCTGGAACAAAACTACCTTCTTCTAAAGAAATGAACCTAGGCAGAATTTTAGCCAACCTTAAAGAAATAGCCTTTGTAAAAATCTTGTACAAAGTATTACATAAAGCAATAGGGCGAAAATCAGCAAATGTCTTGGTAACCTCTTTTTTAGGAATAATTGCAATCATTGTAGTATTAAGCTCTTTCAAAATAGACCTATTCCTTCTAGCTTCCTCAAGGGCCAATAAAACATCATTCCCCACAAAATCCCAGCATTTCTGAAAAAATAAAGGAGTAAATCCATCCGGTCCCGGAGCCTTATCAGGGTTCATTGCAAAAACAGCATTCTTAACTTCATCCAAAGAAAAAGGAGACATCAATATTTTATTATCTTCCGAAGACACCAAAGAAGGAATATTAGAAGAAATGTTATTATGAAGATCTCCATGCTCCAAAGACAATAGTGACTTAAAAAACCTAACTACCTCTAAAGCAATATCCTCCTATTATGTTAAAAGTCTGCCATTTGGACACTCAATACAAGATATCCTATTTCTACTTCTCTTAATTTTTGTTGAAGAGTGAAAAAAAATTGTATTTCTATCACCATCTAAAAGCTAGATCTCCCTTGATTCCAAACTCCAATAGATTTCTTCTCTGGACAAAACTTCTTCAAGCTCTGTTTTTAGCAATTTTAGTTCATCAAAAATAAGAGGCACCATACCATGTTTAATCACTTGTGAATTAAGACATTCGATCATATCTTGAATCCTTTGTTTTTCCTAAAAGATGTTCTTAAAATGCAAGATATTACATTCTCTAATATTAAATTTCAAAAATCTCAACTTCTTAGCAATCTAAAACATTCGGGATCCAGAGCAATAAGGAGTAGAACTCCACCATTTTTTGAGCAAAGGCAAAAAGGAAGAATCTCTAAACCACATAAGTTCAAATTTAAAAGGTGACTTAAAAGGAGCTTTATCTTCCAAAATTGATAGGGAAATTGGAAAATGATCTAACCCCGAAACTGGAAGAATAGAGGAAAAAATTTGAACTTTGAATCAATCCAAACATTTGATAACAAAAACCGGTCTAAACTTTCCGCCATTTGAGAAAAATCTCTTCGCATATTTGTCCATGTGAAAATCCCATTCCGAAATTGACAATCAAAAAGATGCATGTCCTTAATGAACATCCCAAAGTCTTCCATAATTTTTATATTAGGAAGAATACCTCCTTTCTTTTCTTCCAAGTCAGTGAGAGCATTAAAATCCCCCCCAAAGATTATAAAGGGACCATGCCTTAAAGGGGAGGAAATCCTTTTAAGTTCTCCCCATAATTTAGTCTTCCTTTGAATACCAGAAGGAGCATAAATATTAAAAAGCCAAAACTTAACCTTCAAAAGCTTGCTTTTAACTAAGGCCAACGTCCAGTTTACAGTAGAAGCAACTAGCTCAACCTCAATGTTATAGTTATTCCAAAGCAATGCCAAACCCCCTAACGCACCACAAGCTGGAGAGGAGAGGAATTCCCACTTTCTCCAAGAAGAAAAAACCAAATCAGCAGACTCCTTTGACAATTTTGTCTCTTGCAACATGAAAATATCACACTTAACTAAGTCCATCTAGGACTTAATTAAGCGCCTCTTGTTAAGGGCATTTAAGCCCCTAACATTCCAAGATATAATTCTCATTGCTCTCGAGGGAAGACCGAGGCTCCCCTCTTTCCTTTAGACCGAGGCTCCCCTCTTTCCTTTAGACTGAGGCTCCCCTCTTTCCTTTAGACGGAGAAGACTTTCCTTCTCCAAAACTACTTTGAAGATTACACTTCATAGCCCCCGACCTAGTCACATGAGGACTGATAATAGACCTCTTACTCCTCTTTCCCTTAGGAGTACCACTTCCTTTCATAGCGTCACCAAGAGAAACCGAATGCTTCCCTTTCCCAACACTAGGAGAAAGAGACAAAGTTTGTTGAATCCCAGCATCAATTTCCAATTGAGTCTTTCAATTCTTTGGAGGCCTACCCCTACTAGGAGAAACCACAGATGAAGCCCTAATTAGAGTAGTTTGAACAATTGGTAAACTCTTACTTGACTTAGGAGAATTCATGGCTAAATTATCTATGATGCCCACTTCTGATGAGGCCAAAACCTCAAAAGGGTTAGCAGATGCAAAAATAGGAAGGGTCGATTTAATTCCCCCCAATTCATTCTCAATGGAACAGATAACCCTATTTGTAATGTCCTCATCCATCTGATGCTCATGATCTTTAAAAATATCATTTACTTGGTGAACTAGATTTTCATCTGGCACAATAACAGGAATGTCCCCCAACTGAATATTATTTCCTAAAGTGGCGTTATTATCCACATCCACATCAAAATGCTGCGAAGAATTAGACACCAATTCTTTGACTTGTTGAGCAAGGATAGCATCATCAGGAAACCCTAGAGAAGAAACCCCAACATTAGACTCTGAAACAACCCCATCATTCTTCGCAAAAATCTGACCAACCCCCTAACAACTTTCTAAGTATTCTTTTGACTTCACAGTACAAACATGATTCCCACCACCATCATTTAGTGACTTATCCAAGGAATTCGAGGTAGTGAGATTTGGAAGCAGATCATCCACATTGTTGTCCCTCGAAATCACAATATTCTGGTGAGCTACTGTCTTATCATTACTTGTAAAAAAACCCTACAGACTCCGGATTGTGAGACACAACATAAACATCTCGCTTCCCAACATCCCTCATAGCCTAGTTAACCTAAATAGTAGTGGGATGTTTCACAGTGGAACCATTAACTAATAGTTTATCCAGAAATGGATTACCGTTACTACCCAAGCAATGTTTAGCCTTATCCAGAACATAGGATTTTGAAAAATCCATAAGAAAATGAGCATCCAATTGCAAGGAAGTTTTACCAAAGTCTTTCTCCAACTTATTAATTGGTTGTTTCCAGATACCCTCATAAGATTTAATGATACAGGTCTGAGGAAAACATTATTAGGGTTAGTCAAGACACAAATTTTTACCAAAACCTCCCCCTCCACAAAATCAAATCTTGATGATAAGAAAGAACCACAGTATTACCAATTTGTTCCAAACCCTTTGGGTCCATAAATTCAAATGGTAATTTGGGCAAGCCAAACCAGAAAGGAACTAATTTAAAGCAAGACCAAGCAGGGACATAAAATGGTTTCCAAGTTGAAACAAACACTAAATTTTTACCAAACCAGTAATGTGAAGATTTTAAAACTTCATCCCTAACAAAAGAAGAGTTGAAAACAATAATAAATGCATTTGCAGAGAGTAATTGAAAATAACGCATATTAGACCACTTTTTCTGCAATTTATGATGAAATTTAGATAAACTAGTTGCATCCCCCCATATTTCCCCAGAAATAGCATGTGTATGCAAACAACGAGCTTTCAAATCCACAACAGAATCAAGTAAATCAATGCATGGAATAGGAGCCCATACTTGTGAAGACCCACCTCCTAAGTCAAAGCCAGTTTGATTTTCACTTACCTTATCGTCTTTTCCTGATGTCAAAGATTCCCTTACCTTATCCCCTCTTTGATGTGATGAAGATAACTCAAACGGGTTATTGTTAGATTGTTTGTCCATCATCTTTTCACCAGTGTTCAGCCGAGAAGCCCTAATTGCCTCATTTACAGATGAAAACTTCACAACTTTCACATAGGATGGTTTTCCTCCCAGCTCTGTAGATAGTTTACCCGGAAGCCCCTTTAAATGATTTGGGATAAATGTTTGTCACGTGCCTTGACCAAAATGCCTACGATCCAAAAATTGTTGATGCCCTTCACCAAATCTGTCCATACTCCGCCAATTTCCACTGCTTGGACCTCTGAAAAAACCCCAAAAATACTTGTAGACCGGTCTGAAATTTCGTAAGTCTACCCTCAACCAATTATGTGCAGCCATATCTACCCATTTGCCCTTCGTGAAGACCAGTTGTGGGACATGCGGTGGATATGGCTGCAAAAGGACCAGTCGTGCGCCTGCGCACCTTGTAAATCTTAATTATTTCATTGAAAAAATGAAAAATAATAATTAAATCACTCTGACTGTCATGTTAGTTGGCCATAAAAAAAGGCCTGCATAAATAAATCTCCTACCAAAGTGTTTGCCTCCCTTAATGGTCCTAATAACTAGACTCTGAGGCCATGACTTAGGCATTGGACATCCATACTAAGTAGTTTTATGATCATCATGAAAGCTCATTTCTCTGTCAACCAAGGGCATATACTTGAAATGGGTCAGCAAAGTATATGCACTAAAGTCCTCATTATTAGTCATTTTACTAAGAAAGAAATGGTGTTGAAAGTAAATAACTGAAATGCTTGAATAGAAACTACCTTAAATTTAGAAAGTAGCAACTTAGTCCATGGCGAGCAGGTAGGAAACTACTTTGTCTGCCTTGGCTGCAAGAACAGTCAACCGCCAAGATAGCGAACTAAATACTGAAGGAAAATAACTACTAAATACAAAGGGGTGGAATTATCACTAAGTGGGGCCCCTTAGTGAGTCTTTACAAAACTCAACTCAGTGTTGCAAATTGGAATATTATATTATTGATCTGAAAGCACTTGTTACATCATAGTATTTTCTAAAAATTTAAACTATTATGTGATAAAACTAAAGACTGAAAATTACAATAACTGATGTTCACTATCCCTGGGAAAGGATATATGAACTTATTTATAGAAAAGAAACTCCTAACTAACTCTAACTACTGGCAAGTCCACTCCCAGAATATTAGGAGGACAACATTTATTACAACATTAGAAAGAGGACAGGGAGTTACACTTGGATTAGGAAACAGCCAAGTTGATTCAACTACAGAGGAAATCTAGCGTAACTATCCCTCCTAGATTTATTCTCCTACAAACATGAATACCAAAGTTTCATAATTACACTCTCTGAGTCGTAGGTAACCAACTGTTGACTCCTTCAATACTCATCTTATTGAGACTTTGTCTTCAACCAGCTAACTAGCATGAACTCCCACGTTGTGAACCTTTGACCTTTTTTTGTTCTTCATTAACTCCTGTATCATGTCATTGGTGTGTACAAAACAAGGGTATATTTATTCCATATCAGAATAACATTTATATAACTACATCCAAGATTCATATGGATAAATCACATAGCATGGCCACTTCATCGTAATTTCAACCAAACGGAATATGTAAGGGTAAGTTCATGTCATTTTGTCAAGTTCATAAATACATAACAAGATCATAGTTTAACAAAGTTTTAGGACTTAGACAATATCTAGACCCTTGTCAAAACCTAATAAAAGTATAGAAAACATAGACAAAATTGAGCCATTATTTGAGCTCATCACAAAGATTGAGGTAGTAAACATAACTAAAAAACCAATGTGTTAGGTCATAAACAATCAAGAACACCCTAATCAAAAAGTAGTAACACAGCCAAGCAAGAAAAACAAGTAACTTGTACACTAGAATTTGAACATTGGGAGAGGCTATTATGGATGAATCTCATTGACTCCCACACAATCATGCACCTTATCTCTACTTCATCCTTAAAAATAAAAAATCTCAAATTGCACAAAAGCTCTTTTAACATCAAAGCATGTATCATAGTTGGAATATAGTTCCTTGAACGTAACACAAAAGTAGAAGACAAAAAGAAGTTCAAGATATGACACATTTTATTAAAATCACCCTGCAAATATTCATATGACCTTTGAAATCCTAGCCCTACAAGCAACGCCACTAGAATAGTTCCTCAAAAAGAGCATGAAACTTGAAAATGTGAAGAATTTTAAAAAAAATACCCTATAAACATTCATGTAGCCTTATAAACATACCCTTCAAAAATTTCCTTATTAGTAACCAGGTGTGCAACTTTCAACTCCAATCCCCTCCCTACATAACTTAACCAACTATAAAAACCCACAAATAGTGATTTAATATAGAGGTAGAATTAGACTCAATCTCACAAAGGAGGGCACTATATATGTTGGTTAAGTAAATATGCTTTTGCAGAGAATATTTGAAAAAAGCCTCTAGTAGATGAAATGCAAGTCAATAACACACAAGAATCCACATCATAGAAGAAAGATTAGCACCAACAATAGGGAAAATGAAACAATAGTTTTTCACTTCCTTAACCTTCCTTTAGATAGAAATATACAAACTACCTAATAAATCTATAAAACCAAGCACACCTTTCCATGCATGCCAACATTTATTACAAACAAAACAATTAATGGCTTGGTTCCCTTCTCTTGTGCAAGGTAATAAATAGTACATAAAATGCATTCACTATCTATTGAAAAAAATGTCAACTTAAGGCCCTTAACCACACCAAAGGCTTAAGAAGAAAAAAATTTTGAACAAAAGTTGTCATTGATGTCAAAGAATAAAGTACAAGTTGCAGTAGTTCATGCTAATTGCTCCTATTGTATTCATAAGAGTGAAGAGTTATGGTAATGACATGTCATGTCTAACCATTTTGAGTAGTGATTGAACTTATGTAATCCCGCTAATTGATATGACTATAAAATTGTGTAATAAGGTGAAATTGGGATTAGGCAGTTTAGGACCTAATCTCACTTTCATCCAAACATAAGCATACGAAAGAGACTAAGGAAGTGATTCACTTTGACTAACACTTGTGAAAGAGAGTCAAGGAAAACTTTTAGGGTTTCTATTCCTTTGCTGATATGAAAGAGAATGTCAAATGTAGGAGAATTCCAAACTAAACTACGAAGATGAATAAAAGTAACTATAACATCAATAATAAAAGACTGATAACTAAACCAAATTGAGACAACAAGTACATATCTAAGAATGGAATTCTGATGTGCACCTGACATTAAAAATTGAGCTTGAATTGGTAAGACTAGGGTGTTGGGCACCCCAGTCTTAGAGACTGCATTGAGCTGCAAATTGGGGGACCTATTTTGTAGTCTATCTAAAGTAAGCCTGACAAATTTGGAGCCAAATAAGGAGGATGAGGTCGAGGAGCACTCTATTCTTGGAGGACCAAGGTTACGAGAACTCTGGTCCTTGAAAACCATGTCCAATTTATGATAATGGGTCTGTGCTTGTTTGCTGAGATCTCTCAAAAATTGCCTGCTCTGACAGAAACCTATAACTCCAGCTACAAGCTGGAAAATGGTGTGTTTGTGGCTATATAGGGTTTTTCCTTAGTAAACCCCTTGTTTTGGTGATTCCCACCTCCACAAATAGCCAATATTGTACTAAAATTGTGTGTGTGCCCTAGAATCTTATGTGTTTGTAATATTCCTATGAGCTAAAATACAAACTAGAGTTCTACCCTATGTTTTGAGTAAAAATCCTAAAATGAATGTAACGTAAATGCTTCAAACCACAAATGAAATGTAGATCTAAAGATATAATGTAGATCTGAAAATGTGATAATATGTAGATCTGAAACTCAAATAGAGATATGAAAAGAACATGAAACCATACCAAATCCTAAGGAAGAGGTACAAGCCAATCAACAGTCGGTGATCTCATTATTCTTCAATATCTCCTAATGGATGATAAAAGTGTTTATCAAGACTTGATTAATGATGAACTTGTTGACTCTAGACTTCACATAAAACATGTACTTTCACTTCACAAGGATCTCCTTCAATTGCTAGAGTTGGGATCCTCAAATGAGGGAAAGAAAAGGCTATATGTATGAAACCCTAACTTTA
This sequence comes from Cryptomeria japonica, assembly GCF_030272615.1. Classification (NCBI taxonomy): domain Eukaryota; kingdom Viridiplantae; phylum Streptophyta; class Pinopsida; order Cupressales; family Cupressaceae; genus Cryptomeria; species Cryptomeria japonica. The sequence continues at coordinate 103,814,529 of NC_081408.1, read as the reverse complement.
ATTTTGATAATAGACCAACTTAGAATTAATAAAAATTGACACAAAGTTGGATTTGAACATTGTAATACCTCCAAATTAAGCTCCCACAATTCAGGGAGAAAAGATCGGGACTAGAATGCTACCATTCAAGTCCGACCAACTTTTTTTCAATTTTCTAGGGATGCGATGTATTGTGATTATGAAGTCAAATCCAACACAGTAGGTCAATCCAAGGTGTTTAGATATGTGAAAATGTGCCTTAAACATTGAAATTAGGATATTATTAAGATTAGTGAATGTAGACACCTAAAATTGTCATGTCTAATTAAATAAATATCTTTATTTATTTAATTATTTTAGCCTAATTCTTCTATTAATTAAATAAATCCTTATTTATTTAATTAATGCATTTATCATGTTCTAGCCTTATTTCTCATTTAAATAAATACCTTTATTTATTTAAATTATCCTTTTCCTAAATTAAATAAATATTTTATTTATTTAATTTGATCCCACTTCCTCTATTAATTGAATAAATATTTATTTATTTAATTAATTCATTAGCCTTTTCTACCATGACACATGTCATTCATCTCTTAATTCCTACACTACCTACCCTCTTATTATTTTCTTATTTCCTCTACCTACCCTCTAATCATAGCCGACCATTTATCTTTTACACCTCTTAATCTTATCCCTCCATTTCATATAGTGTCTTCTATATAAGAAGATAATCCCTTCATTATCAACCCTAATCAATCTATGCATCCTAACTAACTAACTCACTATGTATTCAGCCCCGACTACGCTTTCGAACTTGCATATGCAATCAATCCTACTTGCAACCACATTTCTGTTCTTTGTTGAGCTCTTGTGCACACATAAAATCTAAGAGCAAATATATCAAGCAAGATCAATGGAGATAGGAAGAATGGAGATTCAAACCCTATTGGACATGTGATGGTATAATCTTTGTGATTTCATTTGATTTGCATTGTCTTAGGTAATCTTCATATGTTATGGTGGATCTTTGTTGTTGTTAGGCTAGGGTTTTGTGGTTGAATTCATTTAGTCTTTCAATATTGTTGTTTCCACTTTCACCATAAACAGTAAAAATAAAAAAGGGCACGCCTAGGGTTAAGGGCCCAATTTTATGATATGTGAATTGATGAGAGAGGACTTTGATTTAATTAAATTAATAATTAAATTCCTAAAGGAGCCTTATAAATGCAAGATGCAATGGGAAACACTAAGACGGTTTCTAACCTAAGCGTGGAATTGGACAACCCTAATTAAGGGTGTACAATTTACGATGCTACAAATTGACTGAAATGTGAACTATTGGAAGTCGTCCATAAGTTTGTTTAGGAATGTTTGACATTTTTACCCAAATAGTAAGCTTGTTCTACCAATTTGTAGGATGCTTGTATCTTATAATAATTAAGCATAACAACTTGTGGTTCAAATGGTGTGTATTCCTACACAAGTATTCTCGGTGTCCTATGTTTTTGGATCTTTGGTATGGAAAAAGATAGTATTTATTTCAACAGTTTGATACTATGTGGCTAGTAGACCCATTTTTGGTTCTAGAATGTTGCAATGGCTGATTTGAGTATGGGTTGTCAAAAATTAAGGGTGGATACTCTCTATGATCAATTTGTTCCTTGGTTCTCTCCACGAGACAAGTTTATTTGTGTGTGGAATGGTATGTAATTTTTTGAGCCAGACCTATTGCACATTTGATGTGGTCGACTTGTGGATGGATTGAAGTGTGTGCATCTACCAAATATTACACGAGGACAACATTTTGAACCTACTTAAGCTTCCTTGAGGAGTGTAGGGTCTTCTTTTGTATTTTTGTGTGTGGAATAATTTTGGCCTAACCTACCACACGTTTGGTGAATTCAATTATGAGGCTGACTTGTAAATTATACAAATTAATTATAAGGTCAACCTATCATGGTAATTGTAATTGGAGCTCATATATATGAGTATCCCAAATTCATTATGTTGTGAGAAAAAGTTGTGTGATTTTTAGCACGTACTTATGAGATTACAAGTTCATATCTTACAATTTGAAGAATGAGTCAGAGGGTAGTTTCCTGATTCATGTATCCTACTATAAAACTATACTATGATGAGTAAGTGCTTTTAATTTTAAGTTAAAAAGTATGCAATATCAAAGGTCCATATTTTATCTTTCATATTGTTGCAAGATTGAGTTCTTAGTTACTAAGTTGTTGCTCAAACCTACGCATTGGGATTGGTGTCTCTAATGAGTTTGTTCTCATTTTGAGGTTGGATTTGGGCCATAAATCCAAGAAGCTATTCTCACCAAAAAAAAATTCCATCCTAGGTTGTCCACATAAATATGGTGTTCATTATATGAATGTGTGGGGATTTACATATTTTATTCATTGGATTATTGGGATACTTAATTCAATCTAATTCACAATTTGATTTGACAAATAGTTTGTGAAAATTTAATGTTTATCATTAGGTAAAAATTAGATATACTGGCTCACCACCCTTAGTATATTATGTTCCTTCAACTGGTATTAGAGCAAGGTTCCTTGGATAAAGCCTAACAACTTGAGGTAGATTTGGGATGGAACACTCAATTATTCTAAAAGGATTGTTTGTGGTTCGTGCTCCTTGGTTTGATAGTTCAAATTATAGATATTGGAGCAAAATAATGGAATCCTATATGATGGCTCTAGGCTTTGATGTGTGGCAATCTGTGATAAATAGATATTTGTTTTTGAACAATCCCCCAATGGATGTGGCTAGTAAAATAGCCTATCAAAATAATGTTAAGGCTAGAAATTCTATCATTTGTGGTTTGACTAACTCTAAATATATAAAAGTGGTGCAATGCAAGATAGCTAAGGAAATTTGGACCAAATTGCATACAATCTATGGATGGGATGTGGAGGTTAAAGAAGCAAAGATTCAAACTTGCAAAGCTTAGTTTAAAGGCTTAAGGATGAGGGGGGATGAAAAAAAATACCTTTTTTCATGCTCAAGGTTGATGAGATAATTTTCTCAATAATAATGTTGGGTGAAGAGCTATGAGAACCATTTGTGGTGAAGAAGGTTCTAAGATCTCTTCCATCAAGATTCTTTCCAAAAGTAGCTGCAATAGAAAAAGACAAGGATTTGAATGAGCTCACAATGGATGAGTAACATGGATCTCTAATTTCTTTTAAGATGAGATTAGGAAATGAAAAATATATTACAAAAGAGACAACTTTCAAAGTATCTAAGAGGGAAGATGTATCGGATTTAATGATGAATTAGATCCAAAAGTTGTCAATCTTATCAAAAGAGTGCAAAGATGTTCCAGAAAGTACAAAGGTAAGTTACATTTAAAATGTTTTAATTGTGGAGAAATGGGACATTTTATGGCTAAGTGTCCCTACAAATAGTCCAACCATCAAAGTTAAAAGAATGGGAAAAATAATTTCAACAAAAATAAAAAAAATAACAAGAAAAAAATGTTTCTTTATGAATGACGTCATTGAATTATATGATGAAGAAGAAGAACAAAGCAATATTGGAGGTGGTGGTGAGAAATCCCTATTCATGGCATTAGAGGCACCAAATAATAATAAGTTGGAATGGGAACAAATGATGAAAATGATGATGGCTATGTAATAAAGGAACTAATTTGTTTTGAGGTAAAATAACTGAAGAGGAGACTACTTGAGGAAGTAAAAAATTCTAAGAAACTCTTTCAAAAATTTAATATAAAGTAGAGAAAACAATCATTGAGATAAAAATTCAAATACAAGTGTAGCATTGTAAATTGTACTAATTTTATTATGCAGTCTAATTTCACACTCTCCTAGAAATCATTTTAGTATTTCTCATTCCTCTATGCATTATAGGACCTTTCATTGATTTAAATTGATATTTAATTTACTATTATGAGTCCTATTCTATTTTAATGCATCAAAACATTATTATTTGGGCCCTTATTTTAAGATGTGCTTTTTATCCTTTATTATTTCAATTCATTACAAGTCCTTCCCCATTTCAAATATCAAGACACGTTTACATTTTAACTTTTCATACAAATTATATTTATGGAATCAGGATCCTATTATCTCATGACCCTAAATTTTCAAACCTATTTTGTCAGGTCATTTTTTTCTAGTGACATTGTTCAATGCTTTTTGGATAGAATTTTGGGAGGATAATATGTTGGTCTTGCCAGTTCCAGAACTATCTCCAATAGAAAAATATGATTATTCTAAGTAGGCCAAAAGGTAAATTAACCTTGAAATCCCTATATACGACATCACTCCTAATTCATTTCATCAACACATTCTTACATATTATTCTTCCTTCATTCCAATTCAAGAGTAACGCTTCAACAACAAATTTAATTCAAGCAACAACAAGCTATATCAAGGCATATTCAATTATGTTTTCAATTATGATCCATGATAGATTTTATGACGATTTATCATGTTGTTACATCAACACATGGAGGACTTATCCTAGGAGAATTGCATCATCGATTGATGTATATTAATTTCAATCAAACATTTCAATTCAAATTTCTACTTTCAATCAACATCGTTGTAGGGTTAAGTCCCAACCTATACAACCCCAAACACCATTTTTCTCCTCTTTTGTGCATATATAGGCTTGAAAATAGGATTCAAGTTTAAATAGAATATACAAGAACACTTAGGACATAAAGGCAGAGGTTCCAAAAAAAATCAATAGATAAAGGTAGGACACTGGTGCCTAGTGCCATTGTCCACTAAAACATTGGCACCTAGCACTATAGTCTAGGTGGTTTAGCCTGAAATTTGACCAGATAAAATGTTGGAGGCCCTTGATTTTAGTTTGACCCCTTTTTTGTGCTTGGACAATTGTCAAGACACTGTCACCTAGCATTAGTGTCCACTCAATTTCAACTCATATTTCTATGACAAGTTCCTCTTTGCATCCCCTTTCTAGATCTAGGTTTGTTCTATGACTATGAGTTCTACATTTACTTGTTTATGTTGCTTATTGTCAATTTTGTACTTTCTAGCCCTAATTCTCACATTCAATTCACATTAGTTTGATTCCCCATTTTCAACTCAATCGAGTACTGAATTCATCTTGTGCTCATCCCTTTCCTAATAAGTTTGAGGTTGAGCCTATTGAGTTCATTCTCCTTCTTAGTGTGATTGTTGTGAAATAGTTTTAATTCCTAGTTTGCATGCATAAACTAGTGAGCCCTATTTCGATACATTACAAGAGGAAGCAAAAACAATTCAAGAAGTATTGAAAGGGAAGTTGCATAATAAAGACAAGGACAGTGAGAAGTTCGAGACAGAAATGGGTGTATTAAGAAAAGATCTTGAAAAAGCTAATAATTAACTAAAGATGAAGTTTGAAAAGAGTTTAGAGATGCAAGATCAAATGATTGGAATTCAAAGATCACCACACATCAAAACCAGCTTAGGCTTCTCTGAAGGAAAAAAAAGGTTAAAATATTGAGAAATCTAAGAAATCGAAAGTAGTAAGTGTAGAAGAGAACAGATTTGGAAGTTCAAAGATAGAGAAAGTTGTAGTGACTGAAGAAAGTAAAAAGATAAAGGATGGCTTCATTCAAGTTCAGAGGCAAAATAAAGGATCTGAATAGAGGGAACCTAGAGGACAAGGATTCAATACCAAGTTCAATTATCCTTTTTTCTAGTTATTGTTATGATTGTAATAATTTTGGTCATAAGTTAGTGGACTGTAGAAGAGGTCTGGTCAGAAGAAATAATTTTGTTAGTAGAAATGTGTTTGCTCTATTATTTAATTTCAATATCATTTGTCATAAGTGCAACAACTTTGGTCGTATTGCATGAAATTGCAAAAGTCAACTTGTCAGTAGTTATGTACCAGAAAACAAAGGAAACGGTCCTATAATTCAAAAGGATAAATCTAGAAAGGTTTGGAAAAAGAAACTGAAAGAACAAAAGCCTGAAAAGTCTTTTGTAGCTCAGACAATAATTCATGCTTAAAAGGAAAAGAATTTGTAGAAAATTGATTTTGGATATTCAAGCCACATGACCAAAGATATGAGTAAGTTCATGAATCTTAAGAAATGTGATAGAGGAGATGTTACACTAGGCAATAACTTTGGTGCTTAGATAGCCAGAAAGGGTACATTGAGTCTTGATAGTGGAAAAACAAAATTCCTACAATGTCCTATATGTAGAAGGTTTGAAACATATTAGTGTTAGTCAAATGTGTGACAGTGGATACAATCTTTCCTTTAATGAAAAAGGATGCGTAATCAGATAGAAGGATACCAAAGAATTAATTGTAGAAGGAAGAAAAATTGATAGTGATGTATACCATTTGAGTGAAATAAATGGACAAAATTGTTTCACCATTCAAAGAGAAGAAAGTTGGTTGTGGCACAAAAAAATGGGACATGTCAATTTTGATGTAGTGGGAATCAGTTCAAAAGGAATTGTAAGCGACATGCCTAAGATAAATAAGCCTCCATCTACAAGTTGCAAGCCATGTCATGAAGGAAAACAAAAAAAGACTAGATTCTCTACCAAGGAATACTCTACTACAAATCCATTGGATTTAGTTCATGCTAACCTCTGCAGTCCTATGCAAACAAAAAGTCTTCAAGGTGAGTGTTTCATCGTCATGGATTATTTTTCTAAAAGGAAAATCAGGGCCTTGGTTGAAAATGATATTGGTAGAACAATCAAGTGACTTAGGTCAAACAAAGGTAGAGAATTCAATTTTGAGGTAAATGAAGATTACTATGCAAAGCATGGAATCCAGACACAATACTCTACACCCATAACTCCACAACAAAATGGAGTGGTGGAAAGGAAGAATAAGACTGTCCAAGAGATGTCCTGAACTATGTTGAAACTAGCAATTACAACCATAGGTCCTGATCATCTTCCTCATATCAACCTTGTAGCTACAAATCCATATCAAATTATCTATTTATGTTCATTTATGTCAACTTTCCATCTTTAGCCCTAGATCTAGCATTCAACTTTCATAATTTTGGTATCCATTTCAATCTGCACAAAAGGAGCCACTTGAAATCAATTAGGATTCATCCCCTTGGGAGTGAATATTTTGAGTTTCACCTCCCTTTCATGTAAGGACCATGTGAAATAGGTATGTTCCTTGTTTACATAGTTATTCAATGAGTCCTTATTTCCATACCTTACGTTTTTGTGAACCCGACATGTCTTAAACTTGAATATTTTTTATTCTTACTTTTAGATTTGATTATTGCAAGACATTTTCAAACTTAGAGGCATTCATTCATTACTTATGTACTTGCATTGCTTCATTTGGGTCGTTACCTTGAACCCTATTCCATACCATCAATTTTGAGATAAAAGTCAACCTTTCATTGGCTTGTCTTTGCATTATATTTTTCCTAGTAGCACTAAAATAAATAATCTTGATGCATGTGATGTTGATTTAGCCTCTCTTGTATCACATTACACCTCTCCTAAAGTTTCCCTACCCAATAAGGATATTTTCGTGCAAGAAGATATTCTTAACACTTCTCTCAATGATATCTCTCTTTGGGATTAATCATTGAGGAATGATGTTGATTCTTCTCCTAATATGTATCTCCCCCATGAGAGTACCTCAGTGCAAGAGGGTGATATGATTTCAACAATCCCCTTAAAGAAGCTTTACCTTGTTTGCATTTGAATGATCTTCCCTCTAGAGATGAAGCATTGATAAGTTTTGCTTGTCCTTCTCCCAAAATTGATCTTATTCATGTAGAAATTGTGGTGCAAGAGGAAGATATCACTAACAATTCTCTCTCTCTCTTAAACATGAACCTTAATCATGTTACTAGTTATGAGAAGCCTAAAATTGTTGTCAACCTTTGTCAAGATGTCCCTCGGCCTCAAAACAAACCAGTGCTTATTCTTAAAGATGGGATGCTTGTTGCTAAAGATGGAGCAAGTCATGAAGTTGATTATCATCCAGTAAATCACACATATAACACTCAAAACAACAAGCAAGATTCTAATGTTCTTCCACCTGCCCAACCCTCATCTTTCGCAACATGTTGATAAGGAGTATGATATTGTTGAGCAACTTCATGCACCCCAAGCTAAGATCTCCCTTTAGGACTCGATTCAAACCTCGTCCATGATAGGGGTCTAGAATGTCTGTTTTTATAAGTATTTTTATTAGTTACTGCTCAGAATTTGGTCAAACTTTATAGTTAAACTTTCATAAACATTAGTCGTAGTATGGTTGGTATTTGCATTAAAACCTTATTTGAGCACCTTTTATATGTGTTGATGATGACTCTAATATAATATACATATGCTTATGAACAACAGCTGCAATTTATTTCCAGGTATTCCTCAAATTTTCATGAAATGGCAAGTTCCCTATTAGGTGAGGGAAAGCGCTAAGTTAAGGAAAGAGTACTAATATTTTCTACATACTTCTTGGTTATTCTTTGCACCCCTCGTGTTGTATGAGGAAGTATGTGTATATTTTTAATCTGTACTCATTGGAATGAAATCTTAGTCGAGGTTGTTGTAAGTCATGCTATATGAAGGTTTTGAGATTTTTGAATTAGAGTAAAGCCTGAGAATATGTCATGTTACTCCAGTGTATGTATCCCAACATGGTTTCAAATGCGACCATGATGTGTAATCAGCCTCAATCGTGTAATATGAAAAGTATTTTTATTACTAAAAGGTATAGAGCCCTTAATTTCAGTAGCATCCATGGCTTTCCAAATGTCATACCAGCGGATATAAGAAATGAGATACCAAAGTTTGGTGGCCAAAGGCATGAATCGGCGGAGAAACATTTGCAGAGATTTAACGACCTGATAGATGATTATGAAATCAATCATGAGGATGTAATATGAGGTTGTTTGTGCAATCTTTGAAGGATGAGGCCAGAGATTGGTTGTCAAATTTGTTTCCAGATTCTATCAATTCTTGGAGAGAGTTTCAGTCATCATTCAGTGAGCAATTTGGTGAGAGAATTTTTGTGTGCAGTATTTAATGATTTAATGAATATTTGTATTAGGGATGAGGAATTAGTTCCTGATTTTAACCTCAGATTCATAAAAATGTTAAAGAGGATTCCTGATAATTGTAGACCTCATGATGCAATGGAATTAGCAGTATACTTGGGTGCATTTAATAAAAAAAATGAGTTACCAGTTGAGAAACAAGGAACCCCAAAGTTTGCATCAGGCATTTCAAATAGCAATGGACATTGATGGAATGATGAAGTATGGAATGGTAAAGTTTCACAATTATGAAACTATTGTTTCCCATAAATCTGTATGTGAGGTTGAAGGTAGAGGATCTGTAGTTGCAAGTAATTGTCAGACTAATTACCATCTTACTGCTCCAAATTTTAATGCAAGTCAAACTGTTGGCAATACATATCTAGAGGTGGTATTTGAATCGCAAAGTGATAGTGTGAATCTAAATAGGATAAATATATCTCAATCAAAAGCCACACCTAATGTTTCGGTGTCAAGCATATGTGAGCAACCTTCAAATAGGTATGGTCCAGATTATCTCAGATAAACATGAATTCAACATCCTTCAACATACAGCCCCTATTGATACAAATCTGGTTGAGCCTCAGACTATTGGTCAGCAGTGAATAAATATCTTTGACTCGCTATTATGTCTCCAAAGATTGATTGACATGGAGGCAGAAGGATTAGCAAACAATGAAGGAGATGTATTGACAAAAGTTCAAGGGCAGCAATATGATGAAGATGACCCAAGTGGAGAATTGGAACGTGTTGATGACAATAAAGAGATGCATCTATTGGCAAGTAAACAGATGTATAATTATAATGATCATTGTTGACCATGTGTTTACAAGTGTTGAAGCTTCAATAGTGTGATTACAATACTTCTAAGTTTGTTGACATACCACTTCATAGTGACATCTTTTGCTACCCTGGTGCTCAAAATAGCTTATGTGAAACAAATACAGAACCATTTGTAATTTATGAAGGGGAAAGTGACGTCTAATAATGATGAATATGAAAATGATGAATCCCCTCAAATAATCCCAAATCAAAAGGTAAACGCCAATGACTGCTAGTTGGTTGTTTCAAGTGATTTAACGAAGGTTGAAATGTAATCATTTACAATAATTGAAGATGACATTGATATAGAAGTATGTAACAGTCCTGGTCTACTAGCGATTGACTCAAGGGCACACATTGATGATGCTGATCAATAATCAATGTCAATCTCTATGGAAAGCCTCTATGATTTTGAGAAAAATTCAAATGACGGAATCCTAGATATGAATGAGATGAATTGTGCAGAGTACAGTCGTTTCCTCTCTGATCTGGATGCTTTGCTTAATATGGAAATATTAGGTGTACAATTGGAAGATATTGATGCAGTGAAGAGTTTGGAAACTAAATCTTGTGTTGATATATACATCTAACCAGCAATGGTTATGAAGAGGATTATTGCAGCACTCATAATTTAGAAGACACATCTTCAGCTTTGTTTTGCCTATTTTTGAGGTTGTTTACATGGACTTTGATTATGCTTCCAAAGTTGAACCAGATTATATTTTTGAATCTGAATTGGAAATGTTCATATGGGATCTAAATGATGATGATCAAAGCATGCTCCACTTGGCAACAATAGAAGTCGGAAATAAAGCATCTAGATTTGCAAGCTCAGATTGGAACTCTTGTACACCCAAAATGATACTAATATGGAATGAGCCAGCATAAGAGTGCTTCTACGTCGATGTACCTTAAGATTTTTTAACAGGTCCCTGTAAATCTTTCATGCAGAAAGGTAATGAAATCGGCGATGCAATTGAGTATGATTGCTTTTATTTTTAATGTCATATGAAGGGGTTTTTTGAAAAACATACCAAGGATTGTTACACAATGAAGGATGTGTCATAGGGTGTGAACATGGTTTGAAGGACAAGTATGATGTGGTACTGTCATGTAGACACGATTTTTATCAGTGTGGATTTATTTGCAGGGACCACTATGATAAAAATGGCATTGACTATGATATGATCATGAATGCGATGAGAAATGTCACTGGCAGCGTTCATGACCAGATTATTCTTAATAATATTACCAGTAGAATCAGATTGTTACATGATGAGAATCAGGTTTTTGATTAAGGCAAGTACTGGCTTTTTTTGGAAGGGGCCCAGGGTTGCCAATGGAAGGATGGATCTGAGTTTTGTTGAGCTCCGAATAAAGAGCCCAATGGATAAGGCATTTGGCCTGCTTCAACCAAAGATCTAGATCTTGATAAGCCCATAGGGGGCATACATCTCCAACAAGAGCCGTTGTTAGGACCGTAAAATTTTGCTTTCCACTGTTTTGTTCTTCCAAGGTTAGTTTTTCAATGTCAAATTTTGAAATAATTTGTGCCACACCAAGGATTGGTTCAGTTTCTAATTTGTTTTTGACTCTTTTAGCCGGTCATATCTTTTATAAGGAGTTGGTTTTCATGGGTTTGTATCCATACGGTGACCGGCCCGCTTCATGTATCCCCTAGGATGCTCTTACCGATCGGCCAAGTTAATTTCTAGTCCTAATACAATAAGATCAAACTTAAAAGTTGAATTTGGACCATAAGATCATCATGAATCATAGTAATGTTTAAATCACATAATATCATATCATTCGGATGATTAAGTTTAATGCATCACTGAACATCACCCAATTATAAAATAGAAATAACATCCAAACTGTTCAAAAACCATTATTTATTACGTGTAAATCAAATTTACAAAATCATGTAGCTGTCATATGAAATCAAGCCTTGACAAAAAGAAAAAGTTATGCTTCAAGACAAGTCAATCGCTTTTTGCTGGCTGAGATTCATTTTTTGTTGGAAGTTGAGGATTTCCAGCTTTGTCTGTCATATGTTTGGTGAACAATATTGTGTGTCGTGAATAATACAGGCGGCTGGAAAAAAGAGATAAGTTGAATGAAAAAGATATAATAGATATCAGAAAACTTTTGGGTTGTTACTTGAAATTTTCATGTTTCTTGTTTTATGTGTTTGTAATACTTTAAAAAAAAAAAATTGGTTTTACTTTTTTATATCAATGGGATGTGTGCCAATGCACTGGGCTGCAGCTGGCAAGTTTAGGGCGCAGGAAAGGGGTGCACTTCTCATCTACATTTATTTGTGTACCCAATTCAAATGTATTTTGGGTGTGAGACAATTTTGGCCAGGTATCATTTTCAGTACACCAAAGAAATTTTCTGATAGGCTTTTGTTTGTAATCATAACTATGCTCTAAGCTCTTAATGATAGATATAAATTATCATCTATGCAGTTTATCCCTTTCAATTCTCTAGTACCAACAGGCATTTGCCCCTATTCGTTTTTGAGAAAGATAGACTTGTAGAACTTAGTTGAGAGATGTTTTGCACCTTTCATAAAAAATATGATATGGAATATGCACTTGAGGTATAGTCAACTTTATTAGGTTGATATGTGTTGTGCATAACACTTCAAATTCAGAACTTCCTGTGGATTTCATTGAGTAGTACCAGTCACATGGATGGAGAAAGACAGAAATTGGGCCCCTTCTAAAGATTTTTTTCCGAACAGAGAACAAGAGTACATATAATTGAGAAAGCCAAATCTTAAAATTCTAAAATAGTACTTGTGATTTTACTGACATGAAACCAAAACCTTGATAAGATAAATGATTTTCATTTAATTACTTGTGGACCCAGCATGCATTAATCTCCACATTCCCAACCTATATAAATAGCACTACTGACGAGCATACATGTGTAGGTCTACATATGAATCCTGCTTTTGGGGATCATGTTACATTGTAGATAAAATGAAGGAATTCTCACAGGAAATGCTATGTTTCTTTATCAATTTTATTTTTTCCACTAGCACACCCCCTTGAATTGCAGGGAGTCTTGAAGTATGATACAGAGGTTGCAGTAAAGCAGCTTTCTGCTGAATCAAGGCAAGGTATTCGCAAGTTTTTGACTGAGATAGCTCCGATCTCTGCAATCAAGCATGAACATCTTGTCATGCTACATGAGTGTTGCATGTAAGGACATCATCAAATTTTGGTGTATGGATACCTGGAGAGTAATAGCATTTGACATCTTATTTGGTATAGCTTTGTTCTTGAGAAATATTGTTTGATTGTTTCCTCGCTTGGGAGATTCAGCAATACTTGAAAAGAAGCAAAAACTGAAAGTATCAATGAAAATATTTTGGTTTATCTTTTAAGATTTTTGGGAAAGTATCGTGCAACAATTTTTATGTCAATTTCAGGTCATACTATGATTCAGCATCAAGATAATTTAAACATATTTGCCAATGTTATCATAATGATAGATCATGACGTGTGTTCCAAAATATTAATGTAAGAGATCATACACAATTTTTGTCAACGATTTTGCGAAATACACACAAAGGGGCCATGGTATAGGACTGGGAATGTAATTTTTGCCATAACCAATACAAATTGAGTTCAGATATATTTTAGCTGTCTTTTCAAATTTGTGATTTGAAACATAACATTTGCTTTCAAAATTTTTGCTTTTAGAGTTGCATTAAAAGCTGTAGACTAACAATGGAGATACAAGTACTCCGGCTGAAGGTAGCTTGACAAATCAACGATTTGCCTTCGCAACCCTTTCAATCTCATCTTTCTTCTTAATTGCGTAACTGCACAGAGAAAAATTTTGCAATCGCATATATCAAATGTCAACTTAACGTTACAAATCAGGAAAAAATTACAGCAAGCCTAAACGCTACCTACATCAAAACAATCATTGGCAGCGGAAAAAAACACCAGACCTGTTTGACGATCCCTTGGCAGCGTTGATAAGCTCGTCTGCAAGACACTCAGCAATTGTTTTAATGTTTCGGAATGCACTTTCCCGTGCACCAGTAGTAAGAAGATAGATTGCCTGATTGACACGTCTCAGGGGAGATATATCAACTGCTTGTCGTCTTACAACACCTGCAGAACCAATTCGGGTTGCATCTTCTCGTGGACCACTGTTAAATTTTACACAGATTTAATAAAAAACCGTCGTGATGCACGGTTGCTAAAAAACCACACAAAAAAAAATCTTAAGCACATTAAAAGAAACAGGTGCAGTTAACTAAAAACTGGATTCCAATTAGTAAGTAGATTAAATTTACCTGTTGATAATAGCATCAACAATGACCTGTATTGGGTTCTGGTCAGTAAGTAAATGAATAATTTCCATGGCATGTTTTACTATTCGCACAGCCATTAATTTCTTTCCATTATTTCGCCCGTGCATCATCAGAGAATTTGTCAACCGCTCAACAATAGGGCATTGTGCCTTTCGGAATCGTTTAACTGAATATCGTCCAGCAGTATGGGGAACAAAAGTAGCATGCTTTCGTGCCGAAACAGCTATGTAATCTTGTAGAGAGAAGTCACTAACCTGCAACCCAAAAATATGCACGATTCTCAGATTTTAAAATCCAAAAAATAAACACAGTTAGAACAGGCATTTAAACAATTCCTCAAGACACAAGCCTAGATCAAACTTAACAGCCTTATAGATGAAAAATCAAAAAAGAACGACAACCAGAGAATAGTACAAATTTCTATAAGCTAGCTATAACCAAAACAAATCTAAATTAAAAATGGCTCATAAAACATATTCAAAATTAAAAGGAAATTCCATTGAAATATATAGATGTATAGGAAAGACAATCCAGCAGAAAGTTGAAATTTGCATAGCTTTTGGATGGCATTGCCTCAAAACCATTCAAAAAATACTGTGGAGAAAGCTAGAACTTAAAAAGACTACATTAAAACGCTCTTCCAAATGGCTCATAAAATGTATTAAAAAATGAATGTAAATTAATAATCCATTGAAATATATTAAAAATGATATCTTCCAGAACAATAAACAGAAGCAAGATGAAAGGCTGAAAAGCAATAGGACTATTTCATAAGCAGCTCCAAATAAAGAAGATGACGTATGAAATTTTTAAATAGAGAATATCTCTCAAAGAGACCTGGTAGCCTATTTCCCCCATTAGCCTAAATAGTCATAATGAAGTCTTTTTGAGCAATTACAAGACTTTAAAAAAGGGGGTTTGAAATTTCCTTCTAAGCAGAGTTTTGATTAAATTTATCGTTTGCTAAATGTTTTGAGCACTTAATAAGGCTTCTAACACCATATCTTTGTCAAAGGGGCATTCAAAACCTTACTAACCACGACCAAGTCCACATTGCAAACACTTTGCATCAATGATTATCCATGTGCAAGAGCTTAAAGAAAGCATTTTTGCATGAGAAGAGTTTGAGTTTGAAATGGACAAGTTACTGTCATGCCCCCACCTTAATAACATCTTCCACACCGTCCTTAATAAGTTCAAATGTAGGTATTTGGAAAATCATTTTCTTAACAAGACTTCACAATTTTCGATGGTCTTAAGATCAAAGAAATTAATTTATCAGGTAGTAATTATCTTCATAAAACAGAGACGAAGGCAACAATTCTATTACATCGAAGGCTAGCACTCTAAAATCGATGCATAAACCTAAGTATCTATAGCAATCCATATAGGTAACAATGCAGCGAATAGATTAAGGGTTATGTAAAGCTCTATGCTTATGTTAATACGCATTATTAATGCATTAATGGGGGTGCAATTACAGTAGCAGATCATTAATTAAAAGGCAAAGGCAACTTACCAAGAGTCACAACTTTTGCAAGGGTGGTAACCATCAAAAAGACAGAACCCTCCAGCATCAATTGGATGATATACATACAGCATATCAATCATTCGAAGAGAAATAACCATCAAGGGGAGCAAGGAAGAAAGCAATTGAAGAAAGAAAGATTCAGATCTGCAAAAGGGAAGGCATCAAACCAGACAACAACC
Source organism: Cryptomeria japonica (assembly GCF_030272615.1). Lineage (NCBI taxonomy): Eukaryota > Viridiplantae > Streptophyta > Pinopsida > Cupressales > Cupressaceae > Cryptomeria > Cryptomeria japonica. The sequence continues at coordinate 103,798,639 of NC_081408.1, read as the reverse complement.
ACACACCAGTAATCAGATTAGTTCAAGTTGTTATTAATTTGCAGGCAGTAGCATCATTATTCAGTTGTGGTATGCATGGATAAATATATACGTTCGATATGTATAGATGGTATATGTGGCACTATAAAGCACAATTCTCTACATATTAATTTATGATAACATAATATCATAAGAAATAATATGGATTCTGGAATTAAGGGAATACAAGGAGGGAGAACGGCTATAGATTCCTCAATAGGCACACCACGTCATATGAGATGGCAACAGGCCACATGAGGCCAAGAGAGATGGGATATCCACTCTTGGGCCTAGGTTAGGGCCAGCCTACTGTAGCTTTCCCCCCAACCTCGGCATTGATTGACTGTTGAGATGGATTCAAGGGAGTCTTGATCATAAGAGTGTGAAGGAGGATGGCATGATGGTAGGATTCCTCACTGGTTACACCACCTCTTATGAAATGACAAAAAGCCACATGAGGCCAAAAGGGATGCAATATCCACTCTTGGGCCTGAAGTAGAGGATCTCTTCGAACACCCTATCATGTTTCCTTATCCTAATCCTTTCATGGTTGTGTTGACGTGTATTTCATACACAATCATACACAGAATAAAATACCCAAAGGCATCTTATCCTCTCTTGAATAAAGTCGCTAACTGCTGAAGATTTCGCAAGAAGGATCAGTTAGGATGACTCCAATGTTCTTTTTGGTAGGGTCTCTACGTGTGGATAAGCACCAGTGGTCGTTGTGATTTGCTGTGTCCTCAAGGGGCCTTACGTTGCCGAAAATTTTACTAAACTAAAGAAGCTTTTACAAAAAAAAATAACAAAAGGATAGGGTTTGCAAGAGGTCTAATCTAGTCTAACCCTAAGAATGACTTCATGTGGACAAGACTTGGCAAGATTCTACCAACTTCAATTTTGCCATAAAGTAACAACTCAATTGAAATTGATGCGATCTTCTAAGGTAACAAATGGTTCTTCAACACATCAAAGATTAAAGACACTACCACGAAGGTACATATCCAAGATACAATAACGATTGAAGGTTAAGTGATTCGAGTATTCTCCAGTTGACCACGCAAGGCGTTCCTACAATCAGCAAGAAGCTAGTGGTTTGGAAAGCGAATCCTACCAAAGATCAAGTCCAACACTTTGTCCTTCGAATTAACACACTACTTTGATTGAGAATGATTCAAGAAAATTGAACAACCATGAAGATAACCAAGAAAATTGCAACAAAACACCATAACTTCAATATTTCATTGATTTCAAAGTCATCATGTACAACAATTGTTTGAATTCTTTCTTCAAAGCTCAATCTTGCTACGAAAGTAAATTGCTTCTAAACTCTAATCTCTCTAATACATCAATAATCTAATCTTCTTCTTACATCTAATTCTTCTTATCTAAATGAAATGAAATGAGGGTATAAATAGCATCCTCAATTACAATGAATGGTCCAGATCAAAAGCAGATCAACGGTCAAGATCATGACACCTAAACCCTAGTTAGGGTTTGTTACAAAAGTTCCCCTTTTATTGCACAACATTAAATGCATAGCCAATTATTAAATTTGGCACGAAAATCTAGGAGACATAAACCAATGACAACTAAGGTGCCATGTCATCTATAACAACCTCTCATCTAGAATCTTATTCCCTTTCCAATTCTCTTTTTTAGCATATGCAATGAATCTTGACACGATTCCTTCGATCTCAGCAATTGGAATCTCGGGAAGATTCTTCATTGTTTCTTCCAAGTGGATGACCTGATCAAATGCATCTAGAAGAGCTGCGTCCCATGTAAGTTCAAGTTCTTTAGTCTTTTCAATCAGGAGCATGGTAGCAAACATCTGGTCCTGTTGCTCATCTGTGATATTAGCGTCCTTGCAAAAGATGACCTTGATTCTATCCTCCAATTCCTGCAAATCCACATCTGTCTCAACTTCGATCCTCCTGCCAAGAATGATACGTAGTACCTCAAATACTTTGTCCTGGATCGGGTTGATCACCTCCTCAACATGGCTACATCTAGTACTGATGTCCTCAAAGAGAACTTCCTTCATCTCGAGTAAGGTTGACCACTGAAGCAAACTATGAGGTCCTCCATCCATGATCTTTTCCTGTGCTAAGACCTTCCTCGATGTTTGTCTGATTACCTTCAAGACAGGAATGATAACCTCTTTGGTATGAGCAAAAGCAGCTACTGTTATCATCAAATTGTGGATAATCTCAAGAACCTGGATAGCCCTATGAATAGTCTTCATCATCCTTGTTGTAAATTCTACGGCAACTATATGAGATTTGTCCATCCAAGTACTCATATGTTGGACAATACTCCTGAATCTCTCTGCCTCACCAATTGATTGAAGGGGAAGTGCCTGTATGGGTGATCTTGCTGGATCCTGACGTCCTAAAGGTTGATTGAGATGGCTGAAATATGTTCTCCATGCACCAACCTCTCTTTCAAGCTTCCTATTCTTCTCCATTTCTTCCCTAAGCTTGTCTTTCAAGGCCTCAAATGAATCGGTGGCATCATCTAGTGTCTGCTCGGCTGTGGATGGACCTAGCTCAAATGTCTCTATATCATATTCCTCTGCTAAGATCTCACCTTCATACTTGTCCACTGCCGGCGTAGCTATCTGCAATTTTCTGGATCCAGTTTCATCTCTAATCATCTTGGACATCTTGGTAGCCTTCCTCTTTTCTGTCACTTCCTGGGAATGAATGTCCGACAAGGCTCTCCAAGTCAATTACATTGTCTTCGTCTTCAATCATGATCACCTTAGTCTTCTTCTCTGGGAGGAGATGTTACTTCATTATCTTCCCCATCTTCATGCAACTCATTGTCTTGAAGAGATCCACCTGTTGCCTGTCCTTCTTTATCATTTTGTACCATTGACTCCATAGAATCTTCCACTTCAAGTGTCCTCTTCTCAGGTCGAGAAGATGTGTCGGATGAACGATCTCGGTTGGCCCCTTGCTTCTTCTTGGAAGATTCTCTCTTTTCAGGTCTCTCTTTCCTCTTCGAGCCTCTTGGATGGAGATCGCCTTCACTTGCACTTCGAAGGTTGCCTTCATTTGTATTTCTGGGATTAGGATTACCTTCGCTCACACTAGCTCCACCTTCGGCTGGTTTCTCTTCCAAAGTGAAAGTCATAGCTATGCCTTGCTCTCTCAACTTCTGATGCTGCACATCAACCCATCTGCGAGTACAAGACAAGACTGGAGCCATCAAAGCATCTAGATCCACGACCTCAGGCTCATTCCAATCTAACTTTACTGATTTGCTTTCTCGATCATAGGATGACTGGAGATGTCTGCCACTATCCTGAGCTTGGTCGGCCACTCTGTAAATCTTGCATTTCCTGATGAAATCCAAAGGCAATCTAGAATGCATCTTTCTTTTCACTTCAAGATCGTCTAAGAGATTCATCATAAAATCTTCTATCTGAAATTCATGCTTAAACTTCCTACCGACTGTCTCCTCTATATATCCATGTGGATCAAAGCTTTCTCTCAAGGCAAAGGATGAAAAAGAATACAAAGCTAACTCCTTCTCTGCGTCATCCATGGCTAAAGCATTAGGACATACCTCAACTGAATTGCCTAAGATGATAGGTACAGGAACTCCATTTCCATGTCTGTGTCTGAATGCCTTCGCATAGGCTGCCAACTGTCTTGTTACCTCAAGTAACACTATTCTGTCTGTCGGATATCTCGGCAACATGTATGGAGGTGAAGGACATCCATGAACTCTGATATAAGTAAACTTCGGAAATTGGATAAACCAAGCATCGTACCTCTTTACTAGTTCCTGTGCATCCTGTGATAATATGTTGTGAATCCCACCTTGCAACGTCCTCGTGATGTTCATCGTGAAGGTATCATTAACTAACTTGTAGTTGCTTCCTGGCGGATGATGCAAGTGGACATAGGAATCACAAACTCTGACCTCGCCGGGTCCTCTTCCAATCACTCCTCTGTGAGGTAGTCCTGCATACTCAAAGCTCCTAATCAAAGCATATATGACGTATGAACTCATGTGGAAGGACTTGGTAGCCTTGAGTCTCCTCAACTGTACGTCCAAGCAATGGCTAATCATTCTGGCCCAATGAATTGTTCCTTTTCCCTGAACTATCACCTGGATAAAGTAGAACATCCACCTCTCAAAGTAGAAGGCTCGAGGAGCCCCTGTGACTCGGTTGAGCATTGTAATCAAATCTCTGTACTCCTCCTGGAAATCGATCCTATGTGGTGTGTTCGGTATCTTGCTCAGGCGAGGACGACTCTTGAGTAACCAGTTCTTGTTGATGATGCTTAGGCAAGCATCTGGATCATCTTCGTATATTGACCTGGCTCCTTCTATGCTCTTGTAGACCATATCTCTGTGCTCTGGAAGATGGAAAGCTTCACTTATAGCCTCTTCTGAAAGATAAGCTAAAGTGTTTCCTTCCTTGGACACGATTGTTCTGGATTGAGGATCATAATGACGAGCACACTCGATCATCAACTCATGGCATTGTACTGCTGGAGGGAAGCCGGCCGCCTTAATGATGCCACTTTCAATTATTCTCCGGGCGACAGGTGATGGCTTACCAATGTAGGGGACCTCTCGAAACTTCTTCGTGCTGAAGTTGCCCAAGTTGGTATCTCCAATGTTGCCCCATTTAGACACGATCTTGGTCTCCACTTCTTCGGTCTTTTGATCTTCCTTCATGAGAGCTGGACGACTGGTGGATGCTCCCGCCTTCGGGTCGCCATACCTACACAACATTTCATAATAAGTAACTAGATATTGCAATGCATAACATAGATTAGATTAAAGATTAATTTTAGGAAACTTCATGATAAGTCCTTGAGTTATCATTTCCTAAAAACGATTGAGCTACTGGAATTCAAAATTTCAAAATTCAAAATTTGAAGCTATGACGATCAAAATTCAAAATTCAAAACAAGGGATCTTCGCCATACCTCACTTGAGAGTTTAACTCTAATATGCAAAAAAGAAGAAAATCGCCTAGGCAAAATTCGAAATTTGGTGGCTTCAACGTGATCTCTCTCAAGCTAGCAACCTCGCCACCTTTGGGGTCTTTGACGTAGTCTTGGCAAGTTCGCCTCACTTGAAACTAAGCTCGCACTCCCCTTTGATAATGCTTCGTACCTTCCTTTTGGATAGAAACTCGCACTTCCTTTTATGAAATTCGCTCCTCCTTATCTTCTCCAAAATCGCATGTGAAAGATGATAAAATGATAATGTGAAAATGAAAATTTTCACCCTCCTTTTATAAGCGCTCACCTCTCATTTACCTCTAGGCCGACTTTGCCAAAATAAAGAAATTAAAATGATTTTTAAATAAATAACAAAGGCCGACTTTTATAAAATAAATCCAAGCGCTTCAATTTTTATAATAATAAATTAATTAATTGCCTTTATAATTAATTTTTTCGATTTTTAAATAGGCAAAATTAATTAATTAAATATCCAAGCGCCATTTTTTACTATTTAAAATAATAATTAATTAATTAAATGCCATCGTTTTTTTAATTAATAAACTCGATTTTTAAATAGGCAAAAATTAATTAATTAATGTTTATGCGCAATTTTTAAATGCTACTTAATTGAATTTTCAAACTTATCGATTTTTAGCATGTAAAATAAATTCAAAAAATGTTTGCTAGCGCCAAAATTAGAGAAGGTAAAGACACAAACCATTATCGCTCTGGTCCCTGACTGAGGGACAAGAGCGAGTTACCATTTTGATCTTGATTCTTGTGCCTTTGACGTTTGAAACCATCATCTTCATGTTGAAACTGGCATTTTTGCTAAGAATTTCAAACTTGATTAACTTGGTTTTGTGGATGAGTGCCTTTTATGACCATTATCGCCCTGGTCCCTTGGTGAGGGACAGGAGCGAACTTTATGCTCTAGCCAACTTTTGCTATCTTTCAACCTTCGCTTCTTGTTCATTGCCTTCCAAACGATATCTTCGACCTTGGCCTTGTCACGATTTTGAAGGAAAAATGAGTGATTTGATGAAAATCGCCCTGGTCCTTGACTGAGGGACAGGAGCGAACTTTGTCTCCTTGTTCAAATTGATCACCATTTGACGTTTGGTTTCCTCTCATATCATCTTCTCAAGACGCCTTAGACCTTGTGCAACCTTGTACGTCCTTGACTTGGAGTGATTTTTGAAGGAATTAGCCAGTATGATGATTATCGCCCTGGTCCCTGACTGAGGGACAGGAGCGAACTTGAGCATCCTGGGCTCAACCTTGTTTGTATCAACTTGCAATCGCTTTCACTATGAAGAATGAGGTCCTTTGATCTCTTTTGGCCACTTGAAACTTGATAAACCTTCAAAACTTAAGCCTTCATGAAGATTTCGCTCTGGTCCCTGGGAGAGGGACGGGAGCTACACTGAATTTCGCCCTGGTCCTTGACTGAGGGACTGGAGCGAACTTGGGCTTTTAGTACAAAATCTTCATCATATTAACTTGTAATTGTCTTCAAAGTGCAAAACGATGCCTTTTACTCCCTTTCAAACATTTAAAATGTGAATGGCAACTTAAATTTGGCCTTATTTGAAAATTTCGCTCTGGTCCCTGCCTGAGGGACAGGAGCGAATTTAGACATTTTAGTGCAAATCCTTCATTTTGGCGATCTTCATAACTTCGTCCTTCGTCAAGACGCTTCAAAATGTCCTCGCCTCCTTGTATCCTGACTTGGAGTGGTTTGAACTTGAATGGAAGGCAAGATAATCATCATTTCGCCCTGGTCCCTGGCTGAGGGACAGGAGCGAATTTGCATTTTCAAGCTCAACTACACTTTGCCAACTGCCAAATTTATCTTCAATGGTCTTGTTATGTATCCTTTCATTCATCTTTGGCTTGGAATTTATTCAAACTTGGCAAGAAATTGACCTAAGGCAAAAATCGCTCTGGTCCCTGACTGAGGGACAGGAGCGCCTAGGCCAATTTGAGTCCCCTATTGATGTCTTGTAATCTTCAATTTGTATTCAACGGGTTCATTTCATCCTCCTTTCTTGCTTCAAACTCAAAACTTGCTCAATCTTCACCCAAATTTTGCCCTATGAGGAATTTCGCTATGGTCCCTGGGAGAGGGACGGGAGCTACACTGAATTTCGCCTTGGTCCCTGAATGAGGGACAGGAGCGAACTTTGCATTTTTGGTCCGTTTTCCTTCACGAAGGCACTTCAAGTTATATTCAATTGATAAAACATATCTACTTTGATCTCTTCAAATCGTCAAGTTGTTCAAATCCTGCAAGGACAAGGCAATGTTTGATTTTGAGCTTCGGTCCTTCACTGAGGGACAGGAGCGATTTTTACTCCTGGGACATTTCCACGCTTGTGAAATTCTTCAAATTATATTCAATGGAAAGATTATGCCTCCCTTTATCACTTCCACTTTGAAATTCGTTTGGATCCTGCAAGGACAGTAAGATTTTTGAAAACGAGCTCCGGTCCTTCACTGAGGGACAGGAGCGATTTTGCTCCTACAAGCCAAAATATCATGATTTCGGGACTACAATCACTTCACAAGGCAAAAACAAGACCTTTCCAATACCCAGGATCACATATCAAAATTTTCAAAATTTGGTCAAAATCATTCAATTGGACAAAATTCGCAATTTCATCACTCACACTTAGACAAATTTAGACTCTTCATTCAAAATTCCAATTGAAAATAGACCAACTCACTTAGCCTCTGGCGAATTCACTTTATTCAAAATTGCATCCTACGAAAGGAAGCTTGAAAAACTCTCAAGATTGACTGGACTCTGGCCTAAAAACGACAAAATAGAAACCCTAAGGCTTGACCCTTAAATCCAGACAACTAACAAACTACCAAAACCCTAAAAAGCAGAGAAAAAGAACAGGCAAAACGAGCAAAAAGAAGGGGCCCCCATTTGCATGGGGCGATGTGTGAAATGGTCACAACAGGTTGGAACTCCATTGATGAATTAGATATATTATATGTTTATATTAATGTCCCTAACCCTCATAAAAGAGACCTACCATTTTGATATGGATAATGTTCCTAGTAGGAAAGATCTATTTAATGGACTATGATTTTGATGATTATCTAACATGATTATAGGGTTTCAACCAGGATCTATCTTGTTCAACAATTTAAGTTGGTAAATAAAATCACTAACTCTATTCTATTTCATGTTTTACTTGGAATTGTGATTTTAGGGCAAAACTTAACCTTTAGGGTTTTCATATGACAGGTCCCAATTCATAAGTTTTCAGGCTTTCATGGTGCAACCAAGGCAGCTAAAAGCCAGGACAAGGGGTTACAAGTATAGCCATGCCAATATGCATCTCCATTGTACCTGTTTCCAACATGGGAAGGGCATATGACTCTTGCTTTCTTTACTAGATTCCATTTTGAGAGTTACATTACAGATAGCATGACACGTCAAATCACCCATGATGAGTGAAGGAGCTGTTAAAACACATGTATGAGCTCTGGAAGTGATCACTTTATGTTCATGCAAGGACATGCACGTAGAGTTTTACGGACAGGTCTGTTTCGTATAAAACCCTTGCACTCGAGTTGTTCAATGTTGTTTGTTATTTATTAAAAAAACCTTCCAAGTGATGGTGATGCTTTGCCTTTGGAGTGTAAAAGGAGAGGGTTTTCTTACAGTAAACGGTAAGACCCATCTTGCATTGTGTCACACTGCCAAGAGTCATCAATCCTTGTCCAAACCCTTTACCATGTCAAAGGGTTTTGTCATTACACTCCATTGAAGTAGATATTCCTAAAAACCTTAAGAAAAATGTCAAGGATTTGCCAATAAGCCACTGATCTATTACCCACTAAACAATGCATGGAAACTGTTGAAAGATTTTGCTGTTACCAAAACCCTCATAAATCCCTGCACGTATCCCTATTACACACAAACAATGCATGGAGTGGGAGGCTGTCAACAAGAGTTCTAGTCATGATGAGGATTTGAATGAGGTAGATGATGAGTGCTTTTATTGACAAGTCCATTAAGGAAAACCCTAGAAAAGTAGCTTTCAAAATAGGGATTATTGATGCATTATTGTTCTAATGTTTTATTGTATCCTTTAGGAACATATAGCTTTTCCAAGACTGCATTGAAGGTGACAGAATATAAAAGAAGGTTCAAAAGAAAAAAAACAAAATAGAGTCACAATCTATACCTATTCTACAAATGAATATGCAAAACAGCAACTAGAAAAAAAAGGTGAAGGTAATGAAAAGCGGTGATATTTGGAGAGTTCAAAAGTTGAAAAGTAGGGTATGTAACAAGAGAAATGAAGAAAAGGCAGTTTATTGAAATGCAAGAAGAAAAAGTGGATCAAGTCACAATGTGAAAAGCATAGCAGACCTGGTACAAAGAGGATAACACAGTCATATACCTGTCATAAAGCAAAGAAGATGTAGAGGCAGCATTTTATAAGAATGTGTTGTCAAAGTTGCGAAGTAGGGTATCACAGATAGAAAAGATCAAGGCAGTGACAAAGTGGTATGGAATTAAATAATGCATTGAAGACAATGAGATCAAGAATAGTTAATAAAGTATGTACAAGCTACATTCTTCAGGAGGACAGTCCTTGTAAAGGGCTACAAAGGGGAAAGCAATATGCTTGAATACAGTACAGAAAAGCCTTATAGATTTAGAATGAAATAAAAAATCACCATGCTTATGGTGATCGTGTGGTTTTATAAAGGTAATCTTCACAGTAAGTGGGTATGAGAGTGCCATGAAGACACTCTTACGAAGAGATACAGGGTGAATGTACCAAGCACATACAAGAAAGAGACTATTCACAAGCAAAAGAGGACAGCAGGGACCACGAGATAAAGAGAATAGATGGCAGTCTTGACCCAAGCAAGTGGACATCCCTATGGCAAATGGCAAGAAGAGTTCCTAAAGCATGCCAATGATCGAGGATGTTAAGAAGGGGCTATAAAATGAAAGGGGGAGCTATAAAATAAAAGAAAATTGATGAGACTCCAGCAGTAGTAAAAAGAATACACTCTTTACATTACATTTTATAAAGCAGTAATAAGAGTCATAAAGGTAGCAATATTGATATTAAACATCAATGGTTAATAATGAAAAGCGTTACAGTGATATCACTGTAAAGAAAAAGATCACAGTCCACACGGTGAACGGAAAAAAAAGAAGTGGAGATGCTTGGTGCATTTTTGTGATGGTAAGTGTATCGGTGTATAAAGAATTTTAAGACAAAGGACAGTCATGGTCCAAGGAATAATATGGGCCTCGAAGGGCTACAGTGAAAAATTAATTGAATAAACAATCGGATAACTTTATTCAACTATAGAGCCCTTTAAATACGCAATTACAAACGATGATGTTTCTTTTCCGCTCCTAAAAAATAGAAGCCAAAAATAGAAAACTAAATAAAACAAATAATACTCTCATGAGCATTAAAATATTAATTAAATAAAAATTAAATATTCTAATACCCTCCCTTAATGGTCATTCTATCTAGTAACTACCCTATAGAAGACATTGCAGGTCTTTTGATCACAAACGAAAAGAACACTCTGTTGCGGCGACCCTCTTAGGATCTGCGAAGTGTTAATGATCAAGAATACCAGAATCCATCCAACCTAATGTTGGGTAGCCAAATTGAAACCTGAAACCATGATTTTGAGGAAAAATCGGCAAACCCTCCAAAACTGAAGATACAAATCATTTTTTGTGAAAAAAAATGGTAAAAATCCTAAACAGGAACTATAACCCTGAATTAATTTTTGAGAAAAAAATCGAACAAAACCTTGAAATGTCTCGTGACAAAACACCAGTCATCACGCGGCAAAACACCAGTCATCACGCGGCAAAACACCACTCCCTAATTTTTTGAGGAAAAATCAAGCAAAACCCTCCCATGATTTTTTGTGGAGAAAAAGAAAAATCAGAAAACCCAAAAATAATTTTTGTGGAAAAAATTATCAAAACCCAGAAATAATTTTTTTGGGGGGAAAAATCATTAAAACCCGCCAAACTAATTTTTTCCTTAGGGATAAAAAATTATAAAAAACCCAGGAAACCCTAGACATGGGTTTGAGATCACCAAGAAAGACAGACCCGCACAGTAATACTACCTTGCACCAAAAAAAAAACAGCAAAAAACCTGTAGCCACCGCTGTGCAGAAAAATCATGGACAAAAACCGTGCAAAAACCCTCGAGAAGAAATCGCGCCAAAGAGTTTTTGTCGTTGCTGCCGAAAAAACATGAAAACTCTAAAAATAGCGGCCAAAAAACCATCCCGTAAAACATGTCGCCACACAAAAAAAAAACCCGACACAATTTGCAGAAAAAAAACGACGCCCAAAACAAAATAAACTCGCAATTTTGGAAAGACAAACAAAAAATCAGCGCCCAATAAATACAATTTTTTCCAGCAAACCCTAACTGCGAACATGAACCAGACTTATAATTCTGGAATAATATTCGAGGTAGGAAGGTTACGAATTTTTAAAAAAATTACCAAACCCTAAAAAATCCCATTGACCAGACTTATAATTCTGGAAAAGAAAAATAAACCCGACACAATTTGCAGAAAAAAACGACGCCCAAAACAAAATAAACTCGCAATTTTGGAAAGACAAACAAAAAATCAGCGCACAATAAATACAAATTTTTCCAGCAAACCCTAACTGCGAACATGAACCAGACTTATAATTCTGGAATAATATTCGAGGTAGGAAGGTTACGAATTTTTAAAAAAATTACCAAACCCTAAAAAATCCCATTGACCCGCTCTAATACCATGAAAAATTAATTGAATAAACAAACGGATAATTTTATTCAACTATAGAGCCGTTTAAAATTTAAATAGGCGATTACAAATAGTGATGTTTCTAAAAAATAAACAACCGCTCCTAAAAAATAAAAGCCAAAAATAGAAAACTTAAAAAGGCAAATAATACTCTAATGACCATTAAAATACTAATTAAATAATAATTAAATATTCTAATAGTAGCACAGAGAAGTATGAGATACTCAGTATTCTTAAAAGTGAGGACAGTCCTTAAGTTTGATACCACTGGTTGAGGATTTATTAGTGCCTTTCCAAGGGTTAATACATAGCTTGATGTATAAGAGAACAAAGAGAATGGCAAGGTTCTGACCAAAGTTTGAATGAAGATCAAAACTTGAATAGGTAATTAAAGACCCTCTAAGGCATAAGGAGAAAGAAGAAAAGGTAAACTTGTGACAGTCCAAAAGAAAAGCAAAGTTAGTGTTCACCATGCACGAGCAGAGAAAAGATGAGCAGTGATAGAGTTATGTTGAGAGATGACAGCGATAAGCTTTTCGAAGGAAAACTTATTGTCTATCCCCATGTTCCATGAATCCTTCTCCATACTTCATGGGACTTGAGGCCTAGTGTACTATCACAACAAGGAAGGACTTAATGAACAGCAGCATCAAATGATAAAGGGGTTAAGTTTTTTATGTAGCCATGTGGTGGTATGTTCAAAAATCAACTTGACAGTTTCAAAAGGGACAAAGTTGCATTTCAAGGACCATTAGATTTCATGCACGAGACAGCAAAAAGAACTATCATAGTCAGCTACCTGGCAAAAAGGGGTTACAAGGGATTTTTAAGGCTATATAGGCACTGTGATGAGTGAAGTGAAATATGCGAAATCTAGTGGACAGTGCAAAAGTCTAGTGATAATATAGTGCAAAAGATACACAAGGATAGCCCCTTAAAGAATATGGCAGTTTATGATTCTAAAAAATGAGGTGAAAACACTGCTACAAACTATAGAACAGTAAGCATATGAAGGCCTAACGACCTTATCACAAAGACAGTTGTAATGTCCTGTTGTGACGTTTTCACACATCGCCCCATTGCAAATGGGGACCCATGTTTTTTTGCTCGTTTTGTTCGTTTTCGCTTTGTTTTTTTAGGGTTTTGTTAGTTTGTTAGTTGTCTGGATTTAGGGTCAAGCCTTAGGGTTTTAATTACCGTCTTTTCGGACCAGAATCCAGTCGTTTTTGAGGGCCTTTTGAGCTTCCTTTTCTAGGATGCAAATTTTGAATGCAATGAATTTGCCAGAATGGTCTAATTTTCAATTGGAATGTTGATGCAGAGCTTAAATTTGTCTAAGTGTTGAAGATGAAATGTGAATTTTTGTCCAATTGAATATTTTTGACCAAATTTTGACTTTTTTGAATTTTGATCCTGGGCATTGGAAATGATTTGTTTTCGCCTTGTGAAGTGTTAAAATGTGTAAAATCTTGTTATTTTGGCCTGTAGGAGCAAAATCGCTCCTGTCCCTCAGTGAAGGACGGGAGCTCATTTTCAAATACCTCATCATCCTTGCAGAGTCCAGACAAATTTTACGTTTGAAGTGATGGAGAACGACGAGATCTTTCTATTGAATATAAATTGAAGATTTTTATGAGCACAGAAATGCCTCCAGCAGGAAAATCGCTCCTGTCCCTCAGTAAAGGACCGGAGCTACAATTCAAATTTCGCCTTGTCCTTGCAAGATTTCGAGAGCTTAATGATTTGAGGACGTCCAAGGGAAGATGCTTTGCCAAATGAATATAATTTGAGATGCAAAAACGAAGGAGAATGACCTATAATGACCAAATCGCTCCTGTCCCTCTCCAAGGGACCAGGGCGAGGTACCTTGTAGCTCTCGTCCCTCTCCCAGGGACCAGAGCGATTTCCTTCATCATGCAAAATCCAGACAAAGGTCAAGGCAAGTTTATGTTCAAAAACAAGGAAAAACATGAGATAAATACGTTGAATATAAATTGAAGATTTTTGGGACGTCCATAACAGTGCTAAATGCCTAAATCGCTCCTGTCCCTCAGTGAAGGACCGGAGCTACAAATCCAATTTTGCTTTGTCCTTGCAAGATTTTAACATCTTGACGATGTGAGAAGGTCCAAAGAGGTACATTTTATCAAATGAATATAACTTGAAGTACTGTCGGAGAGATCAATAGGGTAGCAAGTCCGGCTTGAGTGAGGTCCTGATCCTGAAATTTGGCTAAGTCTGGAATGCCCTGATCCTGAATTTGACTAAGTCTGGAAACTGAAAAAAACCTCCAAAAACTAGATTTTGCAATATAACTCCTGGAGGTCTGAAACCACTCTCAAACATCCTGAAAGTATATATGGAATATAACTTAAAGTATAAGAAAGAAGAAACATAGAAGGAAATGTCACTTATACTTAAATGTTATATTCCATTAAAATTGTCCTGATCGAGAGTGCGAAAAGTCAAATTTCGCTCGTGTCCTTCTCCAAGGGTCCAGAGCGAAATGCGCTCGTGTCCCTCTCCAAGGGACCAAGGCGAATCGCTCGTGTCCCTCACCAAGGGTCCAGAGCGAAAATGCTTAGTTGAGCCATTCCTGACCTTGTTTGGACGAATCGAGACGTCAAAGGCATGGTGAAGGACGAAATGAGCATGATAGAACATCCAGACTTGATCAAAAACAAGGAAATGATGAAGTTTTGCCTAGAGGGTCAATTTCGCTCCTGTCCCTCACTGAAGGACCAGAGCGAAGTTCTTCATAAGGTACGATCTGGGCAAAGATCAAGCAAATTTTATGTTCGAAGGCAAGAAAGGAGGTCAATCGAACCCGTTGAAGACAAATTGAAGATTATCAAACGTCAACAAAGGACCAAAATGCTTAAGTTCGCTCCTGTCCCTCAGGAAGGGACCAGAGCGATTTTTGTTGTAGATGATTTTCTCGCCAAATTTCAACCGATCTCAAGGCATGAATGAATGAAAGGAGGCATTGCGAATCCGTTGAATATAATTTTCGAAGGTGATGAAGTGAAATGAGGCCCACAAGAGCAAAATCGCTCCTGTCCCTCAGTCAGGGACCAGGGCGATGAGGTACGTATCTTCCCACTTTTTTCATTTTTGGGCGCTAAACAAATATTTTTTAAATTTATTTAAATGCTAGAAAAAAATCGATATTTAATTAAAAGCATTTAAATAGCGCATGGTATGTATTTATTAATTATTTTTTGCCTTTGTAAAAAATCGAAATTTATTAATTAAAAATAAAGGCATTTAATAATTAATTATTAATTTAATAAAAATCAAAAGGGAGCGCTTGGGTTTATTTTGTCAAGGTCGGCCTTTATTATTTATTTAAAAATCGTTTTAATTGCTATATTTTGCAAAAAGTCGGCCTAAGGTCAATATGAAGGTGAGCGCCTATAAAGGAAGGTGTTTATTTCATTTTCACATCATCATTTATCATCTCTCATATGCAACTTGGAGAAGGCAAAAGAGGAGCGAATTTCATACAAAGGAAGGGCGAAATTATCATTCAAGAAGAGGAGCGAATTCAATCAAAGGTGGTGCGAAACTACTATCCAAAGGAGAGGCGAACTTGAAGTTTCCATTTGAGCGAAGTTGCCTAGGACGTCAAAGACATATCAAAGATGGCGAAATTGCTAACTTGAAGAGGAAATCACGTCCAAGACTTGAAGGGTGGCGAAGTTGATAAGAGGAACGTTCTTTTGAAGATCACATCAAGACCATCTTATTTCAAATTTCGCCTAGGCGAATTTTATTCATTTTGCATTTTAGAGTTAAGCTCTCAAGTAAGGTATGGCAAGATCTCTTGTTTTAATTTCGAATTTTGATTGTCATTGCCTTAATTTTGTTATTTTGTTTTTCCTTAGCTCAGTCTTTTTTAGGAAATGATTAATAAAGGACTTATCATTAAGTTTCCTAAAAAATTGCTCTCTAATTTATGTTATGTATTGCAAAATCATGTTACTAATTTTGAAATGTTGTGTAGGCGTCAAATGGAGGTCTCTTCAAGGAAAATCAAGCCGGATCAAGGACGGTCTTCGCCAGGGCGGTCTTCGCCAGGACGATCAAGCCAAGACAAGGGCGACCTCTTCCAATCCAGCGTTCCAAGGCGAGGTACATCATCTTCCTGCACATCAAGGACGCAAGGAGTTAGAACAAGGGCTCGTTGAAGAAGCAAAATAGATCCAGAGGAATTAATTAAAGCAAGTTTCTCAACAATATCAAGATGAATATCCACCAAGTTCCAAGTGTCAAATGAGGTGGCGTCCTAGTCATCATTTCTCCAATCAGTGAAGTCCATCTCAGCATGTCCAGATTCAATGTACTTAACTCATGGAAGGTGGCACAAACTCCGATGTACCTACCCCGGCTATCCATTGGTCGATTTTTCTAAAAGGGACATGTGTCCAAGCAATACAATTTTATCATTGGTCAAGCATTAAATGTTATGTAATGGTTGTAACAAACCCTAATTAGGGTTTTCATTGTAAAATCTTGGCCATTGATCTTGAATTGATCTAAGCCATCAAATTGTATTGTGGGCACTATATAAGCCCAGGCATTTCATTTTGTAAAGGTGGAATTTTAGAGAATTAGAGAGAGTTGTAAATAGTTGAAAGTAGTTAGAGAGTAGAATAGGAGGACAAGCCAAGAAATTGTTGCCATTGATTGTAAACAAACTCCATTTTCATTGAAGTAATGGTGAAATATGTCGTTTTCTTGCAATTTGCATGGTTTCTTGTTGAAGTCTTCAATCTTAGATGGTAGATAATTAGATGAATGGAGGGAATGTGATTGATTGATGGTGGAATTCATACATCCATACTACTAGCAGTTTGTTGATTGCAGACTTGCCTTGCGTAGTCAACTGGAATCATTCAGCTTAAGCTCAATTTCAATTTGTCGCCTCTTCATTGATATGCATCAACTTGGATGGTATCTATGCCTGCGGTGATGATTTGAACATCATAAAGCTCCCTTAGAAGATCGCACTAGTCTTGTGTAGATGTTCCATTGATGTCAAAACAAGATCTAGTTAGAGTTTTGTCAAAAATCAAATCATTGCTCCTACATTCTTAGTATTAGGATTAGATCCTCTCTTCGCCCTTCCTTTTTCATTTTTTCAAATCTAAGTTAGTAAGAGCCTGTGTCCAGCAAAGCAGATCGGAAGTTCAATGTAAGTCCCCTTGTGATTCCAGCAAATCACATCATACCACTGGAGCTTGTCCACACGTGGAGACCCCACTAAAAGAACCTTGGAGTCTACCTAACTGATCCTTTACGCGAATCTTCAGCAGTTAGAGACTATTTTCTCAAGAGAGGATAAGATGCCTTTAGGTATTTTATTCTGTGTATGATTGTGTACAAAACACACGTCAACATGTCCCCAATATTAAAGTTACGACTCGTTAAATTAATTTATATTAAATTGTCAAAAATAAATAAAAAATTCAAACAATGACTTAATATCAATTAATTTAATAACAATAAAATAATAAATTATTATCATGTTACTTTATTAATTACATTTCTCCAAGTCGGCCTATCTTCTAGATACTTCCTGGAGACCTTTGTAAGGGGGTTCCTGGTGATGGATTGCTTATGCTTTAGGATTTGATATGATAATTGGTGATTTCTTGGGACAAAAGCCTTCAGGAGTTTGACAGAAGGGTTGAACCAAAACCTAGCTCTTACAAAGACGGAGTCCACCACTAAGCTAAATTTGTGAAGTCCCATTGGAAACAAATTTAGATGAGTTCTAATTGCCAGATTTAATATTAATGTGGTGTTTGCTTTGAGTTTATATTCTGCGTCTGGTATAATTATATGAGAATACTATTCTATTTTACTTGGCTGATATGATTGAAGTTTGGCATAAGGTGTTTATGAAGGCTATTAATATTTCCGGTTGATAAAGTGATAATATTCCTATCAGCCCAGGCAAAATTCTTTAGGATTCAATCATAAATGGTCATCTGAAGAATAAAGTTAGGAGCAGGACTATTGTTATCCGATTAAAATTTATTTATGAGCCCAACCCTTAGTTAGCTTCTTCCTGAGACTTGCCGCAAGTGTACAAGAACAAATTTATAAATAATATTGACTCAAACAGGTGTTGCTTCCTCTATGGTAGCCGATTTAGCAAAAGTTCATATTTGTAGGGTTGATTTCGGGAAAATAAGAAAAAGTTCGATCTCCAGCCGAGACGTTTTATTTCATCACCGAATCATTAGAGGAGCTTGGAATTTGCAGGCTTCAATTATCACTGGGCACATATATTACTTCCGAGGCATATAACCTTCTGAAGCCTTGGTGCACACAGGAAATCTGGTGTGAGGCGCAAGGGCAGAAAGAAGAAATCGCAATCACATTCTAGTGGATAGCAGAATAGTGGGAGATATCTAAGGTTGCAATTCGGTGACACTCTAAAGGCACCTGAATCATTGCCATTCAGGAACAGTCCGCATATACACTGGGAGTCGCATCATGCTCCAGCTGCGAATGAGAATTAAGGCCAGTCATGAATATAGATGTGATTGCCAGGTCAGCATAGAGCGATCATCTGTAACAGAGAGTCTATATAATTGTCTTCCGCATGAACAGAATGATATTCAACTATTGCCTGGGCAATTAATCCTTATTTAATCTCTCTGTTATTTGATATAAATTGCTGGTTACTGCAATTGCAGTAGTACCTGGTGAAACAAGAAAGGGGATTTGTTTGATACTATATTGCCACTGCTTCTCTACTGAAATTCAATATATAAATATATTGCCAAAAAGATTTCTTTGAGAGCAAATAATTTAAGGTGGACCTGGGATATTTTAACAGTCCAAGAATTACATGAAAGAATGATCATCAAAACTTCCAAAGAACAGTCAAGGGCCAAGAATCGCATGCAATGTGGCCGTCTTAACCAAGAAAGGGACTGCCCAACAGATGAAGGACTGAAAAGTGGCAACAGGATGCATGTACAAGGTGCCACTCACAGTCAACAGGATTGTTATTGCGCACATTATAGTCATGAGGTTTAGTTGAACTAAAAAGATTAGCGGAAGGATAAATCAGTGAAAGGATCATACTTCATTGGCCAAAGGACTATCCAAGGATCAAGTTCAGGGCACATTAATGGCAGTAAATGAAGTCAAGTGAAGAAGTAATAATAGCATGGGCAAAAGGACTATCCAAGGATCAAGTTCAAAGCACATTAATGGAAGTCCATGGATCAAGTGATGAAGTAATAGGAGAAATCTACTAATGAAGCCAAGACATGACAAATGTGTAGATTTTAGTTCACTAAATGGTGAGAGAATGAGGATAAGGAGGCATTAACAGATGAAACATGTGACAAAACTTGTACTAAAACTTCTCTCACACCTTGGAGACTCTTTTATTGGAGACTCTTGATCACTTTAAATTTTAAACTTTAAACTGGTTTTCAATGCACTCTGATCATGGAAAGGAGTTGCAGCGGTCAAGGACAAATAGAAGGGAGGGAGTTTTTGAACATGTGGAAAGAATATAGGGCAGTTTGTGACTTGTCCAAGTAGTTGAGAAATTTTGGGAGGCAGTTTTGACCCAGTGGGAGCCAGTTGAGAGCACCTGGGAGCTGATTGAAGGGCACCACCAGTGGATGGATCAAAGTAGTAGACTTTTCTTCATGAAACCATCTTTGGAGCATTTTAGAGGCCTCAAAAGTAGGGACAATTCACTGGACGCCAAAGGAGGTTTTGACCAAGCAAAGTAATGTAACACTTGTCTTTGTTTAATTATTTCTTAATCACATGTCCTATCGTTTAGCAAATTGTTGCACATTATAAATCACAGCCTTAGGCTTCTTTTTATGTAGTTCTTGCTGTTTTAGGCTGAGATTGTATTTTGAAAACCAGTTCTTTCTAGTTTTGTAATGGCAATAAGACTCAATTTTCAGATATGTACAACTATTTGTAAACACCTTTTTATTAATAAAGCAAGCATTTACCTTCTCTAATCTGCTTCTGTGTGTGTACACGTGAATGATCGACGTATTATTCTGTGACTTTATGCAGATAGTTTAAGTATGTCTCATTTCTTCAACACTTTATGGAGAGATAAACATACCTTATACAAGTTGTCGGTTATGTCATTAGTTTGATCAGCTTTCTAGTTGTAGAAAAACTGATTTTTCCTTCTAGAACTGAAGAAACTTCAACTATCCTATGAAGTACTAATGTGTAAGTACGTCAAAACCTGAGCTGTGTAAGGAATGAATAAGGATACGGAATTCAATGATGTAGAAATTTCCACAGACCCCAGATATAGTATGGGTTTGGCGTATGCATTCATACAAATATTAAAAAAATAAAATCAAAATACTCAAAAACATAGCACAACCATTCCAAGGCCATAATTTAAGATGATTAGAATAGCAATTCTAGTGATAGTGTTATCATTTATACTCCCAGCTTTTTAAACTCTCAGCTTAGAAATTAGCACAACTATTGCAAGGCCATAATTTATGACAATTAGAATAGCAATTCTAGTAATAATGTCCTCATTTAAACTCAAATCTCAAGTCTAATAGATTACGTCAAAGAGTCAAGATTTTGCCAGTTTAAAGTATTAATCTTGAAAAGTTCACTATATGCACAGAAGATCATAATTAGCACAACTATTGCAAGGCCATAATTTATGACAATTAGAATAGCAATTCTAGTGATAATGTCCTCGTTTAAACTCAAATCTCAAGTCTAATAGATTATGTCTAAGAGTCAAGATTTTGCCAGTCTAAAGTATTAATCTTGAAAAGTTCACTATATGCACAGAAAATTGTATCCTTACCTCAATATCTTCAAAAGTCCAACGATTAAACAATTTCACATCTGGCTGTGCTAACGTGGCTGCCATAGTTGCTGCTCTGTCTCTCCCTCTGCTTCTTCTTTCCCTCTATTCCAGAAAAACCAAGTGAAGATCAAAGTTAAGAGAATTTGTACCATACAAGAAATAAATCCTTAATCCACATGATATGAAAGAGTATTTTGTAAAGGGAAGCATTGTGAAATATTGGACTAGAATAGGAGACTCGTAATGGTGAAATTGGCATACTTGTGTTAATTGTTTCACAGCTAGATACCTATGATGTCATTTTATTATATAAGATAATGCAAGTAGTGATTTTGTGTGGTTTATAGTTAAATATTAATTTATGATGATTATCATATCTTTTATGTTGCTTACACTTGTAACTAGGTTGCAACAAAAGTTGTCTTTGTCCTTGTCATTTATTGTTGTCAAGATGGTACCATGCGATTTCCCTCATTGTCATGATGGAAGGTTTAACATGGTTTAAATAGCTGGTATGTTATCATTGTAAGTATTTCTTGAACTTAATAAGTTGCTACCTCGGGATAATTCTCTAAGCACTCATAATTGATTTATCTAGAACTAGGATTCTAGGTGTAAAATTAAGCTATTAATCGTCACTATTTAACTTTGGTTAAAAGGAATAAGTATTTTGAAATTTATATATGGAGTTACATTATTCTAAACAAGGAATTATAGTAAGAAATTGCCATTAAAATGTTGATGTAAATAGTCATCAATTTTCCCCCCAGAATGAATTGGTATCGTTCCAAGGAACATATAATGGTCAAGGGGGAGTATTAAATTGAATATTTGCATTTCTTTTGAACGTAAATATTAAATTTTACAAATATGTTGGATTTAAATAAACGAGGCTACAATTTTAACAAATAGAATTACAAATGACTGATGTTGAGTGGTTAAGGTTTGTGTATTCAAACTTACAAGCTTGAGTTACGAGGGATGGAGTGGTATGCAGCAAATAGTGTTCAAGGCATGCAATTTGGTGATTATCAAGATTTAATGTAATTTCAAATAACTTGTTTTGATTACTTCATATCATGGCGCATTGACAATGGCAAAAGCGTGCAGGTACATAAACGGTCAATGGGAGGATGAGAGGATCACTAAGACCCAAGGTGAAGTAGCACATTAGGTTGTTTGAATGTAGAGATAAATCATAAATGTTATTTCCAAGTGTGCAACAGATAAATTTAGTGTTTAAAAGCTTATTTGTTTGAGAAGATGTTTAAGTGTTTGGTGAGTGCCATGAATGTGTTGGAAAAAGTGTAACCCGTTGGCAACTTTGTAAGCAATTTTTGAGAGGTGTAAAAAGTCAAGATTGAGGTCATTAGGTCATTTTGAAGACCCTAACGCAAGTACTTAGGATTAAGGAACGTGTGGAGGAGGTTAAAAGTTACTTTGGGGTTACATTTTGGGAGTTCTAGTGGTTGGTTTGGAAGAACTATAGGAGTAGAATGGAGTGAGGATACAAGTTCAGTTTCTTATGTGTGGTTGATGTTGGGAGGTAAGTTTGTTTGCCTTATCATTCTTTGTATACCTGCAATAAACATGAGGTGGCATATGTAAGGAGATCTTGTTTTGTTATGGGTGGCATGGATTGTTTTGTGCTATACCAGTTTATGTAATGTGCACCTGGTTTTGCCTGAAAGTTAATTTTAATGCCTGGATGTGCTTTCCTTAAAACTGAATATAGTTTTAGAGTATTACAACCATAAGAGTGGGTAAGAAATTTGTGTGTTTCCTTGTATTGTTTGAGATGCCTTCTGTTTGTTGGCGATCCTCTTGGCTCGAGGTTAGCTAGAACCTCAAATGGTTTCATGATGCCATTTGGTTGGCTGGACATTTTCTCTCTATTGGCGTACTCTTAGCTGCTGGCTTAAACTAGTAGTTTTAAAAAGACAGGTTCTTCTTGCAACAAAGAAATTTACCCCTATTTCTGGAAAAGTTGCAGGTAGAAGACTAGCTGGAAATGTTTGTATAAAATGAAATGTGTATTGTTCATGTTTTGATAAGGGAAATTAAAATCAGTATAAACAAACCCTCATCGCCCAGGTTGAAGAAAACATATAAGTCAAAAAAAAACATAAATGTATTGCGTAATAGGAAATAAGAAAATGAAAATTAAAAGTGCCGCAAGCAAACCTCCTGATCTCGACACGAAACTGATCTGTTCTTTACCCCAGAGACTAAGCGAACTTGGTCGTTTTACCAGTCTGCAAAAAAAACTAAGCGTTTAGGTCACCATGAGAATTAGGATTTATTTATATTTCCCTTGGGATGTCCTGCAGTCAATGAAAGAAATTAGGTTTTCGGATTTAGTATTTAACACAGAGAAAAACTAAAGTTTCCCTGTAAGAAACTAAAATTTTAAAATAAAATTAAAAAAAAATTATATAAAATATTTTATTTTAATTACAGTTTTGCAACATTAATTATAACTTTCACTTCAATAAAATAGTATTAATAATTAGAATATAAATATTATAGTGAAAATATACAATTTTTCTTAAAAATATAATTTAATTTAAATATAAAATCTTAATAATTATAATAATAAAATCAATCTTAAATTTAATTATTGATTATTAGTTAAGATTATATATTATTTTTATTATATTTATGTAATATTAATTATAATTAATCTTAATAAAATAACTATTTTTTATCGGTAATGATTGTTTTATTTATTAAATTAAAATATTAGGATTTAGCCTAGCTAGAATGAGGTGGGGCTACAATTAGGGAGCCCCCTCGCTTGACCAACAAAGCACCAAAGTGTGGGACCCATTAATAGGTCAAAATCATATACTAATATTATCTCCACCCCTATCATGTGAGAGAAGAAGCATATTGAAGGAGCCTTCCTCCTTTGCTCTCTTATCTCTCTTCCTCTTCACCTTTGTTCATACTTCCTCTTGTATGTCTACTTCCAATGAATCCACTTTGGAGTCATTCATAGAAGTCCTCCCTCTTTCATGCTTACTCCTTGAATAGCCTTGCCTTTCATGTATCTCCAACTACTCACATTCCCCAGCCTTTGGACAATATTTAGCTTTTGCATCTAGATTATTGTCATTATGTCCCAGATCAGCAATGTTCCCAATATTAACACTGCCAGCAACCAAATTCCCTAAATCACCCAATTGTTTGGATGATGAAGGGCCATTACCTGGTCAGGGAGTATTTTTTGTTATGTAAATCATGAACTTCACCCCTCTCCTTTGGTTCTTTGGAAGACTCCCTCTAATTATTGTTTTCCACCACACAATGCTTTACAGAAGCCTCCTTCCACCGCGTTCCTTGTGTGTTGGATTTCTTCTTTTCACAATTTGTAGCATTGTGCCCTATTTGGAAATAGTTGTGACATCTAAATGGGATGCCCTCATAATCCACAAGATGTAACCAACAACCCTCTTAAGATTTCAAAAGTAAATTTGCAGGAAAACCTTTCTTCAATTCCATCTCAACTAAAATACAAGCAAAGGTAATGTGTTGAAACCCTAAAGAAGCCTCATCCACCCCCAAAAATTTACATAGAGAGCCTTTGATAACTTCAAAACACGATTCAAACTAGAATTGCAAAGGAAGGTATGGAAGTCTTACCCAAGTTGGAATTTTGTCAAAGGATTTTGTAGTTGGGTTGAAAATTGGATACCATGGTTTCAATAAAAGAGTTGGAACTTATCCTCCCAACTCCATTAGTTCTCATAGAGGATCTTCAATCTATCATGTTCATTGTCAAACATGACTACAAAGAAACCTCTTGCTCCGAGAAGAATCTAGACATCCCCCTCAATGATGGAATTCCAAAACTCAGCAATCCACTTGTTAAATTCGCATAAACTCAAACAAAATCCCTTGAATCTTCCAATTAGACCCAACTTCAAAAAGTATTTCTCATTTTTCTCTTACTTCGCTCACAATTTTTGCCCCTAGACATATAATCGGTCAGTTTGTGATTGGGACACCTGAAATAGTACCCATTAACTCATCATTCTTGTTGCCTACCTCTATTTCCCTTGCTCTAACATTTCCCTTCTAGAAATGTACCTTCTCATTCACCCCTCCACGCACCAAGGGTTCACCATACCAATGATCCCCTTCTCTAGCTGCGTTGAAATTACCAGACATCCCACTTTTGCCCCTAGCATCAAAAGCTACATGAAATACGTTTGGCCTGGAGTTCTCCTGCACCCCAACCTCTAGCTATAAACATGGTCCACGTTGTGGTAGGCTCCCACTGACTGAGTATGCCCTCACATTGCCTTGTTGCATAGAAACAAAACCTTCCACACCCCCTGGCACCGTGTGTCTACACATAGAAGCCACATCTGAGTAAGAAGAAAACCCATTTTGAGCAAGAGGTATATCACCATGGCGATGCCCCCAATTTGGGCAGAAACCCTAGAAAACACTACTACACAAAAACCCTAGACGCCGAAGCAAAACGGAACAACAACACCATAACTTTTTTTAATAAAATAACTATTAATAATTATAAAATTATATAATATAACCAATAAAGTGAAAATAAGTATTTTTTAATGACCAAATGAAATTATATGATTAAATGTTATAATATTATATTGTAATATTGAAATGATTAA
Organism: Cryptomeria japonica; assembly: GCF_030272615.1. Lineage (NCBI taxonomy): Eukaryota > Viridiplantae > Streptophyta > Pinopsida > Cupressales > Cupressaceae > Cryptomeria > Cryptomeria japonica. The sequence goes on along the minus strand of NC_081408.1, from coordinate 103,773,329 downwards.
AAAGAAAATTATGATTTTCAAAAAATATTAATAAAAAATAGAATGATTTAAAAAAAAAATACAAAATTATAATTATAAAAGATACATACTTGGGTTTATTTTTTTAATAGAAACATTTGTTGTGTAATGTTTGTAATGAAATAGTTTAATTATTTATTTAAAATTTTATTTGATTTAATTTAAATGGTGTGAATCAAATCCTTATACAATGGCTAATCGATTTTATTACCTATATTTTAAAAAATAAAAAATAAAAAATATTAAAATTTATATATATTTATAGAGAAAAATCATTTCATTTACAAAATCATAATTAAAAAATTAAAAAAGTTATTTGAAATAGACATTTATTTTTTTAAATATAAAGAAATCTTTAAAAAAAACCATACAATCTATCGTTCTTATTTTTCGTCCAATCATATTGTAGATAAATGATTTATAATTTAAAAATATAAATCTCAACTTTATAAAAATCAAGTTTATTTTGAAAACAAAAATAATAATCACTTTTGATTGGTACAAAAAATGATTAATTGGGCTTAAGTGAATGCAATAATATTGCCTACCACAAGTACTAATAAGTTGAGAAATATGGACGCATATCACGCATTAATGTGATAAACTAATTAAAAAAGGTTTTTGTATCTTTGTTTGGGGCACCAGACCTTGTATATAATAAAATTCATGGTAATTAATATAATAAAATATTTTTTGTCAAATATGTATTTAAAAAGTATAATTAGACGTACTCAAAAAATAGAAAAAGTAAAGTAATTTTCTATTTACTTTTCAAAATATTAAATATTAAATACAATAGATTAAAAATGTAACCTATGTAAATCCAAATTAAATAGATAAGATAAAATTTAAAATTAAATAGTTAAACAAAATTCATAACTATTAAAGTCAATTAACCTCATTCTTAAAGTTAAATACTCAAATAGAGTTAACCTAAATCTTAATGTTTTAGTTAATCTAAATATTAAGACAAATAGTAAAATCGAATTAAATAGAGAAGATAATACTTAAAGTTAAATAGTTAAGTAGAATTCCTAACAGTTAAAGCTTTTTAACCTATGTAGACACATAAATCTTGAATGAATATTTAGTATTTATTTGATTATTTAACCATCAGTCAATAGTTAATTAAATTGATATTTAACTACTTCATCTTAAACCTCTTCTTCTATTAATTAAATTAATTAATTCATTAAACCATACTCTAACAATTAATTAAATGAATAAAGCATATTTGTTTAAATTAACCCCTTTCCTTATTTAAATAAATAAATATTTATTTAAATCTCTAAAAAAACCTCCCACTTGCATTCTCCTACAAATGCAAGGTGCACCAATAAATAGATTTTATTTCTAAATAAAATCCTATTTTCTCTCACCCACCAAACCCACTTGCCTCCTAAACCCTTTCTAGATTCTTCTAATCCATTCCAAATTAGCCTAATCCCCCTTCTTAATTATTGTCACATTCCTAAGCAAAGAGAAGTCACTTCTCAAAGCCTTCAAAGTCCTTAAAATGCATTAAAGGCTTTTTATCCTTCAACAAGTTAACCCCCAAAGTCTTCTAAACCATTTATGGCTCTTACATAACCATTAATGGTTAAAACTCAACTCACCCACATGGTTATAGGTTTTCCCTCTAACTCAACCCTCATTTAACGCATGAGTCTCTTCAAGCATTTATTGTTTTGACCACAGTTATCTCCATTAACTCTTGCACAAGAGTTTATCCATTGGATAAAGACATTATCCATTGGATAAAACTTTTATTCACTAACTCAAGCCTAACCAAACCCTCCTAGGATAACCTTCATGTCATCTCAAACATTTAATGCTTATTCTCTCTCCTCTCAAGCCATTTCATGTTAACATTTGTCATCATGGAATTGGGTTGAAAGCCATCACATGGATTGATTAACTTTCAATCTTGGCCCTTGTTAAGATTACTCAATCTTGACCCTTGTTAAGATTACTCAATCTTGACCATCCATTGCCCTATTTCCCCTATAAATAGAGCTCTTATTCTTCATTTTCAGGATCATAAGTGTTGTGTGCATCAACTTTATAGTCATTTTAGAGAGCATTAAGAAACATTTGCATTGTTATTATACTAAGATTTACATAGACTAATTAGGCGGTTTCTCATAGTAAATCATTCACACTTGCATAAGCATTTGTATTCATTATCACAACCATCTTGAATCTTCATATGACATCCATGGATAGTGCAAAAAGTTGAGAGCTACACTCATGTGGGACTTGGAGAGGAGAGGAACAAGGGAGGAGCAACTATGAGCATTTTGGGGAGCATTTTGGGGGGTCTTCATTCCCTTTTTCGTTTATGTGTGCTTCTTATTGTGTGCTTTATATCTCTCTTGATAGCATGTTAAGGTTTTTAGGTTCATTTGTGTTTCGTTTTGGTTGTAACTAATCTACTAACATTTGAACTTGTCTTTTGTGTCTTGTGCCCCTTTGGCGTGCATCATTTGATGAACCCGATGTGAATTAAACACGCAACCTTCTGATCTTGATTCTAACTTTTGTTTTTTGTGATTTTTATAATTTTCACACACAAGTTGCGCTTTGGCACTTTTGTTTCGCGTTTTGGCACCTTTGACAAACAGTTTTAGCGCTTTTGCGAGGGTTAGTGCTTTTGTACATTAATTAGCGCCTTTTTACTGATATAGTGCTTTTGCGCTCTCTGTCTATCACTTTTTAATAATGTCTAGCTTTTTAATATAACGCTTTTGTCAATAGTTTGGCGCTATTGTTAATAGTGTTGCGCTTCTATGGGTACTTTGGCATTGTTGTACGAAGTTGCACTTCTGTGTTATCATAGAGTAGCACTTTTGTTCTAGAGAGTTCAAAATTGTAACCAAAAAATTGAATTTAGGCTTGTGGAAGCCCACATCAGGTTTTAAATTTTACGAACTTCTTTATTTGCAGTTTTTTAACAATTTCTTGCAGGGTGGAGGAGTTTAATTTAGGATTTTGATTTCGTTTAAACTTCTTTTCTAAAGTTGGTTAAAATAAATTCATATTTCCTCTTTTTCGGTAAAAAGAACCTCACATTTTAGTATTTTGTGCCTTAAAACAAATCAAAACTTGTCTTTTGGGGCTTAAAAAGAATATCATTTGCAAAAAGCTAAAATTTACAACAAACTTAACATTTCTTTTTGCAAATTCACACTTCAAATTTGGGCTATAAAAAGAACAAACAACTTGTCCATTTTTACTTACAACGCAATTTACTTTCAAGCAAACGTGCTTTCATTTTGTTGACCAGGATTTCACTTTCCTAGTTAGAAAACAAATTGCTTTCTGGATAAAAAAGAACACCATGTCTGTTGGAGCAACATCTCCAAGTAACAAATAGATCGCATTGCAATAAAAGGTTAAAAAGAATAAGTGTCTTTTGTGTTTGGCACGCTTGTGCAAATCTGTAGAGTGGTCCCAGTTCTAACACACACTATCCTCTCTCTTGGCTCTCGTGGTCCTAGGTGCAAGAGAAAAGTGTTAGTAATGCTCTAAATTTTCTATTTTTCAGAGAGGTCTGCCAAGAGACACATCACTCTTGGGAACGACCTTGCATGGTAAATCCTTCGAGCCACTATATAAATCAAGTGAGAGTGAAAGTTGTAGCCTTGGGTGTAGTTGTTCCTACAGTGTAACTTGCCGAAAGGACATATGGGCGCCACCGTGAGTTACAAGGCTCTTAAGTGAGTCACTATAGAATGAACTTACATCCAAAGACATCAAACATTACTAGACACCTCTTATTTTAGAAGCCCACCCGTTCTATTAATTGAGGATATTTGTGAAAATTTCAGTGCAAGAGCATAGATGGTTTTGCTCTCAAGATACTCACCATACATATTTCCTTGAGTAGAAACAGGGATTTTTGAAAGGCTACTTGTAGCTTGATGAAAGTGGTGACTCCCCCATCATAGGGATCATCTATTTGTTATGCTCACACAAGACTTAGTATATCACATCCTTACCTGCCACGACGAGATACATAAGGTATGTAGTACCAAAGTCGAAGAAATATCAAGATGTGGGCTGAAAATATCACAACTGGCCATGACCTTAGGGATAAAAAGTGTTTGAGTTGTCTTCGTCTTATTTTAGACTAGTAAAAATTTGGGTTGACTTTAGGCCTTGGGAACATACATTCATTTATAAAGGGTCAAAAAGTTCATGATTGGGTTGCTTTAGACCCACACCTATTGTGCCTTTTATTGAAAAGGGGGAAAGATTATGTGCTTGTGTGCTTGTTGTGTTTTCTTGTCAAAGGATTCAAAACAAATTAAAACAAAGTATCCATACAACAAATCTACATCAACATTGCCAACAAATATACATCAAAATTGACAACAAATCTACATCAACATTGATAACAAATCTACCTCAACAAGTGAAACAAAGTATCAGTTTGTATGACCATCACTCATATCTTGAGAAAAATAAATCTTCATCAAAAGACCTAATTGAAGAAGAGACAACTTGGTTCAAAATCTCTTATCAAAAGAAGGAAATTTTTCTATATCAATAGACAACTCTTTATCTAACATAGGGTATTCTTGCATCATATGTGCTTGTACCTTCAGGGCAAATCCAACGAATTTGACAAAGAGCCTTTGAGCAATAGAGCTTTTACTCGGTATAGAGCTTTTGATTATCACAAGAACAAAGGGGGCAAGATCAATCCTGCTTTCTTTCCTAAATTTGTATCCCATACAACGAAGCTCGAGAGGAAATACCAACCCCTGTAAGAGAGGAAGAAATAGAAACCCCCTTCATAACAAAAAGCTTTTATTGAGATGCATATCCTATCCACTTTCACATCCAAAACATCACAAATTCGTTCAACTCTCAACACAAAGAGGTCTTCTCCTTAGTCCTTTCAGATATTGTTTAAACAAACCAACAAATCATTTTTAGGGTGTCTCTACATCTAGGATCAATCATCCTAAGAGGCATTTCTACACATCCAGATAGGTTAAAACTAGTTTATGAGTGCATCTTCTCATTACTAGGCAGCTTGGATTGTAACAAATTTCAAACCTTGCTATACCTCATCACATCAAATTGTTGAAAAACACAAAAGCAATTCACAAAGAACTCTGTTGACATTCAACCTTCTGTATTAGAGATCTATCTCCCACCAAACATTTCACAAAACTTGTCTTCCATCAAACATTTCATCACAACCTCATAGTCATTTTTTTTACAAACTTAAAATTTCAAAACCATGGCTCAAACAAGATCAATGAGAAATCGACAACCAAAAATTGAAGAGGAGGAAGAAAACCTCAACGATTTTCATGAGGCCTTTGGAGGAGGCACTAATTAGGAAGATCCCAGCACTCCAACTCTAGAAGATATAGAAAGAGCACAACATAATCCAAAATTCAACACTCTTTGATGAAATTCTTAGAAATAATGCCAATGCTTGTTTCTTGAGACTCGCTCAAGAGGGTGCCAAACTACCCTCTAATTTTGATACAACACAATTATGACAAACATCCTAGCAACATAGCCATCACGATGGTCGAAGAGGTAGAGACTACTTCCACTATGACCCTAATCATCAAGGGAATCCTCCACCTCTTCCTCCTTCAGAAATAGACATGTTGAGGCAACAAGTAGAAAATCTTGCCCAACAACTGAACAGTGGTGTGAAGACCAATCGATTATCACTTAACGACATTTGTCCATATCCATTTGATATAAACATGCTCATGCCACCTTTTTCACGAGGGTTCGAAACACCCCAATTTGAAAAATATAGAGGCAAAGGAGATCCTAGGGACAATGTGCGAGAATTTCACTCTACTTGCTTAGAGGTGGCCTATGAGGACACATATTTGATGCACCTCTTTCCTAAAAGTTCAGGAGGCACAACCACACAATAGTTTTCATGACTATCAGGTGGTATTAGAACATTTGAAGAACTGGTCCAAAAATTTATCGCTCATTATGCACACAACATAGAACGTGACGTCACCATGGCGAATTGGTGCAACACAAAACAAAAACCAGGGGAGTTGTTCTCAACTTTCCTACAATGATGGAGACAACTGTCTAGCAAACACTCCCTTCATCTACCTGGGCAAGAATTAGTGGAAATTTTCATTTCCAACTTAAATGATAAAATGGAATTTCATTTGGACATGAAGGGCACAAAATCCTTTGAAGAAATGATAACTCAAGGGCTCAAATGTGAAATAGCCCTCATCAAGAAGGGACTTATCAAAATTTATAATGAAAATAAAGATGGTCCTAGTCCACACTATAATAGCGACAAACTAAAATTTTGGAACAAGAACAAGAACGTTTTCAATGATGGGATAGTGGATGCAAGAACAGTGAACATTGCACAACCTGTGGCTAGGTTTGCAGGACGAAATCCCCCTCCTAACAACAACACCATCAATAATCCACAAAATCAAGGTCTCAATACACAACAAGAGGAACCAAAACAAAAGCAACAAAATTACAAGCCAAAACGCACATATACACCCTTAGGGGAACCTATCGAAACAATCTTATGCCAATTAATATCCTCCAATCTTGTGACCTTACCAAAAACATCCAATTATGAGCCTCAAGTCAAGCCTCCATGGTGGCGAGATCACGAACATTGTGAATTTCACCAAGGAAGAAGGCATAAAACAAACAATTGCCATCGGCTAAAAGATCTTGTTCAGGATCTTATTGATAGAAGAGAAATTGAAATTGAGGGAAATAACCCAAAAAAATGTAATGATGATCACTTAATGTTCAAGAATCCACTTCCACCACATGATCAAAGGGGTCCTTCCACTTCAGGGAGAAACACAGATACCACAACCAATTACACACAAGCCGCATACAATTATATTGTGAATCACCTTTATGATGCAGATGAACAAGTTGCAACTCTTACCATAAAAGATCAAAATCCTACATGCAACGTTGTTACGTGTCATAGCAAGATTACTATTCGAGTGGCACCACAAGGAATGACACTCCTCCCCAAACAATACAATCTTGTAGCTCACAATTAGATAAGACGCCAACCCTCATCTCCATATTAGAGATTTTACGCTTATCCCCCTCACATAAAAAAATCTTGGACCAAGCTCTCCAAGAAGCGTCAGTCCCTGCCAACCTCAACACAGATCAGTTTCAAGCCATGGTTGGTATTCTAAAGTCATCACCATGTCTCACTTTTATCGAAAGTGACAACACATCCTTCCAACAACCCCATAATACCTCCCTCCATATTCAAGGGTTCATAAACCAACATAGAATAAAGCGAGTCTTGATTGACAATGGAGTCAGCTTAAACACATGCACCTTGTAGTTAGTCACAGCATTGGGTTATGCAGCAGAATCAGTAGATATTAGCAAGAAAATAACCATCAAAGCATATGATGATGTAGAACGTTCTTCCAGAGGAGCTGTTATATTACCCATCAGGGTTGGGCTAGTGGTGAAGCATATAGTTTGCCAAGTTCTAGACCTTCCTTTGCCATACAATCTTTTGTTAGGGAGACCTTGGATACATGCCATGCAAGCAGTCCCATCTACCTATCACCAATGTATCAAGTTTCCACATAATGGGGTAGAAATTATGATCCTTGGTGATGCTAATCCATTTGCACATTGTAATAATATTTACCATCTCCCAGCGATCACTGTACCTAACAATAGGGAAGCTATCCCTTCCTCATCATATGTTAATCCAGCTTCTATTTCCATCTTAACAACCCCTACACCAAAACTAGAGAGATTCAAAATGAAAATGGCTGAGGAAGGTCCTGGTGAATATAATACTATTCGAGCGGCACCACAAGGAACGACACTGTTCCCAAACAATACAATCTTGTAGCTCACAATTAGATAAGATGCCAACCCTCATCTCCATATTAGAGATTTTACACTTATCCCCCTCACATAAAAAAATCTTGGACCAAGCTCTCCAAGAAGCGTCAGTCCCCGCCAACCTCAACACAGATCAGTTTCAAGCCATGGTTGGTATTCTAAAGTCATCACCATGTCTCACTTTTATCGAAAGTGACAACACATCCTTCCAACAACCCCATAATACCTCCCTCCATATTCAAGGGTTCATAAACCAACATAGAATAAAGCGAGTCTTGATTGACAATGGAGTTGGCTTAAACATATGCACCTTGTAGTTAGTCACAGCATTGGGTTATGTAGCAGAATCAGTAGATATTAGCAAGAAAATAACCATCAAAGCATATGATGATGTAGAACGTTCTTCCAGAGGAGCTATTATATTACCCATCAGGGTTGGACTAGTGGTGAAGCATATAGTTTGCCAAGTTCTAGACCTTCCTTTGCCATACAATCTTTTGTTAGGGAGACCTTGGATACATGCCATGCAAGCAGTCCCATCTACCTATCACCAATGTATCAAGTTTCCACATAATGGGGTAGAAATTATGATCCTTGGTGATGCTAATCCATTTGCATATTGTAATAATATTTACCATCTCCAGGGATCACTGTACCTAACAACAGGGAAGCTATCCCTTCCTCGTCATATGTTAATCCAACTTCTATTTCCATCTTAACAACCCCTACACCAAAACTAGAGAAATTCAAAATGAAAATGGCCGAGGAAGGTCCTGGTGAATATAATCTTAGCCAACTCTTTTGTGTTGGGCAATTACTCACATCCCCTAAGACTCGTGGCAAACCTCAAGGTTTACTTCAATCACCATTGACTAAAAGAACTTGCACTTTGGCACAATTCACCCCTGGTAAAATTCAAGAGGAGGAAACCATGGATGAAGTCTTGGCAGAAATGGATCTACACAGACCCTATCAACAAAGAAAGCTCGAAGGCTAAGCTCCCCACTGACAAATATGGCAAAGGGTTCAGTATAATGCAAAGAATGGGCTATAATGGCCATAGTGCTTTAGGACCTTGCAAGCAAGGATGACAAGAGCCCTTACAACCTGAGTTGAAACCAAGAGATAAAATTGGAGTAGGTTTTCAAAGAGAATCTCTTCCCAAGCTTCGATTCAAAGGAAAACCCAACAAACCCGTGTATTAGCCAATTACTCCAAGGATGCAATCCTTGATTATATTTGCAGCACCAGCAACACCAGTAGCACCATCAACCCCACCTCTAAAAGTACATAAGCCGGTAACTAATTCACTATTCAATTGAAAAGACATCCCAACTTGGTATAGTAATCGAATGCTAGAGAGTGATTCCAAGACAGACTCACATGAGTGGGAATGGGATTCGATGCATTTAAATACTTCAGACAAGGAAGAAACCTCGCCTCCTCCACCTCATAAGGACATACCAATTTATGGAGAAGCATGGATTAAAACTTTTTGGGTTCCTGAGCTAGAAGAAACTTCCACAAGCTCTACGTCAAATCCTACGCCCGAATCTGACAAGGAGAGTACCATCGATGAACTTCACGACTCCATATTAACCCTCACTGATGCCTCCTACAAACTTAACTTAATTGATGAAGTAATGCCTATCATTCATCCCGAACTCATTGAATGGAACCAACCAAATCCCCCATGCCTTGACCATTTCCAAAACGATGAGGCACTCATAGACTTTCTAGAATTATGGGATAACATACCAAGCGGAGATCATAAAGTTGGGTTTGCCATTGAACTTAACAGTGTAGCATACTTTGGGGTAGATGCCAAACCTTTCAACTGCAAAAATATTACAATAAAGCATAGATCTTCTAGTAAAAACCACACAGTGGCACTTTTTGATCCCAAAAGAGTAAAAACAAAGAGTGTATCCAAAGGTGAAAACCTCTCTGAGGCGCCTGAGGATGAAAGGTTTGACATCCTTCTCTTTAGTACAAATCAGGAGAGATCAACCATCCTAATAGAAGAAACAAAAGAATTCAATGTGGGGACCCTTGAGACTCCTCACCAAATACATTTGGCATCTCTATTAACTCCTGAAGAACAACCAAAATTTGTGGAATTCTTCCAGAAGTGCCAAATCAACTTTGCATGGTCTTATGCAGACATGCCCGACTTAGATCCAGATTTGGTCATGCATCACCTAATTGTAGCAGAAGGAGCTAAACCTGTCAAACAAAAGCTCAGAAAGATGCACCCACAGATTGTCATTCTCATCGAGGCTGAAATTAAAAAGCTATTGGATGCTGGTTTCATCAGACCAATTGATTATGGAGAGTGGATATCCAATATTGTACTTGTTAACAAACCTAATGGGGGCATCCGTATCTGTACGGATTTCAGAGATTTAAACAAAGCATGTCCTAAAGATGACTTCCCATTACCAAACATCAACATGATTGTCGATCTAACAGCAGGTCATGCAATGCTTTCTCTTATGGATGACTTTTCAAGATACAACCAGGTTAAAATTGCTCTAGAGGATCGACACAAAACTACTTTCACATGTCCACGGGGAACACACTGTTGGAATGTAATGCCATTTGGTCTAAAGAATGCAATGGTGACATATCAAAGAGCCATGACTACCATCTTCCATGATATGATGCACATAATAATGGAAGATTATGTGGAGATTTACTAGCTAAATCATTAACAAGAGAGGGTCATCTTGTAGTACTAGAAAAAATCTTCAACAGATTGGAACAATACCACGTTCATCTCAATCCGAAGAAATGTGTCTTTGGAGTAACTTCCGGGAAGCTCTTAGGATACATTGTCTCAAGTAAAGGCATTGAGGTAGATCCTACGAAGGCCAAGGCAATCATGGACATGCCACCTCCAAAGAATATCAGTCAGTTGAGGACATTACAAGGGCGGCTACAATCCATTGGACGGTTCATTGCACAATTGGCTGATAAATGTCGTCCCTTCACCCATCTGTTACATAAAAATATTCGCTTTTAATGGGATGTAAAATGCCAGCAAGCATTCCAAATGCTTAAAGACTACTAATGAATACACCATTATTGATTCCACTAGATCCAAGCAGACCTCTATTGTTATACATTTCAACTACAACCACAACATTAGGAGTATTGCTTGCACAACATAATGCAGAAGGAAAAGAATGTGTTGTCTACTACATCTCTTGAACACTAGTAGGCTATGAACTCAATTACACACCTATTGAGCGAGCTTCCCTAACAATTATCTTGGTAGCCACCAAATTAAGGCACTCCATGTTAATGCATAAGGTACAACTTATTGCCAAGATAGATCCACTCAAGTACCTACTCAACAAGGCAACATTGATAGGCCGCTTGGCCAAATGGGTTATGATCCTGAGTGAACTTGATATTGAGTATGTGGACTGTAAAGCTATTAAGGGACAAGTTATTGCAGATCAGTTGGTTGATGCACCACTCAAAGGCGATCATCCTCTTATTTCCAACTTTCCAGATGAGGAAATTTTCATGATCACAACTACACAACCCTGGAAGCTATATTTTGATGGCTCATACACCAGACATGGCTCGGGGGCAGGTAATTTTTTTTATCACACCTCAAGGTGACACTGTCCCAAAGTCCTACAGACTCACTTTCCCATGCACAAATAATATAGCAAAATATGAGACCTTGATCATAGGACTCAAATTGTGGAATCTAAAAGAGCTAAAAGTATATGGAGATTCCCAGTTGATCATCCAACAAGTCACCGATGAATACCAAACAAAGGATGATAAGCTCATGTCATACAAAAGGATGGTGGATAGTTTCAAAGAATCATTTAAAACTATCACATTTGAGCAAGTACCAAGAGATTATAATTGATTTGCCAACGCAATGGCTACAATCCCATCTCTCCTGGATCTTCCACAAAATTCGACATGCTATGAGATCTTGGTGGAACAACTTTGGAACCCTGCTTATGATATCCTTGAATTTGAAATGATATGTCTCCTTGTCGGTTCTGACTCCCCATGGTACGGTGAGTTTTTCACTTACTTACGTGACCACACACTTTCCCCTAATCAATCAAACAACCAACGAAAAACCTTTATCTGCCAAACTGCTAGATACACCATCATTGTTGAAACCCTATACAAACGAAGTCTTGATGGTACTCTCCTTCGATGTTTGGAACAAGATGAGATAACAAAAGCCTTGGAAGAGGTACATGAAGGAATTTGTGGGGCTCACTCAAGCGGTCCTTCACTAGCAAAGAAAATCATGTGAGCCAGATACTGTTGGCCCTCCATGGAGAAGGACTCTTATTATTTTGTCAGAAAGTGCAAGAAGTGCCAAGTTCACAGAGATTTGATACGTGCCCCAACACAAAAATTACAACCTATCACAACACCATGGCCTTTTTGTCAATGAGGACTTGACCTTGTGGGTAAAATCCACCCATCTTCATCCAACGGTCATAAATTTATCATTACCGCCACAAAATACTTCACAAAGTGGATCAAAGCCATTCCACTCACCCAATTCAACGGCAAGCAGATCGCCTCATTCATCCTCAATTACATCATATGCCGGTATGGTGTACCCATGTCTATCACAGATAACATGCTCCCTTTCAAACATCAATATGTTCGTGAACTCTATGAGAAGTTTCATATCCAACACCATTTTTCCACCCCATATTACCCACAAGGCAATGGTCAAGTAGAAGCATCCAATAAGAATATATCGAGGATCCTAAAAAAGACAGTTAATGATGTTGGTCATGATTAGCACATTTGTTTGAATCTAGCACTATGGGCATATCGAACTAGTATTCAAACCTCTGCAGGCGCAACCCCTTACTCACTAGTTTATGGAGTAGAAACCATCTTGCCTATTGAGGTTGAATTACCATCTCTACGGGTCTCCTTGCACAATCTAATAAATGATGAAGAATACCGAGTCTCACGTCTTCAGGACTTGGAACTGCTTGATGAAAAGCAACAAGCTGCCTACAACCACCTAAAAGCCTATCAACAACGCATGAGCAGAAGCTACAATGATAGGGTCAAACCTTGCACATTTGAAGTAGGAGATCTTGTTCTCAGGGAGAATCCTCACAATCAACCAAACAAATAACACCAGGACAAATTTGAATCCAATTGGTTGGGTCCATATGTCATCACTGTTATCTTCGGTCTAGGGCATATCAGTTAGCAACTTTAGAAGGAGAACCACTAGCAGATCTGATCAACAACATGCATCTCAAAAGGTTTCATACATAAGTTATGCAGAGCATCAGGCTCATCCAATCTCATAAAATACCAAAAACATTCAGAAAACAGTCCTAAATAAAATACAAAAATACAAAAGATCAAGGAAATAGTAAAGAAAAATCATTCATCGAAATAGTGAAAACCACTCTAGTGGCACCTTGGGTAAGTACAGTGGTGAAAACCTGGTAAGCATGCACCACTCATAAAGGCTATGACTCCATTGTCTTTCAGACTTGTTGCGATCACATTCATTGCATTCATTCATCAATCATTTATACCATGGCTTGTTATTGATATGCAATCAGGGTTATTGCTTCATGTGTCCCGCGTCATGCTTTCACACCAACATCTAACTGGGGGCAAATATTCTTAAACCTACCGATGGGAGTGGATTCTCCATTGCTTGTGATTCATTAAGTTGCTCATTAAAAAAAAAAGCGTCTTGAAACAAAACCAAAAACATTCATAAAATCTCAGCAAAATCCCCAAAACATTTGCAAAATGTCCTAATGAAGTTATAGGGCATATACTAATGGTGTCTACGTGGGAAGTTCACTAAGATACACGATCCTATGCAAAAATATAGTCATATATCACTATGGCTTACTAACTATAGCGTATACCTCAACCATTTGTACATGAACCAGAATGGAAGGGAACTTTCCTTATCTGCGATGTTTGCTTACAGGTGAAACACTCAACCTTGGTTTCTGACACCTCAGCCAAGATCGATACTACCATGCTCGATGATGAAAAATTAAGCACTGTGAATAAGCCATGGATTGCCATTTCATCTCATCTGTATATATTGCATTTCATCCATCCATACATCCAAATCACTACATATGATTCATACATAGTCATGACAATGGATACTCTATTTTTTTATCCTCTTCCATAGGAATGGTTCCTAGGTCCTCCATACCTTCTATCTAACATTGAATCCCCCCTCACCCTCCCCATCTCGATCATCAACATCACATACCCTACATCGTGTCCCATCAAACCAATCAAGCCACGTTCATCCCCATCTATCTCTAAAAAGAGGGGTTGCATAACCTTTGTTACCTAGGTCATCCTATAAGCAAAGCAAGTTACTATATCTACAGAGGTACATTGACTTACGCACACCTAGACTATCAATAGATACTTTTTGATCAAGTATCTTCGGGTCTCAACAGGTAATCAATTAGGGTGATCCTAGACTACAACAGGCATTTACATCAATTGCCTAGTCTCCATAGGTACGCTAAGTCCAACAAACGTCACAAACAACCTACAACGCACACACTATCAATTGATCAATCAATCAAATACAATCAAAAAAGACAATTACATCAATTGTCTAAGTCTCAACGAGTATTTTGCTTCAGATACCTTGACTTCATCGGACAATTCAAGCAATTGTCTAAGTCACAACAAGTCACTTTGATCTACTTACTCAGACTTTATCTTGTCCAAGCGAACAATTGACATCAGTTGTCACGCTTTGACTCGATCGGGGCAATTCAACTGATTGCACCAAATTGTCCAACCAATTTTGATCAATTGTACAATATCAATCAAAAGCACAAACACCGCATTTGCACCGTATCTCCTACATGACCTAAGGGTACTCACTGGCTTGCCCTTTCTCCGTTTTACCTCTATTTTCCTCCATTCTCTCGCCATCTCTTTCTAATTTATTCTATTCTACCTCCCCCCAACTTCTTTCTCTTTTTCGCGAGCTCGCCTGAATTTTTGAAATTTTTCGGCCCATCTCTTGAGGGGGCGTACCACCCACTGAATTAACATTTTCGGGGCATATTTCTTATACCTATCTTTCTTTCTTTGAAATGACGCGGTAAACCGCACCGTCTCAAAGAGGGGCAAATGTAGACACATAAATTTGTCCACTTAATTAAATGAATATTTAGTATTTATTTGATTATTTAACCATCAGTGAACAGTTAATTAAATTATATTTAATTAACTCATCTTAAATATCTTCTTCTATTAATTAAATAAATTATTCAATTTATTTAAATTAATTCATTAAACCATACTCTAACAATTAATTAAATGAATAAAGCATATTTGTTTAAATCAACCCCTTTCCTTGTTTAAATAAATAAATATATATTTAAATCTCTAAAAAACCCTCCCACTTGCATTCTCCTACAAATGCAAGTTACACCAATAAATAGATTTTATTTCTAAATAAAATCCTGTTTTCTCTCACCCACCAAACCCACTTGCCTCCTAAACCCCTTCTAGATTCTTCTAATCCATTCCAAATTAGCCTAATCCCCCTCCCTAATTATTGTCACATTCCTAAGCAAAGAGAAGTCACTTATCAAAGCCTCCAAAGTCTTTGAAATACATTAAAGGTTTCTTATCCTTCAACAAGTTAACCCCCAAAGTCTTCTAAACCATTTATGGCTCTTACATAACCATTAATGGTTAAATTCAACTCACCCACGTGGTTAGAGGTTTTCCCTCTAACTCAACCCTCATTTAACTCATGGGTCTGTTCAAGCCTTTATTGCTTTGACCATGGTTATTTCCATTAATCTTGCACAAGAGTTTATCCATTGGATAAAGGCATTATTCATTGGATAAAATCTTTATTCACTAACTCGAGCCTAACCAAACCCTTCTAGGGTGACCTTAATGTCATCTCAAGCATTTAATGTCTCTTTCCTCTCCTCTCACGCCATCTCATGTTGACATTTGTCATCATGGGATTGGGTTGAAAGCCGTCACATGGATTGATTAACTTTCAATCCTGACCCTTGTTAAGATTACTCAATTGTGATCATCCATTGCCCTATTTCCCCTATAAATAGAGCTCTTATTCTTCATTTTCAAGATCAAAAGTCTTGTGTGCATCAACTTTATAGTCATTTTAGAGAGCATTAAGAAGCATTTGAATTGTTATTATACTAAAATTTACATAGACTAATTAGGTGCTTTCTCGTAGTAAATCATTCACACTTGCATAAGCATTTGTTTTCATTTTCACAACCATCTTGAATCTTCATATGGAATCCATGGATAGTGCAAAAAGTTGAGAGCTACACTCATGTGGGACTTGGAGAGGAGAGAAACAAGGGATGAGCATCTATGAGCATTTTGGGGAGCGTTTTGGGGGGTCTTCATTCCCTTTTCCGTTTATGTATGCTTCTTATTGTATGCTTTATATCTCTCTTGATATGCATGTTAAGGTTTTTAAGTTCATTTGTGTTTTGTTTTGGTTGTGACTAATCTACTAACATTTGAACTTGTGATCTGTGCCTTGTGCCCCTTTTGACGTGCATCAGATATGAGATGGGATCCTTTGTGCTCCAAAATGGGGGATATTTATAGGATTTCCAAGGCTAGGGGTGATGTGGCAGGAATCAACGGTCAAGATTGAGTCTGAAGATATCAAGGGTGAAATTGGAGGAGGTTGGAGAAGAGGTTGGAGGAAAGGACACTTGTCATCTTTGTGGTGACAAGTGTCAAGGAGCGTTGCTCATAAGAGGGCAAGTGTCCAAGGGAGGAGACATGTAGCATAAGTGCCATGTTTCTCAAGGGGAGAATATCCACACCATAGGAGGTTAGGATAAGGAGGTTAGGATGTGCAAGATAGGATAGGGTTAGTTAAACCCATGGCTAGGTGGAATTGGCTAGGTTAGGGGACGGTTAGGTTAGGAGGTATGTGGGTAATTTGAATTTAAAAATTCAAATAATGGGAAAAGGCTAATTAACTTTCAACAACTCATAAATTGATTTGTTTTAATTAATTAAGGGATTAGAAGGAATGAATTAAATTGGGGGGGGGCTAATTAATCAAAGGGGACTATTGAAATGAACCTATTAATTAAATCCTTAGATTTATTAATAAGTAGATTGAATAGGAGAATTTAATCAAATTGCTAATGAATTTAATTAAACTGGGAAGGGGGATTAATTAAATAAATTTTTATTTAATTAATTATCTTCAAACAATTTTTAGGTGTATATATTTTGCCCCTCTTTGAAGCGAGGTGTGATGATGCATTGATTCAAAGAATAATCTCATTTTGATGATGTTGATGCGATAGGATGCCCCAGACATTGATTGATATGATGATGCCCCCTTGGGAGATCAATTGAGAGAATTGACCTTTGGAGTGGTTGGATCATTGTGAAATTGATTTCCCAATTAGAAACTATTTGATTGCTTGCAATGTTGATTGATGAAAGTGTGATTTCTTTTATCACGATGATGCAATTCTCTATGTGATGATTGATAGAGCTTGATTGAACTCAACAAGATTGATTAGATTGATGAGATCGAGATGTAGTCTGGTTTCAAGAATTACACCTCCTGTATAAGATAAAGATGATCAAAGCGTTTGGTTTCAGAAATAATATATCCTGTATAAGACTTGATCATAACATCTGGTTCCAGGAAAGATGCATCATGTATAAGACATGATATAATGGATAAGATGAGATCGATTGATAGAATTGATAAGATTGATTGGATAAAGAATTGACATGTTTTTGAGATCATGTTGCAAGAAGATTCAAATGTGCTGATGTGGGTTCATTTGAGGGGGTAGCATAAGATTTGCGCTAAGTTGACAATATGTGGAGATATATGAGTCATAGTCTTGATTGCGCATACACCTATGATGATACATTGATGATTCCTACGATAGATGTGGCCTTGGAGAAGATGAGCTTTTGTTATCCTATGCAAGAATGAAAAGCAAAGCTGCGATCAGACCAGTCTTTGGGTTATTGTGTTTTGTCATCATTGAGCTTTTTAAAATATGGGAAGTGAGTACAAACATCAATGTTATAAGTGAACCATGATGACCTGAGCACAACTTTCGTGGAGTTTGATATTGCAAGTTAACACAAGCATCAAGGTATAATTGAACCAAGATTACCTGAGTGTTGCTTGTGTAAACAGGCAGTGATGAATACTAAGAGGGTGGGTGAATTAGTATACCAAAAAATACTGAACTTAAATAGTTTAGCAGTAAACCAGTATAACAGTTTTACTAACAAACCAGTTAACACAAATGCAAACCAAACAACAAATAAGGCATTCACCCATAGAAGCACAATCACCATAACATAAGAGATTTTGACGTGGAAACCTAAATGGGAAAAACCACGGTGAGATGAAACTCACAAGTAACTATCTGCAGAATAGTAACCAGACCGGTTAAGGTCATATAATGTTCTTTACCAGAACAGATCCTGTTAGGAATCTCAATCTCTGTTAGGAGATAAGTCCGATTAAAGACTACCTTGTGAGAGGATTTCAGATCCACAGTTGTCAACCACCTTGTTAGAGGATTTACAAAGACTTTGCGAGGCCTACCCGATTAAGGGTTACAGACTTGTCGAAGATGTGAGTAATCAACAAGTGAGTGATCTAAATACTAGCACATTATGCTTGGTTGGATCCTTGATAGCTCATTGTTAATGCATTTCAGCATTACTTCAGTCTTCAATATCTTCACGCTTTGTTTCTTCACATAGACCTAATCTTCTTCTGTGATCGCACATGCAAAAACTTCATCAACCACACAAAAACCCTAACGCTTCCTAAAACCCTAGACATGATGTCCTTATAAAGGAATCTGATTTCATGTCGGTCCAATAGGATTACATTGCAAGTTCCTAGGTTCAGTGCATCTGGACACATTTGGTAACACAACACAGAATCACCACCAAAGTGTCGGTGGATGATAACTCATCACAAAAACAATACCAGTTGGTAACTCATCACAGAGTAATACCAGTTCATACATTTATCTATTACCGGTTCACATATTTTACCGATTACCGGTTTGCCAAAATGAAGACTGGGAAAAATTATAACTCTCGCTTCAGTTCCTTCCTACCGCTTGGGATCAGTAGACACTTTCTGCAAAAACCAATAGCCTAAAGGCTATGATACATAATACCGATTTGGAACAAATACCGATTGAGCATAACTCATACATACAGAAAGTGATCTCAAAGCAAGTGTGTGTCCATCAATGGCAATCACAACAACATCATCAAAAATGCCAACAGATAGTATTAAACATTTCTATGCGCAAATCGGAAATGTCTTCGATGATACTCCAATGATCATGTCTCAAGACAAATTTGCACATATGAATGATTAATTTATAGACAACAGACAAGAAAAATATCATGTTCCTTCATTGTTCCTCTAGTCAGAGACATCCCGGAGTCACTAAGAAATCATGATAGCAAAAATCAAGATACAAAAGTTGAACAATCATTGATTAAAGTGTGGAAATCATTGTGCAAAAGATATCATCTATTGAAAAGTGTGTGTCGTGCTAAGACTAATATGTGAGAGTTTGATGGTTGACAATTTGATCTCGTGTTCAATGTTGGATGCGTTTCAGTTTTCGCTTGATAAAAGTTGCCTAACTATTGGTCTACCTATTTGATTATGCTCAAAATGATCAAAAATTTTGCCCCCAACTAGGTGTAGGATTGTGCCCCAAGCCTAGAAACAAATTTATTATGATATACCCAATGATCCAAACCATGGTGAGAAACCAGTCGCAATGCCTACGTATGTACAAAGGTTTTATTATGGATATGAAAAGTGATGATGATAATGAATGCAAGCGGAAGGATGCATGAATTAATAGAAGGAAGAGCTAGCTGACAGATAGCGCCTATTTTCCAGGTTTTCACCATCTGTTTTTATTGCACTTTTTCTCATTTTTTATTTGTTTTCACTGTTTTCGCTGTTTTTTGTATTTTTTGTTTTTTTTTTAACTTTTTTGGATTTTCTGCCTTTTCAGACATAAAACTTATTCAGATGCATGCTATTGATGGGTTCCTCAAGCTGATCCCTGTCTTGTGTTGATAGCTGATATGCTCCGGACCCAAATACTGTTGTGACCACAAACAGACCTAACCAGTTTGGTTCAAACTTCCCTTTCTTTTCTCGATCTGACTGGTTTCGTGGATTTTCCTTTAGTACTAGTTCCCCAACTTGAAAGGCTCATGGTTTGACCTTGTGATTATACCTTCGCCACATTCTTTGTTGATATACCTTTAAATGATCAAAGGCATTTTGTCTTCATTCATGGATCAATTATAACTCTTGCAATCTAGATACTTGTTGTTCTTCATTTGAGATAATGCCTTTTAATGATACTCATAGAGAAGGGATCTCTACTTCTATTGGCAGTATTGCTTCTAATCCATAGACAAGAGAGAAAGGTGTGGCACCTGTTGGTGTGCGGATACTGGTATGGTAGGCCCATAGAGTAGGGTTTAATTGAATATGCCAATCTTTGCCAGCATCATTCACTGTCTTTTTGAGGATTTTCAGAATAGTTTTGTTTGATAATTCTACTTGCCCATTCCCTTGTGGATAGTAGGGGGTGGAGAATCTATGTTGGATCTTGAATTTCTCACAAAGATCTTGTACATCCTGATTCTTGAATGGTCGCCCATTATCAGTGATAATGGTCATGGGTATTCTATAGCGACAGATGATGTAGTTCAAGATAAATGCAGCAATTTGTTTTCCTGTGATATTGATGAGAGGTACTACCTCAATCCATTTTGTGAAATATTCTCTAGCTACAAGGATGAATTTGTGCCCATTGGATGAAGGAGGATGTATATTTCCTACTAGATCAAGACCCCATTGGCAGAATGGCCAAGATGTTGTCAAAGCATGAAGCTCTTGTGCTGGTGCATGAATTAAATTTCCATGGATCTAACATTGTTTGCATGTTTTAGCTATCTGAAAAGAATCTCATTCCATAATTGACCAATAATAGCCCAAGCATATGAGTTTTTTTGAAAGGGTAAGACCACTTGAATGAGTTCCACAAATGTCGTTTTGGACTTCATTTAAGGCCTTCTCAGATTCTTCTTGCTCGAGACATCTTCAGAGAGTATCGTCCAGACCTCGTTTGAAAAGGGTATCCGCGACAAGAGTATAATGGGAAGATTGGCGAATAAAGTTTCTCTTTTGTTTCTTTGACAATTCAGGAGGGAGGGTGTTATCTTTCAAGTATGTATAAGTTTGGCATAGTGGGAGGAATCGTGCCCAACAAGGTGACAAATAGTTTGGGAATCGAGACAATTATGAGCAGGGTAAAACAACTCTTCCACCAGGAATTCATAACGCTCTTGATTTTTCTGTGTCTGTAATAGAGAAGCAAGTGTTGCCATGGCATTTGCTGCTTTTCTAGTCTTCCTATCAATGTTGCCTTGTTGAGCAAATACTTCAATGGATCGATTTTAGCAATCAACTTGATGGAGTGAGATAGTAGATAATGTCTTAATTTTTTAGAAGCAAAAACTAATGCCAAGCATGCTTTTTCTGGTGGTGAATAGTTGAGCTCGTATCCCACTAATGTTTTGTTGATGTAGTAGATGGCTCCTTATTTTTCTTCATTATCTTATTGTGTGAGAAGAAATCCTAATGATACTTATGTGGTCGATACATATAGTAACAACAACTTTCTTAGAATTGGTGACATTAGGACGGGTGGTTGCATGAGAGAGGCCTTGATCTTGTTGAATGCGTCCTCACATTGATGGTCCCACTTGAAATTAACATTTTTGTGCAATAGATGAGTAAATGGTTGATATTTATCTACTAGTTGAGCAACAAATCTTCTGATTGACTGCAGTCTACCTTGGAGTGATCTTAGTTGAGTAATATTTCAGGGAGATGCCATTTCCATGATTGCTTTGACCTTAGATGGATCGACTTTGATACCCCTAGCTGAAACAATGTATCCCAACAGCTTTCCTGAAGTAACACCAAAGGCACATTTCTTGGGATCGAGTCATAGCTTGTATTATTCTAACCTGTCAAAGATCTTTTCTAGTATTCCTATATGGTCTTCTTTGTTGTATGATTTGGCCAATATGTCATCCACATAATCTTCCATAAATGTATGCATCATGTCATGGAATATCATTATCATAGCTCTCTGATATGTAGCACCTGCATTCTTTAGTCCAAAAGGCATAACGTTCCAGCAGAAAGTACCCCATGGACATGTGAAAGTTGTCTTTTCTTGATCTTCAGGTGCTATTTTAATCTGATTGTATCTGGAGAAACCATCCATTAGAAAAAACATGGGGTGTCCAACAACTAAATCTACAATAATGTCAATGTTGGGCAAAGGAAAGTCACCCTTTGGGCATGCATTATTAAGATCTCTGAAATATGTGCATACTCTGATACTTTTATCTAGTTTGGAAATAGGAATGATGTTTGATACCCACTGAGGATATGCTACAGGTCTGATGAATCCCACATCCAATAATTTTTTTAGTTCTGCTTTGACGCGAAGAGCGATATGAGGATGCATCTTCCTTAATTTATGTTTAATTAATTTGGCTCCTGGACTGACATTTAAGTGATGCATAATAAGATCTGGATCTAACCCTGGCATGTCTGCATATGAGCAGGCAAAATTTATTTGGCGTCGTTTGAAGAATTCTATATATTGTTGCATTTCTTGCTTCGATAGAGAAGTTGTTGGATGCAAAATCTTTGGTTGCTTTTTTGTGCCAATGTTAACTGCCTCTGTTGGCTTGATCAAAATGGATGACCTTTCTTGATAGTACTTAGGTAAAGTGTTAAATCTCCCATCTTTCGGCGCCTCAAGGAGGTTTTCACTGTTAGATACATCCTTTCTTTTTACTTTTTTGCGATCTAATGTTGCGAATGAATGGTTTTCAACATTAGACCTGATATTGTTTTCTGTATTTTCACTTTTGTGACTGGGAGATTTGGCACCCACTTGACTAGAAGATGCGTTGTTGAGATTCTTGGTGAAAGTAGTTGCGAGTTCGATTGCATTAAGATATAAGGATATGGCATGGTCATTATGGAAGGTGTAGACACCCAAAATTGTCCAGTCTAATTAAATAAATATTTTATTTATTTAATTATCTAAGCTTAATTCTTCTATTAATTAAATAAATCTTTATTTATTTAATTAATTCATTTATCCTCTTTAAGCCTTATTTCTCATTTAAATAAATACATTTATTTATTTAAATTGTCCTTTTCCTAAATTAAATAAATATCTTATTTATTTAATTGATCCCACTTCCTCTATTAATTAAATAAATCTTTATTTATTTAATTAATTCATTAGCCTTTTCTACCTATGACACATGTCATTCATCTCTTAATTCATACACTACCTACCCCTTTCATTATTTTATTATTTTTTTTACCTACCCTCTAATCATAGCCGACCTCCTTTTACACCTCTTAATCTTATCCTTCTATTTCATATAGTGTCTTCTATATAAAAGGATACTTCCTTCATTATCAACCCTGGCTAATCAATTTATGCATTTGACTACACTACACTTTTGACATATGCAATCCTACTTGCAACCACATTCCGTTCTTTGTTGAGCTCTTGTGCACATAAAATCTGAGAGCAAATATATCAAACAAGATCAATGTAGATAAGAAGAATGGAGATCCAAACCCTATTGGACATGTGATGGTATAATCTTTGTGATTTCATTTGATTTGCATTGTCTTAGGTAATCTTCATATGTTATGGTGGATCTTTGTTGTTGTTAGGCTAGGGTTTTGTGGTTAAATTCATTTAGCCTTTCAATATTGTTATTATTGTTATCCATTTTCACCATATACATTTTGGCACGCCCGGTGGGACTCTTGTCCCTTTTTGTATTTAACATCCTTGTTGCAGATTTTGTGTTTTTGAAGCTGCAAATCTGACATTTTCAACAGCATTTTGATGTTTTCGCGTCTGCACACTTTCGGATCGCGTTTTTTATTTTCTGGCACGTCTGGGACATCTGAAGTCCCATCTGTGTTATCGACAGCATTTTATTTTGCAGATTTTGGAAACCGCGTTTGTGTTCATAAGTCGCGTCTGAGGTGTTTTTAGACGCGTTTGTGTCCAGAAGTCGTGTCTGGGTTCTGTAGTCGTGTCTGTGTCTCACAGAACCGCGTCTGTGTCATAAAGTTGCGTCTGTGTCTAAGGTAATCGCGTCTGTGTGCACCGGTTTCAAATTTTGAGTTATTGATTTAGTTTTGGGTTTTACATTTAAGGTTTCAGATCTGGTTTATTTTGAGCTAACATTTTCAAATCTAGCTAACGAAATTGGTGCAGCTTGTCTTGAAAGCAAAATCATTTGGTTGAAGGCCCCTATTTTCACAAAGTCTTTTGGATTTAAAATTTACCTAACTTGTGTGCTTGCAGGAAGGGGTGATTATTTGAAACAATCCAAACTACTGATAAATCTTTGTTGCAGGTCCTTGGCAAGAGTTTTTGGATTTTTATTGTGTGCCTTGTTTTCATAGACTAGCAAACATTTCAATTGGTGCACTAAAATTGAATCATTGTCTTTTGTGTCTTGAGCAATAGGCTCTTTTTGTTTAATCTTTAGAGGGTTTGTCTTCCCGTGTGGTCATTAGGACTACTAGTGAGAAGAGAACGACCCAAGTGGTAGCGAGGAAAACCCACCTCTTCCAAACCACTATAAACAACTGTATTCATGGTGAAAACTATGGATAACGTGTGCTGATTAGTTCATACCGACACTATGTCTCCCCATAAACCCGTTTGATCAAATTTATTTGATCAGTTGTAGGGCGTAACCCTTACCGACTGGGAGCCTTCTGTATTTACAGAGCTGAAAGTGCTGCATGTATGGCCACATGAGCGGATGCCCTTACTAGCACTTTTTTGTTTTAGAAGCCCAAATCCTTCTAGTTGTTGGGGCAGGAGGTCAGACCTCTGGTAGCGGCCCACACACATACGGTTCTTAGTAGAGATACAAAGTTCACCACGGGGAGTTTTCGTGGGGACTGATGCTTGGCTGACCCGAGAAGTGAGTGCCGAGGGTGGAGCTAGTGAGGTCAAGCATCTAAGTATCCACTCTGAATAGCGTAGCCTCGGGGGTAAAACCTCATGTGGGATCAATAACTATTGTCTTGGCCAGCCATAAGAATTGTGCTTGACTTATTTTAAACATTCAAAACATTCAAGACCAAACAACAAAACATTGTGTCTTTTGTGTCTTCAAGTGTATGCAAAACATTTTCACATCAAACAACACACTTTTCTTGGAGTCATTTTGAGTCTAGACACTTACAAACATTGGGTCTTCATCAACACTGTGTCCTCTTATCACGAAAAATAGTCAAACAGTCAGATTTGGTCACAACAAAAACGACTTCACAGATTGGAAAAAATTGCACAAATTTTGCAGAAACGCGTCTGTGTCTGACATAATAGCATCTGTGTTGTGTAACCGCATTTGTGAAGGGCAAAAACGCGTTTGTGTTTCCAAAATCAATAGTGCATTTTACAAAAATATCAGAAGCACGTCTGTGTTAAACAGAACCATGTATGTGTCAGGAAATCGCATCTGTGAAGTATACAAGCGCGTTTGCGTTCAGAATTGGAAAAATTTTACAGTCCAGCAAACAAGAGCAATCAGTTTCGGAATTCTTGAGCTTCCTAGGTCATTTCTCCAGGGTTTCATTTAGCATTCAACCTGTCTTTTGGTCTCACAAAGTCCATCATTGCTTTACACCTCACATTGCATTCACATTTGTCTAAACTTTAGTCAAAAGGTCACTTGCTTGTCCTCATCATACTTTGTCAACACACTACATACAACAACACTTTGCTAAGTGGTCTCTCATCAAGGTCCATGACCTTTGGGTTTCATTTGGTCTTACTTAGAGTCGAGGTCAACTTACCTCATCAAGAGAAACTATCCTCCCTTTGGAAGTCACACCTACTCTACTACATACATACTTGGTCTTACACTTTGGACATTGCAAGTAAACCTCAGATTCATTTACATTCCATCCAACTCTTGGTCTTCCATACTTTTTCCATTTTTCATCTAGTCTCACACATCTCAGTCAATACCTAGTTCATGGTTGAAACCCGTCTTCAAAAATCTAGGAGAGAAACTAAAGAGGCTCAAGAGTCCGCAAACATGAGTTCTTATGAGTATGACAATGATATCTTTTTCAATTCTGATCATACTACATTACCTGACATGGATGCCTATAGAAACATTCCAAATGTTGAGAACATGGACTCTACAAACAACAATGCTACACATAATGACAATATGGACAACTTTTCCGTACATTCAGCAGATGTGGAAGAATCCATTATGAATCCCCATTTCAATTGATTGGTTGAGGAAATAATGAGGAGGGATAGACAATACTTCTTACAAATGATGGCACAAAGTGGAGCCAAGATACCTCATGATTTTGACATGTCTCAAATAATGGAAAATCAACCTTTGCAACAGCCTCAATCCAACATGGATCAAAGGAGGCCTAATAGTGGAGGCAATAGAGGACCACATATGGTACCTGAATCACCATCATCTTTGTTTCAAAAACTAGAGGTCCCATACACACATGGTCAAGCATATGATACTCACTTTCACAGACCATTGTGGAAGTCTTATGCAGAAAAATATGCTCAATCACATACCAATGCTAAGGATCAACCACCAAAGCAATTGGATATTCAAAGACATGCTCAAAATTTGGACACAAGGAAACCCCGTGTCAAATTTGGGGGCAACACATTAGAACATGACATGCCTGTAGAGTATGGTATACATGGACAAAGCAGATATTTTGTTCCTCAACATGAATCTATACCAAATGGTCCATATACACAGCATCATTATAGACCTCCTCCATATGAACATGTGTATGATCTATATCATCCATATATGCAACATGCTTCTCCTCCAATTGGTGCCTCAAGCATGGGGTATGGTCCAAGAAGTCGATCTCCACCTAAGAACATTTTGGAGCAACAAATCAAAGACTTACAAAAGAAAATGGAGGACATAAATACACCAAAGCCAACATACACAATGAGAGACATATGTCCTTATCCATTTGACAAGAGCATTCCAATGCCTCATTTTCCTACACACTGTGACGCCTAAATTTGATAAGTATAGAGGAAAAGGGGATCCTAAGGCACACATAAGATAGTTTTTCACAGCTTGCATTGAGGTAGCAGCAGAAGAGACATATTTGATGAGATTATTCCCACAAAGCCTATGTGATCAAGCTATGGAATGGTTCTCCCAACTCCCACCTAGTATTAAGTCATGGGGTGATCTAGCAGAGGCATTTATTCAACATTTCTCCTACAACATAGAGACAGACATATCAGTCACTACTTTGTGCAACACCAAGCAAAAAGAGGGAGAGTCTTTTGCATCATTTTTACAAAGATGGAGGAATCTAGCCAGCAGATGCTCTTGTGAAATTCCACAAAAATAAATGGTAGAAATGTTCACCAAAAATGTTAACAAAGACATTGGCTATGATCTAAGGAAAGCTTGTTTGTCCACCTTCAAGGACGTCATTGAAAAAGGCTTAGCAATAGAGAAGGTCCTAATTGAACAAGGAGTCATTAAGATATTCAAGGAAAACAAAGATGACTTTAAAGGAAAAGACAAGCCGACATTTTGGAATAAAAACAAGAACACAGTCAATGATGGTGTTGTTGACGCCAACACAGTGCGACCCAAATTCATTTTTTCTGGATCAAGTTCTACAAACAATCAAGTGAATACTCAAACAACTTCTAGATCACGAAGGAAGTACACTCCATTGGGAGAACCACTTGAATCAGTTTTCAAAAAGCTAGTGGCAAACAAGGTAATCACTATTCCAGATTTTCCTCCATATGAGCCAAAGGTTAAACCAAATTGGTGGAACAATGATGAGTATTGTGAATTTCATAAGAGCAAGGTTCATAAGACAGGAAGTTGTCATCAACTAAAGAACATCATACAAGATCTCATTGATAGGGGTGACATTGAGATTGAAGGGCACTCATCCAATCAAGAACATGAGATGTTTAAGTAACCATTCCCAAAGCATGACAAGGGAAAAGCTAAAGCCACAGATGACCAAACCAACTATACTAGAGCAACCTATAACTATGATTCAACTATCAATCACATCTCGATGGACAATTATGTCTCTACCATTATCATCAAGGACAAAAACCCTGAGAATTCTACCCGGAGACCCAAGATTGTCCTAAAAGGTGTTGGATCTTCTTCCGAACCTACCTCTGAATGTAATGTCACAACCCGCCGAGGTAAATTCACTTTGCAAGGTGCTCCAGCTAAAAACACCGCTTCCTCATCAACCAAACCTGAGTATGATCTTGTAGAACAGTTAGGGAAGACACCCGCGGTCATCTCCATTCTTGAGCTCCTACGCATATCCCCCGCACATAAAGCCATTCTTGACAAAATCTTGAGAGACACCGCCGTTCCTACTGATCTGAACGTGGACCAGTTTCAAGCCATGGTGGGATACCTTTCCATTCCACACTCCCTTACATTCACAGAAGCCGATGATGCCTCCGTAAGTCAGCCACATAATGCACCATTACACATTGAAGCCTTCATACACAAACATAGAATAAAATGAGTCCTGATAGATGGAGGAGCAGGTCTAAACATTTGTACATTGAGCACAATTAAACAATTGGGATATTCTGATAAAGCTGTGAATTCTACAAATCAAATCACCATTAAGGCATATGATGATGAAGAGCGTTCATCCAAGGGCACAATCACCTTACCTCTCAGAATTGGGCCAGTTACGAAGGATGTGGTTTGTCAAGTCCTAGATCTAGATCTCACTTATAACATATTGCTAGGGCGTCCTTGGATTCATGAAATGAGGGTTGTCCCATCTACATATCACCAATGCATTAATTTTCCTCATAATGGAATAGAAGTAACAGTTAACGGTGATCCTAATCTGTTCATATACTGCAATAACCTGAGATTAAAAACTGAGACCATCATTCCCAGTAATCGCGAAGCTGTTCCTTCTTCGGCATACATTGATCCTGAGTCATTAAAACCTTCGACATCAAAACAAGGTGAGCTTAAAGGCAAATTTCAGGACAAGAGCATGGGGGAATACACTTTAAATCAAACCATGTACTTACAACAAGTCATGAGTTCCCCAAAAGAATATGGAAGACCACATCCTAACAAGCAAGTATCCATCATGGTACTCAAATGGGACCCTACTACCTTTCAAAGATGGGGCGAACTGGAAGAGGAAGACTTATACAAAATGCTTTACAAAGAC
Organism: Cryptomeria japonica; assembly: GCF_030272615.1. Taxonomy (NCBI): domain Eukaryota; kingdom Viridiplantae; phylum Streptophyta; class Pinopsida; order Cupressales; family Cupressaceae; genus Cryptomeria; species Cryptomeria japonica. The sequence continues at coordinate 103,744,006 of NC_081408.1, read as the reverse complement.
ATTGAAGATGACACACAAGATCATGTTAGTTTACCATATGAGAAATATGGCAAAGGCTTCAAGATTCTACAAAAATTCAAGTATGATGGAAAAAGCCCTCTTGGGTTACGAAAGGAAGGCATCATTGAACTTTTACAACCTGAATTGACATTCAAAAAGGAACGCTCGAAGGGACTTGGTTTCTTGACTTCCCAGATCCATACTAAAAAGACAGAAGAAGCCTTACAAATCAAAGCTACCAAAATTCAACAAGAAGGTTGCTATTCCACAGACTCCAACGAATGGGAATGGGGTTCAGATAAATCCTCCAGTGACTACGAGCTCACCGAGATATTCAGAGAGCCAGATGAACCCACAGAAGAAGAGGAATTTTATAAAAATTTCAAAGTTGGTCAAGAAACAACCCATGAGGATTCCACACAGTCCTTGTCTCAAGGTCCTAGGTTGAAATCACATAGGATGAACACCTGTCCCAGAATGCGCTACTAGTGATGATAATTTGGATTCGTTCACGATCGAGACTGATGAGGAGAGTGCCATTGATGACCTCAATAATTACCTTGACATACCCGAATATAACTGCATCTTCACTCTTAGCCCCGCTAACTTCGAAGACGTTAAAGGCCTTCCCCTTGTTCACCACCAACTCATTGATTGGGATCATGAAGGACCTACACAGTTTGACACATTCCAAAATGATGAATCTTTTATTGACTATCTTGGCATACGAGATGATGTTCCTCCTGGGGACCATAAAGCGGGATACACTATAGAACTCAATAGCGTGGCATATTTTGGTGAGGGTGTCGAACCTTCCAGTCACAAAAATTTGAAAATAAGAACAAACCAAGGGTCTTATGGCGAAAACCACACTGTGGCGCTGTCTGACCCCAAAAAAGTAAAAAGAAAGGACGTATCTGAGGGCGAAAACCTCTCTGAGGCACCCGAAGATGGAAGGCTCGACATTCTCCCAGCATCATATGAGGAAAAGTCATCCATGTTGGTAGAGGAGACTATCAAAACAAACATTGGTACATAAGAGTTTCCACACAACATATTCTTGGCTCAATCGTTGACAGAGTCAGAAAGGTCAAAATTCATAAGTTTCTTCAAAGAACGACAAATCAACTTTGCCTGGTCATATGTTGATATGCTTGGATTAGACCTGGATTTGGTAATGCATCATTTGACAGTTAAACCGGGGGCAAAACCAGTGAAACAGAAATTAAGAAAGATGCATCCACAAGTTGCATTATTGGTTAAAGTAGAGCTTGAGAAATTATTGGACATTGGATTCATACGCCCAATTGATTATCCTGAATGGATCTCCAACTTAGTGCCTGTCAGTAAACCAGATCGCAGCATCAGAATATGTACAGATTTCAGAGACATTAACAAAGCTTGTCCAAAGGATGACTTCCCATTACCAAATATTGACTTGATTGTCGATCTCACAACAGGTCATGAAATGTTATCGTTGATGGATGGATTCTCTGGTTATAATCAAATAAGGATCGCGCTCGAGGATCAACACAAAACATCATTCACTTGTCCGTGGGGAACTTTCTGCTGGAATGTCATGCCCTTCGGGCTAAAAAATGCAGGTGCTACATATCAAAGAGCCATAACTACTATCTTTCATGATCTCATGCACGTAACTGTGGAAGATTATGTCGACGACCTCTTGGGAAAATCAATAGATAGAAATACACATTTAGACATACTTTCAGTCGTTTTTGATTGGTTGGAAAAATACAAAGTAAGATTAAACCCCAAGAAATGTGGCTTTGGAGTAACCTCCGAGAAGCTCCTAGGATTCATTGTATCCAAAAGAGGAATCGAAGCAAATCCAGCAAAAGTCAAGGCCATCTTGGAGATGCAACCACCAAGAAATATCAGTCATCTTCGGTCTTTACAAGGCAGACTCCAGTCCATATGAAGATTCATAGAACAACTTGCAGATAAGTGTAATCCTTTTTAGCACTTGCTACATAAAAACATCAAATTCAAATGGGATGATAATTGTCAACAGACTTTCCAAACACTCAAAGATTATCTTCTGAATCCGCCAGTTTTAATGCCACCAGTTCCAGATCAGCCTCTATTACTATACATATCAGCTACTCTAACAGCACTGGGGGCACTCTTAGCACAACAAATTGCGGAGGGCAAGGAAAAAGCATTGTACTATATCAATCGCACATTGGTGGGATATGAGCTAAACTACACACCAATTGAGCGTGCATGTCTCGCCGTGGTATTTGCTTCGCAGAAATTACGACATTACATGCTCACTCATAAGACTAAGTTGGTTGCAAGAATCGATCCATTAAAATACCTTCTCAAAAAGCAACACTTACTGGGCGACTAGCCAACTGGGTAATGATCCTGAGTGAATTCGACATCGAGTATGTAGATAGAAAAGCAATAAAAGGACAAGCCATCGCAGATCAATTAGCAGATGCTCCCATGATAGATGATGTTCCTATAAGTTCAGAATTTCCAGATGAATCCATTTTAACAATGTCACATACAAAGCCATGGCAACTGTACTTCGACGGCTCATACACACAGCATGGGGCAGGAGCTGGCATCCTCTTTATAACTCTTCAAGGGGATTCTATACCAAAATCATACCGCTTATCATTTCCTTGCACTAACAATATAGCGGAATATGAGGCATTAACAACTGGATTACGGATTGCAGTTCAGTGGAAGATCCAGGAACTTCGTGTTTTTGGGGACTCTCAACTTGTAATCCGTCAAGCAACTGATGATTACCAAACAAAAGATGAAAAATTAATGCCTTGCAAACAAATGGTGGATGACCTGAAACAACACTTCACCAAGATAGATTTTGAGCAAATACCAAGAAAGCAGAATCACGCCGTAGATGCCATGGCTACAATTGCTTCACTGATCGATCTACCTCCAAATGAGACCCGGTATGAGTTCTTGGTGGATAACCTTTTGGTTCCTTCATATGAAATCATTTCTACTGAGATGATCTGTGTTGTCGGTCCTGAGTCCCAGTTATATGGTTCCATTTTCACATACCTTCGTGACAATACCTTACCTCCTGATCTATCAAATAACCAACGTCGCACTTTCATTCGCCAATCCTCTTGATATGTCATTTTGGCTGATATCCTATACCGGCGAGGTCTATATGGCACTCTTCTTAGATGTTTAGAAAGTGACGAAGCTTAGATTGCGTTACGTGAAGTACATGAAGGGGTATGTGGTCCACATACTAGTGGTCCTACCTTAGCCAAGAAACTCATCAGGACTGGATATTACTGGACCAATATGGAAAAGGACTCATATCAGTTTGTCAAGAAATGTAAGCAATGTCAAATTCATGGAGACCTCATACATGCGCTATCACAAGAACTTCAACCAATTGCATCTCCTTGGCCCTTTTGTTAGTGGGGACTCAATCTCATAGGCAAGATGCATCCTCCTTCTTCCAATGGTCATAAATTCATTATCACTGCCACAAAGTATTTCACAAAATGGATTGAAGTCGTGCCTGTCACACAAGTCACTAGAAAACAGATTGCTACGTTCATTCTCAACTATATCATTTGTCGATATGGTATTCCTGTTTCCATTATCACTGATAACGGGTGTCCCTTCAAAAACCAGGATGTTCATGAACTCTGTGACCGCTTCCATATTTCACATCGTTTCTCCACGCCATATTATCCCCAAGGTAATGGTCAAGCTGAGGTGTCTAATAAGACAATCCTTAAAATCCTAAAAAAGACAGTCGACGATGCTGGCCGTAATTGGCATATCCAACTTAATCCTGCACTTTGGGCCTACTGCACAAGTGTTTGCACACCTACAGGAGCTACACCCTATTCACTTGTCTACGACACTAAAGCCATCTTGCCTATTGAGGTCGAGCTACCCTCTTTACGGGTCTCTTTGCAAAACATCATCAGTGATGAAGACTATAGGGTCTCTCGCTTACAAGAGCTTGAACTACTGGATGAATGAAGACAAACTACTTTTAATCATCTCAAGGCTTACCAACAATGAATGAGTCACAACTACAATCACAAGGTCAAGACTCGCACATTTGAGATAGGTGATTTGGTTCTCAGAGAAAACCTCAAAAATCAACAAGACAGAGAGAAGAAGGGCAAATTCGAACCAAACTGGCTTGGTCCTTATATCATCACAACATCATATGGATCCGGTGCATATCAGCTCTCAACTATAGAAGGTGAACCTTTGGAGGATCCTATCAACAACATGCACTTTCGCAGGTTCTACAGATAGCTCTTTGGAGTATACTAATTCAAAAAATACAAAAAAAATTCAAAAATTTCAAAAATACAAAAAAAAAGAAAAAAGTAAAAAGAAATAATTTCGTCCAACGGTGAAAACCACTTTGGTGGCGCCCTGGGCAAGTACCATGGTGAAAAACTGGGTCACCAGTGCCATGTGTAGAGACATTGCTCCTCCCTCCTTCAGGATTCTCTTTCATCACTTCACTTTGCACACACTCACGACCAATTCATCCATAATAAACTTACTCATTCCCATCATGGCTTGTTATTGATCTACCCAAGATTGGTTAGCCATTCATAATAAACCTCCATTTTCACCTCCCTTTCCATCCATAATAAATCAGCTCCTATCTGTGGCTAAGACAAATCCTACGTCTAGTGATGGGTGTGGAACTGAGAACATCACATGTTTCGAGAAGTACAGTTTCTTCCAGCTTCCTTCAGTCTATCCGCGCACAATCCATAATAAAGCAACATTTACATCATAGATCCACAATAAAGTTTCATCTTCTCCATAATAAAGTATCAGTTTCATGGATTCAGTCAGTTTCAGATGAGACACAACAGCAACAATGAGCTTCAACAAATCAAATCTTTCAACAGACTCAGACAACATATGGTTCAGTGCTATCTATCCTTTCTGTGAAAGTAAATATTGTGACCACAATCAAATGAGACTTATACAAGTGACAAGAGACACTAAACTTGAGGGCTACAGTGGATGTTGGTGTCGAGTTTTGGTTTTCTTTTGATTTCATCTTTTTTGGTGACATGTCTTTTAGCTTTTCCGGGATGTCTCTTACTAGAGATTCTATCTCCAGGATGTCTTTGACTAGAAAGGCGAGGATGGGGTATCGTCACCTATTTTTCTTTGCTATCTACGGATTGTCTCTTAGTAATGATATGACTTGTCCAAGGATATGAGGACATTGTGAGTCTAGTGTGAACTGGGGCATTCCTTGTTTGTGAGTGTCTTATCTCCATGCAAACAAGTACAATGACTTTCTGGGTCGAACATATGCCTCGATTGTCATAACCTACTTGCCATAATAAAGCTCAATGATGATAAAGCACAAGAAGCTCTTTCACTTTCATATCTTCTATCTTGTATCCCCGTTTCTTGATTGACTTCCATCGTCCTTCTCGAGTCCGCATAGCCTGCTATCACATGACTTGGTATAATGACACGCCAAAAACATTTGCATTTCATGTAGTTGCACCTGCATTACCACATGTTAGCATTTCATACATACATATAGATATCACAACTGCATCACATCCTGCACACAACACCTATTAGCACAATTTACATTTGCATTATCATATTCATCTGCATTACATACATTCACATTTGCATCATGCATACACATATAAAAACATAAAAGAAAAAAATATTGCATTGCATCATATACATATTTGCATCCATATCATAAGCATCACATAAGAACATCTCATCACATAGGTACACATGCATATAGCTGCCGCAAAGATGAATCATCTCATATATATATAAAGTGTCATGATACAATGATGTCAAAATCATATGGCTACAATCACCCGCAGGTGTTTACATCATCATACAAAATGGTATAATACTGATACATAGGGAGCCCTCTACGGCTATGATGAACTCCCTCCCTCGGAGCCGCCTGGCCTCGACGGAATCTGAGCCCCCGAAGGACCCACCCCAGGATCATCTCTCTTGTCCCCTCTATCTGGTGGTGGTGGAGGACTCATAACCCCACCACTAGATGTCTGTCTCCTTCGGCTCCCTCTCGTAGTTATCGCTATCCGCGATGGTCTATGGAAGCTCCTCGTCCGCTGATCAGCTGGCACCGCACCATAATAGAGATCCCGACAGTAACTGATCTCCTCCCCTGCCCGCAGAACATAGGCATATCAAGCCCCTGTGTCCTCTGCCGCCTGCCTCCTAACCCTCAGTGTTGTCTCAGCCTCTGTGTAGCGCTGAATGGCCTGATCTTGCTCCCGCTCAGTATCTTTGAGCCGCCTCGTGAGCCTATCCCTCTCTCTCTCTCTCCAGCTCCTGGATCTCATCTGCCTATCCCTAGCAGATCTCCCTCAACTCCATCAGCTCATCCTCCTCTGCCTCAGCCCCCTGTGGCTCCCCCTGTACGAGTGTCTGCCCCTGTGCGTGTACCTATACTGGTGCCTGTCCCTGTATCTGTCCCTATCCCTGTACCTGCACCTGTCTGGGACCTTGTGCTACTGGCACCTGTAGCGGTAATCCACCGCGACCCCTCACCACCTAAGCCTGCCTGTCCTCTCCACCCTCCCTCCATGGTGCCACCCTCCTCTCTCCAACTGCCCCCCTCCTCCTCCGTCGACCTCTGCCTCCATCATCTCCGTCATCATCACCATCCCCACCACCATCTCCATCTAGTAGCTCTCCTAGATCCGTTAGGCGTGGGAATGGATGCTCGGCCCAGTATGCTGTGTACTCGACATCCATGCCGACATCCTCAATTTCTAGCCACATGTCCCAGGGTAGGGGCATCATCTCTACTAGCTGTGTAACAGCCTGATCATATGATAATAAAGGCCCAAACTGCGCCTGATCTCTGACAGTCCGTGCGTACATGCCTGAACCCCGTGGCATCCGCTGGATCTTGTTGAACTGCCTGCCCACCCTATCCACTAACTGCCTCTCCAGCACATAGGGTGTCCGTCCAATCAGATACCTACTCCGGAAGGTGTAGGGCAGCTCTACTGCATCATCCTCCCACTACTCACATCCAAGGTATGGCCTCCATATGACCATATCCATGTCATCAATCACCCACCACCGGTGCTCTAACCTGCCAATCCGTGGCTATGAAGTGATCATGTCGTACAAGTGTACAAAACTGCGTCCGTGACCTCTGCCCCTGAAATATATCGGTCTCGTCACTGGTAGATGCTCATAGGCCAACACCTGTAACAATGTGACCCCGCAGCCCAATCCCACTGACCCGTGGTACACAAACTAATGCAGCTCATAATACAGGTGCGCTAGCACACACGGTCCCTAGGCATATCTGGTGTGTTGTGTCACCAGTGTCTCCAATGCTCCTCCCCAGCCCACAGCCAACCCTCGTGTCGCTCTATCAGGACACAAGAACCCACTGATCGCTCCTCCTATCACTGCTGGCAATGCTAATCCTGTAGCTGTCATGGTGTCCCAAGCCACGTGCCCTGCCCTCATCTTTAGTCCTGGGTCTTGGAACACTCGTCTCAAGGCCTCCTTGTCTCCATCTTGATTGTAGGGAATCATCTCCCCATCGATTGGTATCCTCAGAATCCTGTATACATCCTCTAGGGTGACTGTCATCTCACCCATCGGTAAATGAAACATGCAAGTCTCGGAGTGCCACCTCTCCGCCAATGCAGTCAGGAGTCTCATGTTTGCCCGAAACTCAGGCACATACAGAATATGTCTCAGACCCATAGCCTCAATAGCCGCTCGGTCCTCGAAGGTCAGCTCAGGTTGCAATCTCTGCGTCAACAGGAATCTCTCCCGTGACTCCAACATAGGCAAATACTCCTTTAGTCAAGCAAATCAATCATGTCAGTCATCGTGGCATTCAATGTTCATCACAAAATGCTACTTTTTTTTTTTTATCTAAGTGCATATGGCTATCTATCCTAGTGACACTCACTGTTCATCACAAAGTGTTGCTATCTATCCTCATGACACTCATTGTTCATCACAAAGTGTTGCTATTTATCCTAGTAGTACTCCCTGTTCATCACAAAGTACTACGTGTTTGGCACTCCCTGTTCATCACAAAGTGCTGCTCACATTTGCACTCACTGTTCATCACAAAGTGCTGCTCATATTTTAGTACTCCCTGTTCATCATAAAGTACTATATCTTGGTACTCACTGTTCATCACAAAGTGCCTTGATCTATCATATCCTAGGGCCTATGCTTAAGTGAATCCTCTTGAGAAGTTTCCTAATTGGCAACGTATGTTCTATCATAGAATTGTCAATCCTAGCCCTATTTGTTATCCTAGTCTTCCCTAGAGGACCTGCTTGAGTGTATCCTCTCAGCAGCTTATCCAATCGACAGCGTATGTTCATCACAGAATTGTCGATTTGACCTAGAAGACAAAAATTCACATTTTTGGACACAAACGCGATTTCCTGACATAAACACGCATTTATTACATTACCTAGTATGCATTAATGACAACAATAAATGCATCAAAGTACAAGGAGGTTTTGTGGTACTTACTGGCTCTCTTGCCTCTGCTGGCCTCTGAAATCGGCGAACGCGATCGAATCTGTAAGCCATTGTCATCGTTGCTGATTGTTGCTGCTCTATCTCTCTCTGCACTCTGATCTCTTGGATATGTGGATGACAATGAGGATGTTTTCCCCTCATGGTCTATCTTATAGACTACCCTAGCCCGTCACCTATGTCAGTCTTCGTTATCCCGTGACTTTGTCACTTTATCTGGTCAGTTCATTCTAGCCTTTCTTTCTTATTGAGAGATTGGTTGTGGTCTTTTCACACATTTTTATCCAATCTCTCGAGGGGGCATATCATTCCCATCTTGGGGCAACTCTGTATCAGTTCATCTTATCTTCTTTGAAACAACGCGACAAGCCGCATTGTCTCAAAGAGGGGTAAAATGTAAACACCCAAAATTGTCCAGTCTAATTAATTATCTAAACTTAATTATCTAAGCTTAATTCTTCTATTAATTAAATAAATCTTTATTTATTTAATTAATTCATTTATCCTCTTCTAGCCTTATTTCTCATTTAAATAAATACATTTATTTATTTAAATTGTCCTTTTCTTAAATTAAATAAATATCTTATTTATTTAATTGATCCCACTTCCTCTATTAATTAAATAAATCTTTATTTATTTAATTAATTCATTAGCCTTTTCTACCTATGACACATGTCATTCATCTCTTAATTCATACACTACCTACCCCTTTCATTATTTTATTATTTCTTTTACCTACCCTCTAATCATAGCCGACCTCCCTTTACACCTCTTAATCTTATCCCTCCATTTCATATAGTGTCTTCTATATAAGAGGATACTTCCTTCATTATCAACCCTGGCTAATCAATTTATGCATTTGACTACACTACGCTTTTGACATATACGATCCTACTTGCAACCACATTCCATTCTTTGTTGAGCTCTTGTGCACATAAAATCTGAGAGCAAATATATCAAACAAGATCAATGGAGATAGAAAGAATGAAGATCCAAACCCTATTGAACATGTGATGGTATAATCTTTGTGATTTCATTTGATTTATATTGTCTTAGGTAATCTTCATATGTTATGGTGGATCTTTGTTGTTGTTAGGCTAGGGTTTTGTGGTTGAATTCATTTAGCCTTTCAATATTGTTATTATTGTTATCCATTTTCACCATATACAGAAGGTATCAATGGTAATATGTCTTTCATTTTCCCAATCAATAAGTTCAAGGTGGATTAGAGGTAAGGGGTCCTAAGGTTGAGATGCTTCGAGGGTATTTAGGGTCATGATAGAGATGTCAAAGTTTTCAATATTTATGTCAATGTCTAGAACGATACTCTCGTAAGAATGACATTGCGCAAGGAGCTCTTGATTGTCCTCGATTAAGTCTAAGTCAGTCGAATATGATTCTAATTCAAGTGGGCTAGTTCCTAACATTTTCCCTGCATACGTATGGACTACATCGACTCCTACATCTTCTTCAAAGCAATTTTCTTTAGCTGATTTTTCAGAATGATAGGAATCCCATTCCCATTCATTATAATCTGTCTCACTTGAAGCGTGCAATCTACAGATTCGTTCATATAGCGTTTGATTTGTTTCTTCTATTTTTCTTTCTATATCTTTTCTTCTCTCATATTCAGCTTCCTCTGGGTTGATATTGAGTTCTGTCAACTTTGCTATCGGCTCTCTATGATTTGTACTAGCTTCTTGCTTGTTTTGATGAAGAGTTAATGTTGCTTGGGAGGTGCCTTTAGTTTGTTTTCCTTGTTGATCAGAAGTTTGCTTCTTTTGCAATTTCATGTTTGTTTGTTCTCGTTGTTTGGCAGTTGTTTCTTCCCTTGCAAGTTGTTTTTGTGTGTTTTCATATTCATCTTGTTGTTGGCTAGAAGATGTGTTTTCTGGAAGAGTAACTTGCCCATACCCTAAGCCTGCTTTGTCTGTATCTTGCTGAGTATGAGGTTGGATAGGTTTTGAGATACCTTTTTTTCTTTTTCCTATAGGACCTATTCCAGTGTATCCCATTTTTTGAAAGATGTTAAATCCTTTTCCATACTTTTCTATAGGTATTCTAACATTGTTGATCTTTTGTTGGACTTCTTCATCCTTGTATAGCCACTATAGCACATCTTTGTCTTATGTTTCCTCTGATAAGGTCCCAACACTAACATATGCTCCATCAAATATTGGAAGATGTTTCACAATTGGTTGTTGTTTAGAGTTTGATGATTTTCTATAGGATTTAGGAGAAAGTGGTAATTGTGATAGTGAGTATTCTTCTTTCCCTCGATCTCTTAACTGCATTTGTTTTTCCATACTTGATAAAATTGAGGCAAATGATTTTTCTTTGGTTTGTGTGTTTGAAGATGATACCTTCTTGCTATGAGGAACAATGACTTCGTGAGCTGGTTTTAGATTACTACAATACTGGAATGGATTTGAATCTGCTGAGATCGTGATTTCCTGCCTATTGTAGGGAAATTTTAGGCACTTATGATATGTTGATGGAACAACTTGTATGTCATGTATTCGGGGTCTTCCCAAGAGTATATTTTATGATAATTCCAAGTCTAGAACTTGGCATGCTATGTCTCTTTGGAAAGGTCCTATTCTGATGGGTAATATCACAATTCCTTTAGAAGAACGCTCTTCTTCATCATATGCTTTGATTGTTATCTTTTTGGGGGGATCCACTGCATCTTCTGAATAACCTAGAGCACGGACAAGACTCAATGAGCAAATGTTTAAGCCAACTCCCCCATCTATTAGGACACATTTAACGTGTGTCTTATGAATGAGGACTTTGATATGCAAGGGAGCATTATGGGGATGTTGCAAGGACATGTTGTCTTCTTCAGTGAATGATAATCGAGATATTTGGACACTGTTGATGTTTTGCGAAATGGACAAGTGTTAGACTAAAGCCTGCGGTCGTATAACACACAAACAAAAGGAAACAATGATCACGGTTAGTGTTATTCAACCAAAAACTAATCTAAGCAGGCATATCAAAAGAGACACTAAAAACAAAGTAAAACATTTAACTATGGAAGTAAATGAAAGAAGACATCTCCAAATGCCTTCTACTATGCTCTTAGCTCCTTCTCCTTTGTTCCTCTCCTCTCCAAGTTCCAAATTAGTGTAGCTCTCAGCAGCTTTTTGCACTATGGATGCTTATGGAGTTTCAAGATTGTAGATGATTAATTCTAAATGTTATGCAAGTATAACACAAATTAATTAGATATATTATGAAATGAACTAAGATTTATTTTAGTCCAAAATGATATTATATGTGATTTATGCTAAATGCTCTCTCTAAAATTCACTATAGATTAAATGCATACAAGTTTTTAGGATTATGATTGTGAATGAATGGGTTCTATTTATAGGAAAAATGGAGCAATGGATGGTTGAGATTGAGTAATTTCAACAAGGGTCGGGATTGAATCATATTCAATCCATATGATGGCTTTAACCCAATCTCAGGATAACAAGTGTCAAATGTGAGATAGGTTGAGAGGAGAGGGAATACGCATTAAATGTTTGACATGACATGAGAGTTAACTTGGGAGTTAAGGTCAAGGTTGGGTTGAGTGAATAAAATCTTTATTCAAAGAATAAAACTTTTATCTAATGGATAAACTCTTGTGCAAAGGTAAAAGAGATAACCATGGTCAGAGCAATAAATACTTGAGGAGACACATGAGTCACATGAGGGTTGAGTTAAGGGTTAACCATAAATAGTCATGTAAGAGCCATTAATGGTTTGGAAGACTTTAAAGGTTAAATTGTTGAACACACAAAACATTTATTGTTTTTCAAAGACTTTGGAGTCTTTGAGAAGTGACTCCAAGTTGTTTAGGAATGTGACAATAATTAGGAGATGGATTAGGCTAATTAGGAAGGGTTTAGAAGAATCTAGAAGGGGGTTTAGGAGTGCAAGTGGATTTGGTGGGTGAGGGAAAATAAGATTTTAATTAAAATAAAATTAATTTATTTCAACTTGTGGTTGCAACTTGCATTTGTAAGAAAATGCAAGTGGGGGGGGGGGATTTATGATTTAAATAAATATTTTATTTAATTTATTTAAAAGAGGAAAGAGGATTAAATTGAATAAATAGTATTTATTCATTTAATTGAGTGTGAATTTGGTTTAATGAATTAATTAAAATAAATTGAATAATCTATTTAATTAATAAGAGAATGTTTGAAGATGAATTAATTAAATATTAATTTAATTAACTGATGACTGGTGGGTTTTTAATCAAATAAATACGAAATATTCATTTAATTAAAATGGACAGATTTATGTGACTACATTTGCCCCTCTTTGAGATGGTGCAGTTTATCGTGTCGTTTCAAAGAAAGAAAATAGGTGTGAAGAAATGCCCCATAAAATATTAATTTAATGGGTGGTATGCCCCCTCAAGAGATGGGTCGAGAAATTTTGAAAAATCGGGCGATCTCTCGAAAAAGAATGCAAATTGGCAGGGTGGTAGAAGAGAAGATTTTAGCAATACTGGTGAAAAATAAAAGAAAGCGGAGATAAAATGAAGAAATGGGAGGCTCGAGAAGTTCACGGGGACCATAGCGATGAGCAAGGGAAAATTAGGGTTACGACGAAAGGTTTATATGGGGAGAAAGGGGTGAAAATAGGCTCATTTGCATTCGCAACCATAGTGAAATTAGAGCTCTAGTTTTGACTTTTTGGAGGAGCAAGCAGCAGTCAGGATGCTGGTTCCCATAACAGAGCATCGATTAGAGCGAGTTTGTCGATTCCAGCGGTCAGACGACTACGGACCAACAGTATGTAAATTTGAATTTTTGATTTTTATGCATTTTTTATATGTTTTTAGCTAGGTCCAAGTTGAGTCAAGACAATAGCGCTAGAACTGTGTTTTGGCGCTTTTGTCAAATGAATTAGTGTTATTGTGTCGCTTTGGCACTATTGCATAGTGATTTGAGCGCTTTTGTCAAAGGTAGTGCTATTGTATAGTTGTTTGAGCGTTTTTGGGTTTTGAGCACTATTGTTAGATCAATTGAGCACTTTTGTTGCAAAGTAGCACTTGTGTGTAGTTAAAATAATGCTTTTGCTTTGTTAACGCTATTAAGTAGTTGAATTAACGCTTGTGAGGTAAAGTAGTGCTATTGTAGAGTCAGTATAGCGCTATTGTTGTTTGAACGTTTTTGCCTGGTTGATTGAGCGCTTTTGTGTAGGAAAATAGATGCCCTAGTGTGTTTGAACAAGAATCTTCGGATGCCAATGATGGATGGATGGAGATGCAAGGTGAGAGTTGTTTTGAACCAGAGCAGCCCTAATGAGACTTAGGTCATTAGGATAAATTCTTGTTGAAGTCTAGGTGTGTCATGATTGCTTACCTGTTGAGATCCGAAGATACTTGATCAAAGTATCTGTTGATAGTCTAGGTTTAAACTTAAGAAAGTTTGAAACAAAACAACTGATGATGATGGTTGATGCATTTGTGTAGGAGGATCTGCGCGTCTTACAGTTGCGCGAGAGGCATCCCACCACACAGGTGTTGCACGATCGGTTGACAGAGGCCAAGGTGGATTGCATTGCAGTGACAGACCTGTACGATGTGATGTATATGCCCGTGATTCGGATGAATCACGATTTGATTACAACATTGACATAGTGTTGGCATAGTGAGACATATACGTTTCACTTAGTGCAGGGAGAGATGATAGTTACATTGGAGGATGTATGGCGCATTCTTCACATTTCCATCCGATGAGAGCTGGTGAGCTATGACCACGCATGGGGGACCCTAGTTGTGCAGAGATTTTTTGAGGAGGATGTCTACATCGATGATGGATCGATAGCCTAGGAGGACATAGCCACATTGTATGAGTCGCTTCCAGCATTGTTATCAGGTATTGCTGGGGGACTACTGTGTCCAGATAGACGATCGCATGGATTGGCTATTGGTTGGGGTCGGGTGATCGAGCAAATGATGACAGAGGGGACCCGGTTTGCATGGAGACCGTGCATGCTATCACACTTATATCAGGAGCTACATGAGGTAGCATATCGAGGGATAGGCTCCTTGGGAGTTGGTATCACTTTACTGCATATCTGAGCATGGGAGCATCTACCTATGACTCGACCAGTCAGTCTACGATTTCGAGCAGTGGATCAGCCATATGTATACATGTATGGAGGGATGATGAGTCAGCCCCACTTGGGGAAGTTAGAGTGGTGGCAGCGGGCACTGGATGACCTAGATACAATGATCTGGAGACCATACATTGAGTGTGAGCCATGAGAGGATGATGCGGAGGCTTTGCCCTATGTTTTCATGACTCGATTCCTCATTGGTAGGACAACCTACAATGTGGAGAGATAGTTGTCGGGTCAGGTGTTGAGACAGTTTGGGTGGAGGCAGGGATTGCCTAGTGGGTCAAGAGAGTATGCACGAGTGGTACAAGAGAGGTACTTGTGGGGAGCAGTGTTACCCTATGATCAGGCGCTAACAGAGTTTCGCACACTACAGGCGAGACCATGGCAGATGAGGCCAGGGATGGTGGATGCTGGGGTGTCAGAGGAGTACACGCAGTATATTGCAGCTCATCTGATTCCTCGGATATCAGATCTAGTAAAGCCGATTCCCGATTTTGAGGAGGATAGGGGACGGAGACGGAGGAGGAGAGGAGGTTGTAGAGTAGTAGGTGGACGGGGCAGAGGGGATGGTGGTGATGGAGATGGTGGTGGTGGGGATGGAGGGGGAGGGGGAGGAGGAGGTGGGGGGTGGTGGGCGATTACAACGGATAGGGAGAGGTGGGTAGCCATTGCGGCTATCTCAAGGACCGTTGATGCAAGGAGGTATGAGGTTAGGTGGCAGGGATGCGGGTGAGGGACAGACACCTATAGAGACATAGGAGGGAGCTATGGGAGAGGGAGGTGGAGATCTGTGGGATCACATGATAGGAGTTTTGCAGACTCACGTAGAGGATTTGGAGGTGGAGGTAGTAGCTAGAGATGTGCAGTTGTTTGCCCGAGAGTCAGAGCTTACTGTGGTGCTGCAAGAGAGGGATGATGCAGTGGAGAGATTAGTAGAGCTGCAGGAGAGAGTCTGGGTTGGAGTAGGACCACAGGGTCCTACTGGGGAAGTGATGAGGGATATTCGACAGGCACAGGCAGAGATAGAGTATTGGCAGGGTTTGTATGAGCAGGAGGTGCCATCTAGTCAACGAGCACTGAGTTATTCACAGATGCGACAAGCGAGATCAAAGCGGTCTCTGAGGATGCAGAGCAGTGGTGGTGTGATGGGTCCTCCACGGAGAGATAGATCAGGTGGTGCAAGGGCTAGTGGGGGAGCAGGTAGAGATGGGTGTGCAACATCTGGTCAGAGTGGTATCTGAGAGAGTATTTTGTATGTATGTATGTATTTATATTGTCATTGTGGACTGTGTCTTGGATGGCTCTTGGTAGCCGATGTTTTGGACTTCATTGTACTCTGATACATGTATATTTTTGGTGATATGATATGATTTATGAGGAGATCCCATTTTTGTGAGGATATGCATTTTGATGCTATGTATGGATGTTTATGCAGGATGATGATTTTACGATTTTATGCTCAGATGGATACTTTTTACTTGCTATATGTATGTGTTTTTATGAGATGATTCCTATATGCATGTTTTTATGATGATTTATGCTTATATGATGTCGATATGCATATTGTATGACGTGATGCTAACATGTATATGTAGGTTTATATATGTGTGCATGATGTGTTGGTGATGTAATGCCATGATGATGATGTATGCATAAAATGATATTTATGTTGTTTGTTTTTGGGTTTTTGATGATACAATGAGATAATGATATGCAATGTTTTTTAGGATTTTAATGCGGTGAATGAATGATTTATATATGTAAATGCATCTAGATGTTGAATGTAAGAAATGTAAAGTACAAAATGTTGAAATGATGAACATATATGGATAATGTATATGAACCTATGTGGAAACAAATGGTTTTGTTTTACGAATCTAAATGGTGAAAAATATGATGATGTGAAATGACAATGCAAATGATAATGCAACTTATGAATAACTGCACTTTAATGCAATTAAAAAATGAATGTATGTATGTAATGAATCCTATATGAAAAGCATTTTGAATAAGTATAAAATATACTAAATGGATAAATGAATCTTAATGGATAGATAAATAGATGTATGCAATGATAAATGATGATAAATGATGATTGGTAACTTGACACTAAATGAATGCATAGTAATGGCTTAATACAATCAAGGACAATTGTACCATATGAATGAATCTAAATGTCATGATTATGCAATGATGAAAATGATATAATAAGACTAATGTCAATAAATGATAATGAACTATATGTAACTTTATGCATCTAAATGATATGAAATGCACTCGATGTAAATGCATCTAAATGTAATGATGATGATATGATCATGATAGACGAAGGCAAGGTTGGTTAGACTTTGCATGATGCACTAATGATGTATCAAAGTACTCCGTCGTGATTGTATCCAAGACCAGCTCAATTTTTACATAACTGTTCACATTTAACTTTGTTCACACTTGCACACAAAACCATGTATATGAATAATGAATGAGTAAATGGATGGGCGATATGGAACAAAATGCAATATAAACAGATGAGATGTAATGATGATCCATAGTGCTTTATTTTTCATCATTGAGCTTGAGAATGTTGTAAGAAAAATACAAGCAACTTGACATAATGATTCAAGATGACCTGAGTATTCCTTACATGGTTTTTGATATAGCAAGTTAATACAAGCAACTTGATATAATGGATCAAGTTGACCTGAGTATTGCTTGCAGAACAGACAAGGATTATCTCCTGTCATGCCTAACTTGGAACGTCCTCCTTGATCTTTTGCCGATCCTATCTTGAGACAAGTTCATACCGTAGTCAGAGATAAACCACTATCGAGTTTGGATGAGGCAGTAGGAACAAAAGATGGAGCATTGTACCTGTAAGCAAACAACATATATAAATAATATGGATCCTTGATAATGGTTCATGTTCATATGGTCGAGGTATACGCTGTAGTCAGCAAGCCATAGTGATCTATGACTCTATTTTGCCTATGATCACTTAGCTTAGTGAACTTCCCACGTAGACACCATTAGGACATGCCCCAGTACTTCATCGGAATAATTTGCAGAAGATACACAAACAATGTTGTAGGAACCTGATATAAATAACCCACAAATCAACCAAGTATTTGATAGCTTTAAACAAATTTTTCTTGTCAAAGAAAAATGTCATCTTGTCTTTGTTTTGGTAAGGAAGGATGCATCCTTGTTTAAGACAGTTGGTGCGTTTGATGTTGATTGTTTGGTTGATCGGATAAGTGGTCATCGTTGGAGTTTTTCACAATGTTTGGTTGGTATCTACCTTGAAAAATGTATGTACAGTGTGTTGCCATGTTTTTTATTGACTTTTTGATGTTTCCTGTTATTTTTGGATTTTGTGAGACAATTTTCCAATGTTTTTGTTATTTTCTGAGACAATTTTCCAATGTTTTTGGTATTTTGTGAGATAGTTTTGAATGTTTTTTAATTTTGTGAGACAATTTTCCAATGTTTTTGGTATTTTCTGAGACAAATTTTTCCAATGTTTTTGGATTTTGTGAGATAGTTTTGAATGAAGAACTCAATGAATCACAAAAATAATGTATAATCCACTTCCATCAAACAGATTAAGGGGATTTCCCCCAGTGTAGACATGACTATGACAAAGCGGGATGCAAAGCGTATGAAGTAATATCCTTGATTGTAGATCAATAACAAGACATGGTTTGGACGGATGGATGAGTGAATGTAGTGAACGTGATCATAACAAGTCTAAAAGACAATGGAGCCGTAGCCTTTACGAGTGGCGCCTGTTTGCCAGGTTTTCACCATCGCACTTACCCAAGGTGCCACCAGAATGGTTGTTCACTGTTTGGATGCATGATTTTTCTTTACTATTTTTGATGTTTTTTGTATTTTCTTTAGGTCATTTATCTGAATGTTTTTGGTGTTTTGCCGGTATGTATGGGAGCCTGATGCTCTATGCAACTTATGTATAAAACCGTTTGAGGTGCATGTTGTTGATCGGATCTGCTAGCAGTTCTCCTTCTGAAGTAGCCAACTGATATGCTCCAGACGCAAATACACCAGTGATAACATATGGACCAAGCCAGTTTGATTCAAACTTTCCCTGATGTTCTCAGTTGGGTTGGTTACGAGGATTTTCTCAAAGAACAAGATCACGTACCTCAAATGTACGAGGTCTAACTCGATGATTATAGCTTCTGCTCATGCGCTGCTGATAGGCTTTGAGGTGATTGTATGCAGCTTGTCGCTTCTCATCAAGTAGCTCTAAGTTTTGGAGATGAGATACTCGGTATGCTTCATCATCTATCAGATTATGTAAGGAAACCCATAGTGATGGTATCTCAACCTCAATAGGCAAGATAGCTTCAGCGCCATAGACTAGTGAGTAGGGAGTTGCGCCTGTAAGGGTTCGAATGCTAGTTCGATACGCCCATAGTGCTGGATTCAATTGAAGGTGCCAATCACGACCGACATCATTGACTGTCTTCTTGAGGATTCTTAATATGTTCTTGTTTGATGCTTCGGCCTGACCATTGCCTTGTGGGTAATAGGGAGTAGAAAAGCAGTGTTGGATGTGAAATTTCTCACAGAGCTTACGAACATCCTGATTTTTGAAAGGAAGACCGTTATCTGTGATGATGGACATGGGTACACCATACCGGTAGATGATGTAATTAAGGATGAATGAGGCGATCTGCTTGCCGGTGACTTGGGTAAGTGGGACAACTTCGATCTACTTTGTGAAGTATTCGGTAGTAGTAATAATGAACTTATGACCGTTAGATGAAGATGGATGTATTTTACCCACAAGGTCAAGTCCCCATTGACAAAAAGGCCATGGTGTTGTGATTGGTTGCAATTCCTGTGCTGGCGCATGTATCAGGTCTCCATGAACTTGGCATTTCTTGTACTTTCTGACAAAGTAGTGGGAGTCTTTTTCCATGGATGGCCAATAGTATCCAGTGCGCAAGAGTTTCTTGGCTAGTGACAGACTGCTTGTATGAGTTCCATAAATTCCTTCATGTACCTCTTCCAAGACCTTTGTTATCTCATCATGTTCTAGACATCGAAGGAGAGTACCATCAAGACTGCGTCGATATATGGTTTCAGCAATAATGGTATATCGAGCGGTTTGGCGAATGAAAGTTTTATGTTGGTTATTTGACTGGTTAGGAGGAAGCGTGTGATCGTGGAGGTAGGTGTAGAACTCACCGTACCATGGGGATTTGGAACCGACAAGGTGACATATCATCTCAGATTCAAGGATATCATAAGCGGGGATCCAAAGCTGTTCAACCAAGAACTCGTAGCGTGTTGAATTCTGTGGAAGATCTAGGAGAGATGCTATAGTAGCCATAGCGTCAACAACTCAATTCTGATCTCTGGGTATCTGCTCAAAGGTGATAGTAGTGAATGATGTTTTTAATTTGTCCGCCATTTGTTTGTACGACATGAGTTTGTCATGCTTGGTCTGATATTCATCTATTGCTTATCGAATGACCAGCTGAGAGTCGCCATATACTTGTAGTTCTTGTAACTTCCATTGTATGGCTAGCCTGAGTCTTTTGATCAAGGCCTCATACTCTGCTATGTTGTTTGTGCATGGAAATGTGAGCCTGTAAGACTTCGGGATGCTATCACATTGAGGTGTGATAAACAAAATGCCTGCCCCTGAGCCATGCGTAGTGTATGAACCATCAAAGTATAGTTTCCATGGTTGTGTTGTTGTGATCATGAATATCTCCTCATCTGGAAAATTGGAAATGAGAGGATGATCGCCTATGAGTGGTGCATCGGCCAACTAATCTGCAATAACTTGACCCTTGATAGCCTTACGGTCCACATACTCGATGTCAAATTCACTTAGAATCATCACCCATTTGGCCAAGCGGCCTGTCAATGCTGCTTTACTGAGTAAGTATTTGAGTGGATCAATTTTTGCAATTAGCTGTACTTTATGTGTCAATAGATAGTACCTCAGCTTAGTGACTGCCAATATTACTACTAGGAAAGCTCACTCAATAGGTGTGTAATTGAGTTCATAGCCAACCAGTGTGCGAGAGATGTAATAAACAACACACTCTTTCCCTTCTGCATTACGTTGTGCCAATAGTACACCCAATGTTGTACTTGTTGCTGATATATAGAGTAATAAAGGCCTACTTGGATCTGGTGGAATCAACAATGGTGTATTCATGAGATAGTCTTTAAGCATATGGAATGCTTGTTGGCATCTGATATCCCATTGAAAGTGGATGTTCTTGTGTAATAGGTGTGTAAAGGGGTGACACATTTATCTGCCAGTTGTGCAATGAATCTTTGGATAGATTGAATGCATCCTTGTAATGTCCTTAGCTGACTAATATTCTTTCGCAGTGGCATGTCCATGATTGCTTTGACCTTTGCAGGATCGACCTCAATACCTTTGCTTGAGACAATGTATCCTAGAAGTTTCCTTGAGGTTACTCCAAAGACATATTTCTTTGGGTTGAGTCGAACATGATATTGTTCCAGTCTGTCAAATATTTTCTCTAATATGTCTAGATGACCTTCTCTTGTGAGTGATTTCGCCAGTAAGTCATCAACATAATCTTCCATTATGGTATGCATCATGTCATGGAAGATGGTGGTCATTGCTTGTTGATAGGTCGCTCCTGCATTCTTTAGACCAAAAGGCATTTCATTCTAGCAATATGTTCCCCATGGACATGTGAAGGTCATCTTATGTTGATCCTCTGGTGCGATCTTTATCTGGTTGTACCCTAAAAAGCCATCCATGAGTGAAAGCATGGCATGTCCTGCTGTTAGGCCCACTATTATGTCGATGTTTGGTAGGGGGAAGTCATCTTTAGGACATGATTTGTTCAGATCTCTGAAGTCAGTACAGATACGGATGCCCCCATTTGGTTTGCTGACAGGCACAATATTGGATATCCAATCTGCATAATTAATTGGTCTGATGAAACCAACATCTAAGAGTTTCTTAAGTTCTGCTTTGACTAGTACTACAATCTAAGGATGCGTCTTGCGAAGCTTCTGCTACGGTGAGGTGATGCATGACTAAATCCATATCAAGACCAGGCATGTCTGCGTATGACCATGCAAAGTTGATCTGATGCTTCTGGAAGAACTCTACAAACTTAGGTTGTTCCTCTGGAGTTAAAAGATATGACAAATGTATGTGGTGAGGTGTTTCAGGAGTTCCCACGTTGTATTCCTTTGTCTCTTCAATGAGAATTGTTGATCTTTCATGCTGTGTACTAGAGGGGAGAATGTCAAACCTTTCATCCTTAGGCACTTCACAGAGGTTTTCACCATTGGATACGCTCTTTCTTTTTACTTTTTCGGGATCAAACAGTGCCACAATGTGGTTTTCACTGGAAGATCCATGTTTTATTGTTATATTTTTACAGCTGAAAGGTTTGGCATCTGCTCTGAAGTATGTTGCACTATTAAGTTCTATGGCGAATCTAGCTTTGTGATCCCCGCTTGGTATGTGATCCCGTAGTTCCAAAAAGTCAATGATTGCCTCATCATTTTGGAAAAGGTCAAGACATGGGGGATTAGGTTGGTTCCATTCAATGAGTTTAGGATAGATAATGGGCATCACTTTATCGCCTAGGTTTAGTTCGTTAGATGTGTCAGTGAGGGTTAAGACGTTATGGTAAAGGTCGTTGATGGTACTCTCCCTGTCAGAATCAGGTGTAGGATGTGACGTAGGGTCTGTGGAAGATGTTTCTAGCTCAGGAACCCAAGAGGTCTTTATCTGTGCTTCTCTGTAAACAGGGATGTCTTTGCGGGGTGGAGGTGGTGATGTGTCTTCCTCATCTGAAGTATTAAACTCTATGGAATCAAATTCCCACTCATGTGAGTCAGTCTTTGAGTCACTTTCCGGTAACCGGTTATTGTACCATACTGGGATATCCTTTGAGTTAAATATTGCAGGTGTGATCGTTTGATGTGCCTTTATAGGTGAAATGATCGATGTTGCAAGAAGGATTATGGGGATCAACGAATCCGATACAAGGAGTATTGGTAGTGTTGACTCTGTTGCTTCTGCTGGAGCTGCTGATGTCGTAGATATTGCTGTGGGTTCTGATACAGTTGCTGCTGCTAATGGTTTTTTTGCTGGTTTGATTAGTGGGATGATTGGTGTTGTGGATGGTCTTGCTGGGATTCTTAGCCTCGATGGGGCAGGTGCTATGGTGTTTAATGTTGCTTTTATAATCAAAGGTGACCTCTTTGCATTAGGCTAATATAGAGGTTGGTTGGGTTTCCCTTTGAATTTGAGCTTAGGAAGGATCTCCTTTTGAAAGCCTAGGCTAGTGTTATCCTTGGGTTTTAATTTCGGCTGCAGTGGTTCATGTCGTCCTTGCTTGCAAGGTCCCAAAGCACTCTGACCATCATAACCCATTCTTTGCATAATGAGAAGGCCTTTGCCATATTGATCCATGAGAAGCTTAGCTTTTGGAATATTGATGGTGATGGGATCTTTATAAATCCATTCTGCTAAGTCTTCATCTCTGGTCTCTTCTTCTTGACTTTTTCCAAGGATGAATGGCGTCAAAGTACATGTTGGCTTGATCAGTGGTTGTTGAAGTAACCATTGAGGTTTACCATGTGTTCTAGGAGAAGTAGGCATTTGTCCAAAACAAAAGACTTGGCTGAGATTGTATTCCCCAAGACCTTCCTCTGCTATTTTCATCTTGAGCTTCTCTTGCTTGGGTATAGTGGTGTTTGAACTAGAAAGAGAGGTTGGACTTACGTATGATGTGGATGAGATGGATTCTCTATTGTTGGGAACGGTAATATTTGGTTGATGACTTATATTATGACAATATGCAAAGGGGTTTGCATAGCCCAGGATTGTGATTTCTACACCATTATGCGGGAACTTGATACACTGATGGTAGGTGGATGGAACGACTTGCATGGCATGTATCCAAGGTCTTCCTAACAATAAATTGTATGGTAGAGGAAGGCCCAAAACTTGATAGATGATGTGTTTCACCATAGGGCCCACTCAGATTGGTAGCATGACAGCTCCTTTGGATGAACGCTCTGCATCATCATAGGCTTTGATTGTTATCTTCTTGCGGGGATCCACTGTTTCAATTGCATATCCCAAAGTTGTGACTAATTATAGAGTATAGATATTCAAGTCTGCTCCATTATCGATCAAGACTCACTTGATCCTATGTTGGTTGATAAACCCTTCAATGTGGAGTGAGGCGTTGTGAGGTTGTTGGAAGGAGGAGTTGTCACTTTCAGAGAAAGTGAGACAAGGTGATGACCTTAGATTTCCAACCATTGCTTGGAACTTATCTGTATTTTGGTTTGTAGGGACTGACGCCTCTTGGAGAGCTTGATCCAAGATTGTTTTATGGGATGGAGATAGGTGCAATAACTCTAAGATAGATATTAGTGCAGACGTTTTGTCTAATTGGTCCACAATGTTATACTACTTTGGGATATATGGGGTGCCTTGTGGAGCTGCTTTTATGGTAATCTTGCTGCGACATGTAACAACATTGCAAGTGGAGCTGAGATTTTTGATGGTTATAGTTGCAATCTGTTCACCGGCATCATATAGGTGATTCACAGTGTAATTATATGTGGCTTGCGTATAATTGGTGGTATTTGTGTTTCTCCCTGAAGTGGAAGGACCCCTTTGATCTTGTGATGGAAGTAGATTTTTAAACATGAGATGATCATTGTTTGTTGTTTTTGGGTCATGTCCTTCGATTTCGATTTCACCTTGGTCAATAAGATCCTGAATAAGATCTTTCAATCTATGACAATTGCTTGTCTTATGTCCTTTCCCTTGATGGAAATTGCAATGTTCAGTATCTCTCCACCATGAAGGTTTGAATTGAGGTTCATAATTTGATGTTTTGGGTAAGGTCACTAGATTTTGAGAAACCAACTGACGTAACATTTTTTCAATGGGTTCCCCTAAGGGAGTGTATGTTCATTTTGGTTTAAAATTTTGTTGACGTTGTCTGGGTTCCTCTTGAGATATGTTTCAACCTTGATTTGGAGGAGAAACTGTGTTAGTCTTGGGTGGGGGGTTTTGTCCTGCAAATCGAACCACAGGTTGTGCACTTTTGATAGTTCTTGCATCCACAACCCCTTCGTTGACAATGTTTTTGTTTTTGTTCCAGAAGTTAGGCTTGTCACTATTGAAGCGGGGGCGAGAGCCATCCTTTGGTTCATTATATATTTTGATAAGCCCTTTTTTTATGAGAGCCCGCTCACATTTTAAGCCTTTAGTGATCATGTCATTGAAAGAGTCGGTGTCTTTTATGTCTACGTGAAATTCCATTTTGTCATTTAAGTTGGAAATAAATATTTCCACTAGTTCTTGTTCAGGTAACTGAAGAGAACATCTACTAGACATTTGATGCCATCGTTGCAGAAAGACTGAAAATAGCTCGCTTGGTTTTTGTTTAGTGTTACATAGATCAGCCATTGTGATATCACATTCAATGTTGTGTGAGTAATGTGCTAGGAACTTTTGGACTAGCTCTTCAAAGGTCCTAATGCCACTTGGTAATCGAGAAAACCATGATGTGGTTGTTCCTCCCAAGATTTGGGGAAAAAGTCGCATTAGGTATGTGTCCTTGTATGCCACTTTGAGGCAAGCTAAATGGAATTCTCTAACATGATCACAAGGATCTCCTTTTCCTCTATACTTTTCAAACTTGGGTGTTTCAAACCCTCGCGGAAAAGGTGGCATATGAAGATTCCTATCAAAGGGATAGGGACAAATGTCATTGAGTGAAAATTGATTGGTTTTTACACCACTATGAAGTTGTTGTGCGAGATTTTCAACTTGTTGCCGCAACATGTCTATTTCATTTGGAGGAGGAGGTGGGGGATTACCTTGAGGAATGTTATATCTGATGTGAGCTCAACCTCTTTCATCCTCATTACGATTTTGGCATTCCGATGCTTGTCTTAGTTGTGCTACATCAAAGTCAGAGGGTAGTTTAGCCCCTTCTTGAGCAAGTTTTAAAAAGTGAGCATCAACATTGCTCCTAAGTATTTCATCAAAAATTCTATTAAAGAGAGGGTTGTGTTATGCCCTTTCTATTGCTGCTAGAGTAGGAGTGTCTAGATTTTCATCATTTATATTTCCTCCAATGGCTTCTTGGAACTCATTGATATTTTCCTCCTCTTCGTCTTCAATTTCTGGTTGTCTAGATCGTGATCTGGTATGAGCCATTTTGTTTACAAGTTTTTGTTGAAGTTTGATGAAAATGATGATGAGTTGGTGATGAAATGAAAGATTGATGTTTGGTGAAGTGATTTGCATACAGATCCCTAACACTAAAGGTAGATGCTACCAAAGTTCTTTCTCAAATTGCTTGTTGTGTTTGATTGACAAAGTTTGATGTGATAAGATTTAGAGAGACCTGAGATGTGTTACAGACTCAACTACCTAGTAATGAGAGGATGCACTCATAGACTAGTTTTAACCTGCGTAGAAATGCCTCTTAGGATGAGTTTGTCCTAGATGTAGAGACACTCTAAAAAGTGATGTATTTGTGTTTGATTCAAGCAATACTAAAATAGAACTTAGGACAAAAACCTTTTGATGTTTTGAGAGTTGAAATGGAGTGATGATATGTGAATGTGAGAATGGATGAAATGTTAACTTCAATAGAAACTTTGTGTTACAAAAGGAACAAACTCTTCCTCTTCTTGTTCAAGAGTTTTTGGTGCTTCCCTAGCTACGTTATATGTGATGCAAATATTGGGAAAGAATTCAGGATTGATTTTGCCTCCTTTGTTTTTGTGATAACTCAAAGCTCGATATTGCGTAAAAGCTTTGCAGTTTAATGACTCTGGATCAAATTCGTTTGATTTCCCTTGAAGATATAGACGCATGTGACGTAGGAAGATTCTATGAGAGACAAAGATTTGTCTATTAAGATAGAAGAATTTCCTCCTTTTGATTAAAGCCTTTGAGCTTAATGGTCTTTTCTTCAAGTTGATATGTTGATGAAGATTCTTCTTTCTCAAGATGTGAAGAATGGTCATATAGTTTGATACTCTTTGTTGTTGCTCCTGGTTTTTGATCTTTTATGTTTTTGAAAATGTTGGTGTTGGATGAATACTTGTTTTGGAATTGGATTTTCTGATTTTTATTTGACAAAAAAATAAAGCAAGCACACAAACACAAGAATGTTACCTCAAAAGGTACAAATAGGTGTGGGTCCAAGTCAACCCAATCCTTTGAACTTTTTATGACCCTTTCCTTTAAATATATTTTAGGTGTTTTCCAAAGCCTTAAGTCGATTCAATTTGCACTTGGTCTTTGACTAAAATGAAAAACACTTCAAACACTCTTTATCCCTAAGGTCAAATGGCTAGTTGCGATAATTCCAGCCCACATCTTGATATTTCTTCGACTTTGGTACTACATATCTTATGAATCCTGTCGTGGCAGGTAAGGATGTGATATACTAAGTCTTGCGTGAGCATAACAAATAGATGATCCCTATGATGGGGGAGTCACCACTTTCATCAAGCCACAAGTGACCTTTCAAAAAGCTATGTTTCTACTCAGGGAAATATGTATGGTGAGTATCTTGGGAGCAAAACCATCTATGCTCTTGCACTGAACTTCTCACAAATATCCTCAATCAATAGAATGGGTGGGCTACTACTTAAAGGTGTTTAGTAATGTTCGATGTTTTTGGATATAAGTTCATTCTGCAGTGACTCACTTAAGAGCCTTGTAACTTGTGGTGGGGCCCATTTATCCTTTCGGCAAGTTACACTGTAGGAACAGCTATACCCAAGGCTACAACTTTCGCTCTCACTTGATTTCTATAGCGGCTCGAAGGATTTACCACGCGAGGTCGATCCCAAGAGTGATCGATCCCTTGGCAGGCCTCTCTTAAAAAGATAAAACTTGAGTGTTACTAACACTTTTCTCTTGCACCTAGGACCATGAGAGCCAAGGGAGAGGATAGTGTGTGTTAGAAGTAGGACCACTCGACCAACTCTTTTGCACAAGTGTGTCAAACACAAAAGACACTTGTTCTTTTTAACTTGTCATTGCAATGATGTTTTATCTAATTGGAGATATTGCTCCAACAACCATGATGTTCTTTTTAACTTCAAGGCAAAATATTTTGTAATCTAGAAACTTGAAATCCTAGTCAACTGAATTGAGAACACGTTTTTGCTTTGAAGTAAATCGATTTTGAGAACAACTTTGACAAATTGGGGATTCTTTTTAACTTACACAAAATGAAGTGTTGATTGTGAATTTTAGTTTGATGCAAGAAACAAATTTTGCCTTGTTGATTTTAAGCACCAAAAGGAAAATGAATCCTAACCTTGCAAAGAAAGCAAATTTTGTTTGGTTTGGAGTTTTGTGGTTCTTTTTAACTTTGAACAAGCGTGGTTCTTTTTTTTTAGAGCTCCAAATGAAAGATGTGGTGAATTTAAAACCCAAATCACAGTGTAGTTTATTTTTAACCAAAAAGAAAGTGAGTTTATTTTATCCCAACTTGAAAGACAAAGTTAGCAATAAAAACAAATTTACTTCCTAAGCTAAAAATCACTAAAATTTCTATTGTAGGGGTTAGTCAAAACCTGCACAAAAGAGAATAAGTTAGAAAAATGCGCATGCCTGGGGGTTTCCACAAGCCTAATATTTTTGGTTTTCGGTTACAAGGAAATTTTTTACAACATTTTGTTACAATAGCGCTACTTTGTGTGAAAACATAAGCGCTACTTAACACAACAACACTACAATATGGACAAAAACGCTAAAAGAAAAGATGTGTACAACAAGACAAAAGCACTAGTTAAGGAACAAAAGCACTAGTTAATGAACAAAAGCGCTAATATACTAACAATAGTGCTAAATTTGAGACAATAGAGCTATTATAAAGACAATAGCACTAAAATATCAAATTACAATAGCGCTAAAGCGAGAACAAAAGCGCCAAAGCGCGACCTATGTGTCAAGTTAAACAGTCAAAAGCCAATTTTTTTTTGGAAAAAATAAAAATGTTGTTGGTGTGGGATTCACGTCGGGTTCACCAAATGATGCTCTGCGAAATGGACAAGTGTTAGACTAAAGCTTGCGGTCGTATAACACACAAAAACAAAAGGAAACAATGATCACGGTTAGTGTTATTCAACCAAAAACTAATCTAAGTAGGCATATCAAAAGAGACACTAAAAACAAAGTAAAACATTTAACTATGGAAGTAAATGCAAGAAGACATCTCCAAATGCCTTCTACCATGCTCTTAGCTCCTTCTCCTTTCTTCCTCTCCTCTCCAAGTTCCAAATTAGTGTAGCTCTCAACAGCTTTTTGCACTATGGATGCTTATGGAGGTTCAAAATTATAGATGATTAATTCTAAAGGTTATGCAAGTGTAACACAAATTAATTAGATATATTATGAAATGAACTAAAATTTATTTTAGTCCAAAATGATATTATATGTGATTTATGCTAAATGCTCTCTCTAAAATTCACTATAGATTAAATGCATACAAGTTTTCAGGATTATGATTGTGAATGAATGGGTTCTATTTATAGGAAAAATGGAGCAATGGGGTTGAGATTGAATAATTTCAACAAGGGTCGGGATTGAATGATATTCAATCCATGTGACGGCTTTCAACCCAATCCTAGGATGACAAATGTCAAATGCGAGATGGTTGAGAGGAGAGGGAATAAGCATTATGTTGGCATTTTTGATGTTTATGTTGTGATTGTCATTGATGGACACACACTTGTATTGAGATCCCCTTTATATGTATGAGCTCATGCTCAACCGGTATTTGTTCCAACCGGTATGTTGTATTCTAGTCTTTAGACTAGTAGTGATTTTGTAGAATGTGTTTCCTAGTCTGAAGCGGCATGTCGACCCCAAGCGGTTTGCAGATCACAAGCAGTACAAGGAAGCAAAGTGGCACAACACATTCTTACCAGTCTTCATTTTTGTCAAATCGGCAACCGACATTTTGTATGAACCAGTAATACTCTGTGATGAGTTACCAACCGACATTTTGTGATGAGTTACCAATCCACCGATTGTTTGACGGTGCCGACACATTGACGGTGATTCTCGTGTCGTGTTACTGAGTATGTCTAGATTCACTGAACCGAGGAAATTGTAATGTAATCCTATTGGACTGACATGAAATCAGATTCCTTTAAAAGGACATCGTGTCTAGGGTTTTTGTGTTGTTGAAGAAGTTGTGAATAGGGTTTATGTTGAGCTAGGGTTTAAGGTGGAAGTGGAGAGCGATCTTATCAGAGAAGATCGAGTTGTAATTGAGAGAAAGATAGAGGAGACTGAAGTAATGCTGGAATGCATTAGCTGTGAGCAATACTGGATCTAACCAAGCAATTTGTGCTAGTAGATAGATCAAACACTTGTTGATTACTCACATCTTTGACAAGTTTGTAGCCTTTAACCGGGTAGGCCTCAAAGCCTTTGTAAAATCCTCTAACAAGGTGGTTCACACATGTGAATCTAAAATCCTCTAACAAGGTAGTCTTTAATCGGACTTATCTCCTAACAGAGATTGAGATTCCTAATAGGATCTATTCTGGTGAAGAACATTGTAAGACCTTAACCGGTTTGACCTTAACCGGTCTGGTTTCTATTCTATAGATAGTGACTTGTGAGTTCCATCTCACCGTGGTTTTTCCCAATTGGGTTTCCACGTCAAATGTCTTGTGTTATGGTTGTATTTCTTTTGTGGGTGAATGTTTTATTCGCATTTTGGTTTGTATGTGTGATAACCGGTTTGATTGTCAGACTGCTTTACCGGTTTATCTTTAGACTGTGTAAGTGTTTTAGTACAAAGATTTTTGGCATACTAATTCACCCCCCCTCTTAGTATTCATCAATTGGTATCAAAGCCAACCTTTCTATAAGTTTAACCACTTGGAAAGAGATATGGGGGAATACACGTTGAGGGAACTTACTCAATGACTCACTAAGTCTGAGCAAGCCTATGATGATCTTATGGTCAAATACAAGGCATCTCAAGCAAAAAGAAGAGAACATGCAAAGAGGCTGATGGAACTATCTGAAAGTAGTTCTGAAGATGAAGCTAACATGGAAGCTATGATTGCTGAAGTGAATAAGCTGAATGATTCAAACTCCAATTTGAGAAAGGAGTTGGAAGGACTGACTATTCGGTTTAGCTAAGAGCTTGAGAACCGGAGAAAAGGTGAAGATCTGGTAAAAGATAGAGATCATGAGATTAGTGCACTAACTGCTCGCCTTCATGAGAGTAGAATGGAAAAAGAAGACATGCAAGGAGAACTGAACATTGCCATCTCTGAAAATGCAAGTCTTATGGAGACAAACACTGCTATTTCCAAGGAACTCTTTGAATCAAAGGAAATACTAGCTAAGTTTGGCAAAAGTACAGTCAGGTTAGAGCAAAAGCTTGAGTCATCTAGACCGACAAAGAATACCAATGGTCTTGGTTTTTTTGGACATGAGGAAGGAGAATCCTTAGGAACAAATGTTGAAGCATCAAAGAAGCAACCAACACTCAAAGGAAAAGGTAAGCAAAAATTCAAACCTGTTTGCTTTAACTGTCTTAAAGCAGGACACACTACCAATGTATGTAGGAGCAAAGCCTACAATAATTTTCCTTATTTTATCAACAATGTACCTAGATCCAATAAGTTCAATGGTCATTATTATGCATGCAACAAGTTTGGGCATAGAGCATTTGAATGCAGGTCTGTAATGGATAACACTGGAAGATATCCTCAGAGGACCAAAGGAACTAGTCCTGAATCTTTTATGAACTGGAACCACAACCGGTTTAATGTCCTCCATCATCAATCAAGAAGTGGTGGTCATCAAGCGGCAATCAGATGGAGAGAAAGTTGTATGATCTATCATGGTCATGGTCACACTGCTGCAACATGCAGAAGGAAGAATGGAAACATGTACAATGGACCTTGGAGAGCACTTGGACTTGTTTGTTATCACTGCAACAAACCGGGTCACATTGCAAGATTCTGCAGAAGCAGAAAAAGTATATCTGATGATATACCGGTCACTCAGGAAGGAGAAATAGATATTGAAAAAGTTCAAGAAGACATGAAGAAAATATGGAAGAAGAAACCAGTATTATTGGAGGAGGAACCGGTTTCTGCACCTAGTGTGGAAATATCAGAACCGACAAACTAAGTCTTAAAGGCTTAGGGGGAGCAAATGACAAAATGCTTTTTAACCCCCGGTTAACATCGGTAAAAGACCTTAACCGGTATGCTACACCTGTCGCTTGGTAGAAGACTAGAAACGGTAAAGAGGCAAATTAGGGTTTACGCCCTAATATAGGAGCATTAATGATGGTAGGTGAGAGACATGCATAAATGCAATTTTCAAATCATTTCTCACTATCTGTTTTTCGAGCGAAGAAAAGTTTTCAAGTGTAGAGCGAAGAAAAGGCGATTTGAGCATAGATTTCAAGAAATTGGATAGCTTTGAAAGAGATTCAAATCTAGTTTGCAAGCGGTAGTGGAGAACTCAAAGCGGTGATTTGGCATCCGACGGAGAGGGAAGTAAAGCAGAATTAGGAAGCCCTAAATTCGCATTTGAAAAGTATTTTTCGTGTTCTTGAAATACTCTTCAATGGCTTCCGCATCTCATACCAGTTCAAGCACATCCATTGAGTCAGAAAATTTCATTCAGAGGAAGTCCAAGTATAATGCTTTGTCACAAGTTCCAGCTAGAGTCATAGTCGAAGAAGGAATTTCAGACTATATGGATTGCAAGATAGAAGACCTAGGGTCCTTAGCCATTCATACTCAATTAGGTCTATTTTGTGGAAAGGACAAAAGGATCAAACTGGAGTTCAGTATCTTAGAGAAGAAGAAACTCCATAATGCGGTGTATTTTCTGGAAGATTTCACAGAGGATCACATCAGAATCATCTTGAACAGAGTCCATGGTGACAAGATGTACCTGGAGAGAACGCATGATATCACGCCTGAGGCAATTCATGCAGTCACTGGTTTCTGCAACACAGGGGAAGTGCCAGCCCTGAGAACGGTAAGCAAAACGGAAATGACCAAGCTCACCGGTTCGACAAGTGATTCATGAGGTATGACAGTTAATCCTATCAAGGATGAACTGGTAAAATATGCCTGCATGGTGATAGGCTACAGGACATTCTTAGCCAGCAGGATTAATTCTGTATCTGCTACAGTGGTAAATGCCGCTTACCAGATGATTATAGAGGATAAATCATTTGACTTATGCACCGGTATGCAAAGGCAACTCCTGTTAAATCTCAAGGCAATCAAAAAGGACAATTCACTGAGATTTAAGTTTGGACAACTATTGGTAGGGTTGTTTTTCTATTTCCAAGGCTACTTTCCGGGTGTAGGAGATGTCCAGTGGT
Organism: Cryptomeria japonica; assembly: GCF_030272615.1. Classification (NCBI taxonomy): domain Eukaryota; kingdom Viridiplantae; phylum Streptophyta; class Pinopsida; order Cupressales; family Cupressaceae; genus Cryptomeria; species Cryptomeria japonica. The sequence goes on along the minus strand of NC_081408.1, from coordinate 103,710,914 downwards.
CCCCTGACCAATCGGTAACCAAGCAGATAAAGGAAAGTGTGCAAGCCATTGGAACCAGCTACCCTGAGATACTGAACAAATACTTTGATGAGTTTAGAAGAAAGATGAGTCAGAGGATGCGAATCTCAGGTGACATAGTGAAGAAGTATGAAGATGACATTTGTTTCACTATTTAGGTGGACAAATGTCTAATGGAGGTTGTTGAGCCTAGAATGGAGGAAGTGGAGCCTATGGGCTATGAGGTCATGTTTGACATGCTGGAAGGGTATGCTTCAACCCTTATTGCCTTGCCTCTTGATCCAAAGGAGAAGCGAACCGGAACCTACTTGGAGAGGATCGCACCGGTTGAAGAACCATCGGTGAAAAAGGGAAAAGAACCAGTAGCCAAGAAAGCTAAGGCAGTGCCTGCGGCATCAGCACCAGCTACCACTGAGACTCCAAGAGTGACCAAGTGGTCACAGGCAAAGAAGAAACCGGAGGTAACACCGGCAAAAGTCTTCGAAAGAAAGAGGAAGACTAAGGCAAATGAACCGGACTCCAAAGAAACTGAGTCTGATGAACAGCCAAAGAAGGCTAGACAGACCAAGAAGGTGAAGAAGAATGAACCAACAACATCCACACCGGTAAATATAGATATCTCCTCTTACAAACCTTTGACACATTGTCAAAGAACAGTAAAGAATATTAGGAGAAAGTTACTTCATGATTTAATTGATTGTTATGATGATTTCAATAGTGAAGAAAAAGATTAAGTACTGCAGGAAATCATTCTTTATTTATGCAAAAATGACCGGTCACCATTAGAGATTAAATCTCAGACACTGGATTCATTGTTTAAAGCATTGGATAACAAATGGCGCATTGCCATTGAAAAGGAACAAGAGATTAGGGAGAAAGTTTTTGCACATTACTTCCCCGAACTCTCAAATTCAGAATTATTTGATGTATTGGATCAAAATAAAGGTCTCTTCTTCACAAGGAGAAGAAGACTCTGGTTGTTGGAAGGGAGAGTTAATGATGTAGAAAAGGATACACATCAACACATGGCCCATGCTATTAGCTCACACAAAGCTCGAATGGCCAACCTCCAAGCGAAAAAGGAACCGATTATTTCCAAACCAGATGAAGTTTTTGATGAGGAAGGAAACCTGGTGGAGGAACCAATCGACACCATAGATGTCGATGCCCTAGATATAGAAGATGTCACTCAAGACATACCTTATGAGGGAACTGAACTGGGGCAATAGGCCGATCATGGTGGTGAACAAGTTGTGGACACACAACAAGCGACAAAAGAACAGGAAGAGAAAAAGAAGAAGGATGAAGATGAGAAACAGAAAAAGGAGGAAGAGAAAAAGAAAGAGGAAGAGGAGAAAAGAAAAGATGAAGAGAAAAAGAAGCAAGAAGAAGAAAGGAAAAAGAAAGAAGAAGAGGACAAGGAAGAAAAGAAGAAGAAGGAAGAAGAAGAAAAGAGGAAGAAGGAAGATGAAGAAAAGAAGAAGAAAGAAGAGGAGAAGAGGAAGAAGGAAGAGGAAGAAAAGAAGAAGGAAGAGGAAGAAAAGAAGAAGGAAGAAGAAGAAAAGAGGAAGAATGAAGAAGAAGACAAGGAAGAAGATAAGAGAAGAGAAGTGAAAAAGAAGAAAGCTGAAGAAGCCAAGGAACGTGAAGCGGCAAAAAGCTCTTAGTTGGAGACTCTGAAGGCAACCGGAAGTCAACCCTCACCGGTTGATCTTTCTAGTCCTATTGATCTCCAACCTGCAAGCGAGTCGGAGCTTATGCAGAGCATCAAGGTTGCTCAAGAGCGCCTTGAGATCATTCGTAGGAAAAAGGAACAAGACATCATTCAGGCAGCTATAGACACACTTACCGGTTTAATCCCCGGTACTAATCTTCCTGACACTGATTCATCACTAGCACAACTCAAACTTCTGTGTACTGTAGTAGATGATCAGGTGTAGAGCCTAGAAGAAGCAGCTGAGGCCAATGTAAAGAAAGAGCACCAAAAGGCTCTTAACATTGCTTTAGTGAAGAAACTGAATGAGCTTAGGACTGAACTGTCAAAGGATCAAAAGGACATAAGGAGTGCTTTGGATGAGGGAAACCTGCTACTCAGCAAAATCTGTCAACCTCATCTATTCTGTGATGATGTGCTAGCCAAGAAGCAACAGTTTCAAATGGACTTACAGTCCTACTTAAGCACATTCAAGACTCCTTACGACTCCTTTGCAGTATATGGGCAAACCGTTCACCGGTTCCAGATCCAGTCAGCTAAGATAGAGCAAGAGATCAGCACAAGGTCTAGGGATTTGTAGGAACTTCAACTGGTATTACTTCCATGACTGTAAATTCTCCAGAAATGCTATCTGAACCTGGATGCACTGACAGTCACCCAAGAAATGAGCACAATAGATGCCATGGAGGAACAGGTATCACAAATGCAGACAGAGAAGGAAGTGGCAACCTCCCTACTTGAGTCCTGATCTCTCTCCATGAAACAATTTTTGCAGGACTACAAAGCGGTTTTTGACAAGTATTATTCATTATTGTCATAAACTCTTATATATATATATATATGGAAATAGGTTTTTACAGTGGTACTTTGTCATTGTTGGCAAAGGGGGAGAAGTATATGGTTTTAAAATTTTGATGGTTTTAAAATTTTGAAATTTTGATATATCAGGGGGAGAAGTATATCAAAGGGAGAAGTATCTATCTTCAAATTTTGATATATGCTATATGCTTTGATGATTATGCTCTGAATGCAAAATTGCTATACACTCTGTTGATTAAGGGATAGTGTATATGCTTAGGGGGAACAATTTTGTTAATGGCAAGTTCTTGTTGTAAAACACTTAGATGTCAAAATTTTATTTTCCTAAGTGTTGCCATCAATGCCAAAGGGGGAGATTGTTGGCATTTTTTATGTTTATGTTGTGATTGTCATTGATGGACACACACTTGTATTGAGATCCCCTTTATATGTATGAGCTCATGCTCAACCGGTATTTGTTCCAACCGATATGTTGTATTCTAGTCTTTAGACTAGTAGTGATTTTGCAGAATGTGTTTCCCTATCTGAAGTGACATGTCGACCCCAAGAGGTTCGCAGATCACAAGCGGTACAAGGAAGCAAAGCGGCACAACACATTCTTACCAGTCTTCATTTTTGTCAAATCGACAACCGGCATTTTGTATGAACCGGCAATACTTTGTGATGAGTTACCAATCCACCGATTGTTTGACAGTGCCAACACATTGACGGTGATTCTTGTGTCGTGTTACTGAGTATGTCTAGATTCACTGAACCTAGGAAATTGTAATGTAATCCTATTGGACCGACATGAAATCAGATTCCTTTAAAAGGACATCATGTCTAGGGTTTTTGTGTTGTTGAAGAAGTTGTGAATGGGGTTTATGTTGAGCTAGGGTTTAAGGTGGAAGTGGAGAGCGATCTTATCAAAGAAGATCAAGTTGTAACTGAGAGAAAGATAGAGGAGACTGAAGTAATGCTAGAATGCATTAGCTGTGAGCAATACTGGATCTAACCAAACAATTTGTGCTAGTAGATAGATCAAACACTTGTTGATTACTCACATCTTTGACAAGTCTGTAGCCCTTAACCAGGTAGGCCTCAAAGCCTTTGTAAAATCCTCTAACAAGGTGGTTCACACATGTGAATCTAAAATCCTCTAACAAGGTAGTCTTTAATCGGACTTATCTCCTAACAGAGATTGAGATTCCTAACAGGATCTGTTCTGGTGAAGAACATTGTAAGACCTTAACCGGTCTGGTTTCTATTTTGTAGATAGTGACTTGTGAGTTCCATCTCACCGTGGTTTTTCCCAGTTGGGTTTCCATGTCAAATATCTCATGTTATGGTTGTATTTCTTTTGTGGGCGAATGTTTTATTCGCATTTTGGTTTGTATGTGTGATAACCGATTTGATTGTCAGACTGCTTTACCGGTTTATCTTTAGACTGTGTTTGTCTTTTAGTACAAAGATTTTTGGCATACTAATTCACCCCCCCCTCTTAGTATTAATCACATTAAATGCTTGACATGACATGAGAGTTAACTTGGGAGTTAAGGTCAAGGTTGGGTTGAGTGAATAAAATCTTTATTCAAAGAATAAAGCTTTTATCCAATGGATAAACTCTTGTGCAAAGGTAAAAGAGATAACCACGGTCAGAGCAATACATGCTTGAGGAGACACATGAGTCACATGAGGGTTGAGTTAAGGGTTAACCATAAATGGTCATGTAAGAGCCATTAATGGTTTGGAAGACTTTAAAGGTTAAATTGTTGAACACGCAAAGCATTTATTGCTTTTCAAAGACTTTGGAGTCTTTGAGAAGTGACTCCAAGTTGCTTAGGAATGTGACAATAATTAGGGGATGGATTAGGCTAATTAGAAAGGGTTTAGAAGAATCTAGAAGGGGGTTTAGGAGTGCAAGTGGATTTGGTGGGTGAGGGAAAATAAGATTTTAATTAAAATAAAATTAATTTATTTCAACTTGTGGTTGCAACTTGCATTTGTAAGAAAATGCAAGTGGGGGGGGGAGATTTATGATTTAAATAAATGTTTTATTTAAAAGAAGAAAGAGGATTAAATTGAATAAATAGTATTTATTCATTTAATTGAGTGTGAATTTGGTTTAATGAATGAATTAAAATAAATTGAATAATTTATTTAATTAATAGAAGAATGTTTGAAGACGAGTTAATTAAATAATTTAATTAACTGATGACTAGTGGGTTTCTAATCAAATAAATACGAAATATTCATTTAATTAAAATGGACAGATTTATGTGACTACAACTGTTGTATCTACTAACGCTCTTTCAAAAATTTCTTTGTGTGCAGGTGAAAGATTTAAAAGTTCTAAGATGGATATCTGCGCAAGAGTTTTCTATAATTGATCCAATAGACTATATTGTTTTGCAGTGAATGATGTGTTAGTTGTAGGGCCTGACAAAACAACTTTAGCTTTGCTTCTTGTAATAATATGAGTTGGTTCTTGATGTTGTTTCTCTTTAACCACAGTCACATTTACCACATTATCATATGTATGATCATAGTTTACCTTTGCTTTACCCTTACCATTATGTGTTGCCGATGATTCAACCTTCTCATATTTTGGTAGTGGAGTTCTGAAAGTTGTATGAGATTCATTTATCGTATGTCCATCCATGGTTATGACTCCATTATCAATCAAATCTTGGATGACATGTTTCAACCACTGACAATTATCCATGTGGTGTCCCTTATTTCAATGGAAATCGCAATAATGGTTGTCGTTCCACCAAGAGGGTTTTACTTGAGGTTCGAAGTTCCCTCCTTCTAGCAAAGTAATCAATTTGTTTGCGAAAAGCGTCTTTAATGCGGACCCCAGTGGTTCACCAATGTTTGTAAATTTCCTTCAAAAGAAATTGTTGAAAGTTGATTTTTGGTGATTGTTGTTTTGTTGAGTTGTTGTTGAGTGAGTGGATAAATTGAAAACCGGTTGCTTTGGTTTTACATTGTCTTTATCCACTATCCCATCGTTGACGACATTTTGATTTCTATTCCAAAATTTAGGCTTATCATTGTTATTGTTGCTAACACTGTTATTAGGAGGATTAACCCCTTTTTTGTATAGCTTCAACTCACTCTTCTTTACCATAGCTTCTTCCATTCTAATTCCATTATCAATCATCTTTTCAAAATTTTGATGGCATTTCATTTTTAGATGATAGCTCATTTGTCCATTTAGGTTTTCGATGAATATGTCTGTTTTCTTGTATTCTGGCATCGTTCGAGGATATCGTGAAGCTAACCGTCTCCACCTCTGTAGAAATATCATGAAAGGTTCTCCACTCTTTTGTTTAGTATTACGTAGGTCTAGCATTATGACCTCATGTTGAATGTTGTAAGAGTATTGTGAAACAAACTTATCCACCAATTCTGTGAATGATTTAATTCTAGGTGGAAGTTTGGAGAACCATTCCATAGCTATTCTACTTAAGCTTTTTGGAAATAATCTCATCGGGTATGTATCCTCATGTGCAAACTCTATACTCATCATGCAAAATTCTTGTATATGATCCTGGGGATAAGTGCTTCCATTATCGAGGAGTTTCACAACCTGTAGAAATGGTATCATGTTTAGATTTCTGTCGAATGGGTAAGGACAAATTTCTTGAAGCGGGTATCTTCTAACAATTCCTCTCTACATATCTTGAGTCTATGTTTGCAACATTTGTATTTGTTGTTTAAGAGTTGTGATAGGATTATCAACATGATTCATTCTTGTATAACCGTGAGTTTGCGTTCTAGTATGATCTTGATCTCTTCTTGTATCATCTCGACTCTTTCTTGTGTCCTCATTAGTTTTAGCTTTGTTGAGAATTTCTACCTGATCCCTTTTGGGAACAAAAGTTTCCTCGTTAGTTCTTGTGTTATCAGGAATTGATGCATCGCCCTTTTTGTGACCAAAAATCTTCTCATGTCATTCATTATCATGGAAAGGGTCACTTCTCTTTTGTCCTTAACTCCTCATATCGAAATCTTTGGGGAGTGTAGCACCAGATTTTGCTAACACGAGGAAGTATTTTTCTTTTTCTCCCCCCAATATTTTCTCCATAAATTTATCGAATTTAGGATCTTGTTTGATTTCTCTGATATGTTGATATGTTACCTTTTATTCTTGTATTTAATTTTCATGTTCCATGTTCCTATAATCTTTAGTTATTTCAAATGTTTCAATTTCCGTTTCTACGATCTTTCGTCTCCGCGCTCTAGTTAAAACGAGCATACATGTGTGTTGAGTATTATGCAAGATTCAATTGTCTAAGAGTTGTTTCGATAAGTGACCAACTGTCAATGTAGATATGATAAAGTGATATGACACAAAAAGATAATTCAACTGTTTGAAAGTTTGCAAGTTTTTTGATCTTCCATTTTTGGAGTGCAATGATGATGATTTTGATAAAACCAAGTCCAATAGGAACGATATATCCTACGATATGGGACAAGGTTATCCTGACCAAATGTTATAGTTATGTGATAGAGGATGATAGATCCTAATGAGAAACTATGTTTTGAGTGATCAGTTTATTGAAAAAGGTGATAATTCACTTTGAGATGTTTAGATCTTGAACTTGTTGAAGGTGAATACTTGAAAATCTTGAGGGTGTCTAGTTCTAGAATCCAATTTGACAGAAGATAACTTGACTGAGAGAACCAAGAAGACAATCTAGGCATGAAATGATAGATATCAGGTGTATATGCTCACTATAAATTGACCAAGCAAACATGACAGATCTAAAAAAGACATGCAACAAGACAACTCTGGATTGACAGAGACAAAAATTCGTACAACAATTTATACAATCCTAGACGACAATTTAGATAGGCCCATACATTAAACTGGAAATCTCGCATGACAAAGTCCTAAACTCGTATGACACTTCCCCCAAAACCAAACAACAAAATGATAACACAAAATCCTTTGCAAATCTGACTCGTACGATAATTCCTTCCCACATAACCTAACGATAAACTAGATTTTTCGTACAACAAACTAGAAAGCTCGTACGACTGAGGACAAAACAGAGACAAAATTTTTACTTTGACAAATTTTTGACCAAAAATGTTTGATGTTTTGATTCTGTTTTCCAGTTTTAGATGTCTAATTTTCTGTTTCAGGGATGAAAACACAACAAACACGTCGATATGATAAGTGACCTCAAGCACAACATGTTAAATCCTAAGGAAGTTGGCTAAGAGAGAAAACCTTTGCTTAAAAACTTAGGTACACACTCAATAGCTTATCAGAATACAGTCATTGAGTCTCACACAATGGATTCTCAACGTCCTATTATCTGACTCCAAACGCTAATTGGGGCACGATATGGCAAGTGTCTTGGGAGAGTTACTATCTCTATTGCACAAAGATTGTCCCCCTTTCAGAGGTGAGTCAGGTAGCTTCTATCTTAGGGTTAGTAGTAAGGGTTTCCGTTTGAAATTACCCCTTGTAGTCGCGCAAACGCAGTTGAGGCCTAAAGCCCAACAAGGTACCGAAACAAGAAGTAGTCACGCAGGCATGATTGATACCGCGAGGCCCTACTAAATGTATGATATGAGAGATCTCAAAAGAGAAAACTCAAATAATCCCATCCTCCGAGACTTTAATCTCGAGAGGCCTATTTTTTAGAGTGAGTCAAAAAGCTTAGGTCTAGTTGTACTCACTTGGGTGGTTCTCACAGGGTGATTAATTTTTCCCACTGCGACAGGCCTGCTAAAGGCAGTCAAATCTCAAACATAGAAGCGCTTCAAGGGTCGAGATTTCTGATTGTCCAAATGGACAAGAGCATACTCTCCTACCTTTTAGACAACTTCTCAGACATAGAAAACAAGATGTTCATTTACCATTAGCAAAATAAGTGTGCTTAAAAAACTTTAAGAAGACACAAAGTTTGGTTAAGTTCTCTTAGGCAACCTGCAAAACATATACGTTAGTAGTAATGTTGTTTTGATGAAATGAAGCTTTGGCAAGCATAATCTTCGACACTCGTCCTGCAAAAACCAGTTAGGCTGCTAGAAAACTCACAAACATACCAAGGTTAGCATTAGTAATAGCCAAATTGAAGCATAAAAACCCTAAAATGCAATCTATTTTGAAAACATAGAAGCAGAAAATCGTACAAGTATTCTCACCTGCTCGTATAAGTATTCTCACCTACTCGTACGAGTATTCTCACATACTCGTACCAGTGCAAAAAGAAACTCGTACGGTATTGTACAGGTACTCATACGAGATTCTAAAACAGGCCCGACCAGAAACCCATGAGATTGAATATTTGACGATGAGAGAGGCCAAGAAATTAGATTTCCGGCCCCACGGCGGGCGCCAAAATGTCGTGTGTATGAAGTAGGATATCTGCAACACAAACACAAACACTCAATAGATCATTACAAGCATGGTTAGCAAATTCAAATTAAATGAAAGATAAACCATGACAAAGAGACCTATCACCTCCTAAGAGATGCGAGTGTGGATTTGATCTCAGATTTGGAGACTTGACTACACCTAGACGGAGGATTTAAAATGATATGATTACACAAGCTAGATGAGATTGGTTATGCTAGATTGATCCAAGAGGATAATTAAGCTATGATGATGATGCAATTAAGCTAGAATAGAGATTGATTAAGCTACATGATTCAACAATTATGCTAGAAAATGATCAAATTAAGCTAGATCTAAGATGCAATTTGCCTATAATAACAATGCTTAAATGATATGCTAGAATGGATATGCTTATAGTAACAATGCCTAAAATGATATGAGATGGGATCCTTTGTGCTCTAAAATAGGGGATATTTATAGGATTTCCAAGGCCAAGGGTGAGGTGGCAGGAATTAACGGTCAAGATTGAGTCTGAAGATATCAAGGGTGAAATTGGAGGAGGTTGGAGGAAGGGACACTTGTCATCTCTGTGGTGACAAGTGTCAAGGATCCTTGCTCATAAGAGGGCAAGTGTCTAAGGGATGAGACATGTGGCATAAGTGCCATGTGTCTCAAGGGGAGAACATCCACACCATGGGAGGTTAGGATGTGCAAGATAGGATAGGGTTAGTTAAACCCAAGGTCAGGTGGAATGGGCTAGGTTAGGGGATGGTTAGGTTAGGAGGTATGTGGGTAATTTGAATTTAAAAATTCAAATAATAGGAAAAGGATAATTAACTTTCAACAACTCATAATTATTATTTTTTAATTAATAAGGGGATTAGAAGGAATGAATTAAATGGGGGGGGGGGGGATTAATTAATTTAGATTAATTAATCAAAGGGGACTATTGAAATGAACCTATTAAATAAATCCTTAGATTTATTAATAAGTAGATGAATGAGAGAATTTAATCAAATTGATAATGAATTTAATTAAATTGGGAAGGGGGATTAATTAAATAATTGCTTATTTAATTAATTATCTTTAGACCATTTTTAGGCGTATACACTTATCAACAACAAAACACTCATGTTGTTGCCTTGGGTGCTAGTCCTAACTTCAATTCTTAGAATTATAATCGAAATAATTAGAAATTTGGGAATAGGAGTTTTGTACAACAAAGACCCAATAGGCCATGGAGTACACAACCAAATAATGGAAGTCTCCCAACCCAAGTAGAGAACACAAATTTGTGTGAATTTTCAAAAGCGAATCCTGTTGTACACTGATGTAGGTTGCATGAAACTTTTGACCATTTGGGGATTCATTGAGGAGTTATGCAAAAGGCCTCTCAAATTATGTAAGTCAGTCAATCACCTCCATCTTAGCCTATGAATGCAACGATGCTCGATTCATATGTCCTTATAAGTGAATATGGCCACACATCGACAAATGCGAAAGAAGACTTTTTCTTCCCTTTCCAAAAGGAGAATGAGACAATACCTTCTGAAGTACATGCTTTCCAAACCTCAAATTGAAGATATTACAATTTGAGAAGTAAGAAAGATCCCTTTACCGATGGTGCATTGATGATATCCCTCCAGGATCCATTCGTACACCACCAAATCCTCTTACAAGCAATACTTATGCTGCACCTAAAGGACCTGATACTTCTGCACACAAATTTGCATACACACCTTCAATTACCAAGTCACCCATGTTCCCCATGGACAAATATAGTGTGGTGGATGAGTTGAAGAAGACTAAATCAAATATGTCAATGTATGATGTACTTCAAAGTTGCCCAACTTAGAAAGAAGAATTGATCAAATCTCTAAAGAGGCTAAAGAGAAACAATGTATCTTAGTCCTCAACAAAGAAAGTTTCCAATGTGAAGAGAGTTGGAGCCATGCTCACCATGTGCAAGGACAAAGCTATGGTACCTCCATTCTTACTAAGTGTATGAATCTTTGGAAAGAATTTGCATAATTATTTGATAGATTCAGGTGCTTCATGCAATGCCATGTCTTATTCCATCTGTCAAAAGCTAGGCTTGGCCCCTCATCCAACTAAAAGAGTCGTTATACATATACATAAATCCAAAGTTAAAGTGATTGGGGTGCTAAAAAATATGCATATTCAGCTAGTTACGGATCTGCGTATCTGGGAATATATTGACATACATGTTGTGGGCATTCCTGAGTTGTAAGGAATGTTTCTTAGTTGGTTGGAATGGACCAAATGATTGATGGGATGGTTTTCTACTAATTTCACTCAGTTATCATTGTCATGGAGAGATATAGCCAACCAGATCAAGATTGTTGTTGATCCAAAGTTGAAGGAAATGATAACTGACTACAATGCCTCGAATGAAGTAGTAAACTTCATGGAAAATGGTCTAGGTGTTTATAAATTGGATCAAATTTTCACAATTAGCCATAAAAATGATAGTGATTCTATAGGGAGTCCAATTACATGCTTACAAGGTTTCACCCCTAGTGATGTTATATTCAAAGAATTTACTGATAAATTGACTAAGAATTTAAGATATTTGGGTGGATCATTGGACTCATTAGTGTTGTTGCTACCAAGATGGTGTTGTATACATCATAAAAAACACTCAAAATTTTCCTGCCCAACTTGTCAAGATGCAATGGCAAGGGTGAAGCTTCAATTCCTTTAGGAAGTGAACCGAGAATTTTTAAAATTAGGTGAACAAACAAACAAGTCAGAAAGTGGCTCCTGATGCTCTGCAAAATGGACAATGTTAGACTAAAACATGTGGTCGTATAACACACAAAACACAACAAACAAAGACAAACGTTAATGTTAATCAACCCAAAACAAGTCTAAGTAGGCATACCAAAAGAGACACTAAAAATATGATAAAATATTTAACTGTGGAAGTAAATACAACAAGGCATCTCCAAATGCCTTCTACCATGCTCTTAGCTCCTCCTCCCTTGTTCCTCTCCTCTCCAAGTTGCATCTTTTTGCACTATGGATGCTTTATAGAGGTTCAAGATTATAGATGATTATGAAAAGTATGCAAATGCAAGCTTAATAACCAAAGAAAAATGAGTTATCTAAATGCTATTTGTTAATTTTAACCAAAAGAGTGAATATGACTAATTATGCTAAAATGCTCTCTAAAATTATCTATAACTTAGATGCATACAAGTTTTTCAAGATCTGGATTATGAAGAAATGGGCTCTATTTATAGGAAAAATGGAGGGATGGTTGAGATTGAGTAATCTCAACAAGGGTCAAGATTGAATGATATTTGTAGTCACATAAATCTGTCCATTTTAATTAAATGAATATTTCGTATTTATTTGATTAAAAATCCACTAGCCACCAATTAATTAAATAAATATTTAATTAATTCATCTCCAAACACTCTTCTATTAATTAAATAAATTATTCAATTTATTTTAATTCATTCATTAAATCAAATTTCAATCAATTAAATAAATAAAATCAATTTATTTAATTAAAATTCCTTTTCCTCTTTTAAATAAATTAACATTTATTTAAATCATTATCCCCACCCCACTTGCATTTTCCTACAAATGCAACTTGCACACATTATTGAAATAAATGAATTTATTTTAAATAAAATCTTATTTTCTCTCACCCACCAAATCCACTTGCAAAATCTAATCCCCTTCTAGATTCTTCTAACCCCTTCCTAATTAGCCTAATCCATCCCCTAATTATTGTCACATTCCTAAGCAAAATGGAGTCACTTCTCAAATGGCCCAAAGTCTTGGATAACCATTGAAGGTTTTCAACCTTCAACCACCAAAAACCCCAAAGTCTTTGAAAACCATTAAAGGCTTCCAACCTTCAACCACTTAATTCCCCAAAGTCTCCAATAACCATTAATGGTTAATTCAACCCTCCCACATGGTTAAAACATTTGTTTGACTCAACCTCTACCCAACCACAAAGGTCTCATCAAGCATTTAATACTTTGACCATGATTATCTCTTAATCATTTGCACAAAGGTTTATCCTTGGATTAACTCCTAATCCAGTGGGTAATCCTAATTTAGGCTTGACCCTTAGCCTTTAGATAACCATGAAGTCTTCTAAGGCATTCAATGCCTCCAACCTCTTCTCTCAACCCAATCCTGTGTTGACACTTGTCATTATTTTATTGGTGTCAATTGTGCACATGGATTCCCAACTTTCAAGCTTGACCCTTGATTAAATCATTCAATCCTGGCCATCCATTGCTCCATTTTTCCTATAAATAGAGCCCATTCCTTCATAATCCAGATCCTGAAAACTTGTAAGCATTTAGACTATAGCCATTTTAGAGAGCATTTAGCATAGCATAACTAAATATTGTCTTTTGGTTAAAACACATCATTTTAGCATTAAAATAGCTTTTCATTTCATGTTTAGAGCTATTCTATAAATCTCAATCCTCCATAAGCATCCATAGTGCAAAAAGCTGCTGAGAGCTACACTATTTTGGAACTTGGAGAGGAGAGGAACAAGGGAGAAAGAACTAATGTCATGTTAAGAGATAGTTGGAGATGTCTCATTGTCTTACTTCTTTAGTTAGATTCATTAGCATGTGTTTTTAGTGTCTCCTTTGGAATGCCTTCATGTTTTGGTTTTTGATTGATTAACTCTAACGTTTTGTGTGTTTTGTTTTGATTGATCAAGAACTAACAATTGTGCCATTTAGGAGGGCATCATTTGGTGAACCCGACGTGAATCGAACACGCAACCTTCTGATCTTTTGTTTTTAAAAATTAACATTTTTGCTTGTTGAAACTGCCACACAGGTCGCGCTTCGGCGCTATTGAACGCGTTCTAGCGCTATTGCAACATTTTCTTTTAGCGCTATTGTCCATATAATAGCGCCAATGAAAAAGTTTTAGCGCTATTGATTCCATTCTGGCGCCTTTGTCACATTTCTAGCGCTATTGCAACTGTTTTAGCGCTTTTGACTTTCCGGATTTTTCTATTATTTCAGCGCTACTGTGTAAAATAGCGCTTCTGCGACCTCAGACTAGCGCTATTGTATTAATTAGCGCTTTTGTAAAAAAAGGCAGAATAGCGCTATTGCGACAGAGTGTTGTCCAATTCGCTTTGTAACCCAAAATCAGCATTTAGGCTTGTGTAAACCCACACTAACGCTTTGACTATTGACCAGGTGCAGGTTCTAATCTTTTTGTGTGCAGGGAAAGGAGTTAGTAGATGCTCTAAAAAAAAAATCTTTCTTTTTACTTTCTTTAAAAAAATTGGCTAAAAAGAATTCATTTTTCCCTTATTGCATAAGTTAAAATAAACCTCACATCTCATTTTGGAGTGCATAAAATGAACCTCAAATTTGTTTTTGGTGCTTAAAACAAATTCATCTTTCTTTATTTGCAAGGTAAAAAGAACAACAAAATTCAAACATTTGTTTTCTTGCAAGTTAGGAAACACACTTTATTTGGTGCTTAAAACCAAACAATTCCATTTTCTTGCATCAAATCTAAAAATCACAAGCCACACTTCAAATTTTGGTGCAAATAAAATACACAATCCACTTGTCTTCATTTTGGCAAAAACAAATTTTCCTTCATGCAATCGTGTTTTTCATTAAGTTGACCAGGACTTTCAACTTCTAGATTACAAAACATATTGCTTTGAAGTTAAAAAGAACACCATGGCTGTTGGAGCAACATCTCCAAATAGTTAGATCACATTTGCAAATGCTGGATTAAAAGGAACAAGTGTTTTACGTGTTTGGCACGCTTGTGCACAAAGAGTTGGTCGAGTGGTCCTACTTCTAACACACACTATCCTCTCCCTTGGCTTTCGTGGTCCTAGGTGCAAGAGAAAAGTGTTAGTAACACTCAAAATTTTATCTTTTTAAGAGAGGCCTGCCAAGAGACACATCACTCTTGGGAACGACCTTGAGCGGTAAATCCTTCGAGCCGCTATAGAAATCAGGTGTGAGCGAAAGCTGTAGCCTTGGGTATAGCTGTTCCTACAGTGTAACTGGCCGAAAGGACAAATGGGCCCCACCACCAGTTACAAGGCTCTTAAGTGAGTCACTGCAGAATGAACTTATGTCCAAAGCCATCGAACATGACTAAACACTTTTAAGTAGTAGCCCACCTGTTCTATTGATTGAGGATATTTGAGGTATAATTTAGTGCAAGAGCATAGAAGGTTTTGCTCCCAAGATACTCACCATACATATTTCCTTGAGTAGAAACATAGCTTTTTGAAAAGTCACTTGTGGCTTGATAAAAGTGGTGACTCCCCCATCATAGGGATCATCTATTTGTTATGCTCGTGCAAGACTTAGTATATCACATCCTTACCTGCCACGGCGGGATTCATAAGGTATGTAGTACCAAAGTCGAAGAAATATCAAGATGTGGGCTAAATTTATCACAACTGACCATTTGACCTTAGGGATAAAGAGTGTTTGAAGTGTGTTCGTTTTACAGACTTAGAGCAAATTGAGCCGACTTCAGGCTTTGGAATTACACCTTAAAATACATCTAAAGGAAGGGTCAAAAACAAAGTCCAAGGATTGGGTTGATTTAGACCCATACTCATTTGTGCCTTTAAGGCTACAATCTTGTGTTTGTGTGCTTGCTTTGTTTTCTTGTCAAAGAAAAAAATCAGAAAATCAATCCCAAAAACAAAGTACTCATCCAACATCTGTCAACACAACCAAAAATACCAAAAACAAAGTGCAAACAAACAAAGAGTCAAAAAATTTATGACCATTCTTCACATCTTGCGAAAGAAGAAGTGTCATCAGAATATTACCTTGAAAAGAAGACCATTGAGCTCAAAGGCTTTAATCAAAAGGAGGAAATTCTTCTATATCAATCGACAAATCTTTGTCTCCCATAGAGTCTTTCTACATCGCATGCGTCTATACCTTCAAGGTAAAACAAACGAGTTTGATTCAGAATCATTGAACCACAGAGCTTTTATGCAATATAGAGCTCTGAGTTATCACAAAAATCAAGGAGGAAAGATTAATCCCAATTTCTTCCCAAACATCTGTATCACCTACAACACAGCTCGAGAAGTGCCACCAACGTCTGAAAGGGAAGAAGAAGAGTTTGTCCCATTTGTGACACAAAGTTTTTATTGAAAGTTGAAAACATTTTCATCCATCATCTCATTCATACATAATTATTCCATCATCAATTCATCCCAAAACTCTCAAAACATTAAGAGGTTCTTGTCCCAAGTTCTCTTTTAGATATTGCTTGAAATCAAACACATCACATCACTTTTAGATTGTTTCTACATCTAGGATAAGCTCATCCTAAGAGACACATCTACGCAGGTTAAAACTAGTTCATGAGTGAATCCTCTCATTACTAGGTAGTCAAAATCTGTAACACATCTCAGATTTCTCTACACCTTATCACATCCAAACTTATCAAACAAACAAGCAATTCAAAGAAAAGAATTTCGGTTACATCTACCTTAAAGTGCTAGAGATCCCCATACAACACAAATCACCAACCAATCAATCTTGCATTTCATCACCACTCATCATCATCTTCAATCAACTTCAAAACCAAACTTGTAAACAAAATGGCTCAAACCCGATCACAATCAAGGCAACGAGAAATGGAAATTGAGGAAGAAGAGGACAACCTCAATGAATTTCAAGAAGCACTTGGAGGAACTGGGAATGATGAAAACCCAGGTACACCCACTCCTTCAACAATCGAAAGGGTTCAGCATAACCCTCATTTTAACAGATTATTTGATGAAATACTAAGGAGCAATGCGGATGCTCACTTTTTACGACTTGCTCAAGAAGGAGCCAAACTCCCCTCTGACTTTGATCTCACCCAATTAAGACAAGCATCAGAAAGACAAAGTCGTCATGAGGAGGAAAGGCGTAGAGATCCCATCAGATATAACATCCCTCGAGGTAACCCACCACCTCCTCCTCCAAATGAAATAGAGATGTTGCGGCAACAAGTCGAGAATCTTGCCCAACAACTTCATAGTGGTGTTAAGACCAATCAATTCTCACTCAACGACATCTGTCCCTATCCGTTTGATAGGAATCTTTATATGCCACCCTTTCCACGCGGATTCGAAACACCAAAATTCGAAAAATATAGAGGAAAGGGAGATCCCCGCGATCATGTCCGAGAATTTCATTCCGCTTGTCTTGAAGTGGCTTATGAGGACACATACCTAATGCGCCTTTTTCCCCAAAGCTTGGGAGGAACCACCACATCATGGTTTTCCCGACTACCAGGTGGCATAAGAACATTTGAGGAACTCATCCAGAAGTTCCTATCTCATTACTCTTATAATATTGAACGCGACATCACCATGGCTGATCTATGCAACACCAAACAAAAACCAGGTGAATTATTCTCAGTATTCCTGCAACGATGGCGCCAAATGTCTAGCAGACGTTCTCTTCAGTTACCTGAACGAGAACTAGTGGAAATTTTCATTTCCAACTTAAACGAAGAAATGGAATTTCACCTGGATGTCAAAGATACCGATTCTTTTAACGATATGATCACCAAAGGAATAAAATGTGAAAGGGCACTCATCAAAAAAGGACTCATCAAAATCTTTAATGAACCCAAAGATGGTCCTCGCCCGCGTTTCAATAGCGATAAACCGAACTTCTGGAACAAGAATAAGAATATCGTCAACGATGGAGTTGTGGATGCTCGAACTGTCCAAAATGCACAACCTGTGGTTCGATTTGCAGGACAAAATCCTCCACCTCAAAATAACACAAATGTTCCTCTTAATCAAGGTCGCATCACATCTCATGATGAACCAAGACCTCGTCCACAAAAACAAAAACGCACATACACTCCCTTAGGGGAACCCATTGAAACGGTGATGCGACAACTCATTTCTCAGAATTTGATCACTCTACCTAAGTTATCAAATTATGAGCCTCAGGTCAAACCTGCATGGTGGAGAGATACTGAACACTGTGAGTTCCATCAAGGAAGAGGACACAAGACAAGTAATTGTCACCGATTGAAAGATCTCATTCAAGATCTTATTGATCGAGGAGAAATTGAGATTGAAGGACATGATCCAAAAACAACCAATAATGATCATCAGATGTTCAAAAATCCACTTCCATCGCAAGATCAAAGGGGTCCTTCCACGTCCAGACGAGGTCCTGATACCACTGATTATACGCAAGCTGCGTATAATTACACTGTCAATCACCTGTATGATGCTAGTGAACAAATTGCAACTATTACCTTCAAAAATCCCACCTCAAATTGCAATGTTGTTACACGTCGTGGCAAGGTCACCATCAAGGCAGCTCCACAAGGCACCACCTCCATCCCAAAGCAGTACAATCTTGTGGAACAATTAGACAAAACACCTGCGCTTATATCCATTTTGGAGCTATTGCGTCTGTCACCCTCTCATAAAACTATCTTGGATCAAGCACTCCAAGAGGCGTCAGTCCCTGCAAACCTGAACACGGACCAATTTCAAGCCATGGTTGGAAGTCTAAAGTCATCACCTTGTCTCACTTTTTCCGAAAGTGATAACTCTTCCTTCCAGCAACCTCATAACGCCTCACTCCACATTGAAGGCTTTGTCAACCAACACAGGATCAAGCGAGTCTTGATTGATAATGGAGCAGGCCTAAATATCTGTACACTACAGTTGGTCACAGCATTGGGATATGCAATAGAATCAGTGGATCCTCGCAAGAAGATCACCATCAAGGCCTATGATGATGCAGAGCGTTCATCCAAAGGAGCTGTAGTACTACCAATCCGGGTTGGCCCTGTGGTAAAACACATCATTTGCCAGGTTCTGGACCTTCCTCTGCCATATAATCTATTATTAGGGAGACCTTGGATACATGCCATGCAAGCTGTTCCATCTACCTACCATCAATGTATCAAGTTCCCACATAACGGGGTCGAGATCACAATCCTGGGAGATGCAAATCCCTTTGCATTTTGCCATAATATCAGCCATCAACCAGAGATTACCGTTCCTAATAATAGAGAAGCCATTTCCTCCACATCATATATAAATCCCGCCTCTCTTGCCAGTTCAAACACCCCTATGCCCAAGCAAGAAAAGCTAAAGATGAAAGTAGCAGAGGAAGGTCCTGGAGAATATAACTTGAGTCAGCTCTTTTGTGTGGGACAAATGCCCACTTCTCCTAGAACACATGGTAAACCACAGCAGTTGCTCCAGCAACCACTAATCACGCCTCCATGTGCCTTAACGCCTTTCATTCTTGGAAAGAGTCAAGAGGAAGAGACACAAGATGAGGACCTAGCTGACTGGATCTATAAAGATCCCATCACCACTGACAAACCGCAAGTTACGCTTCCTACAGAACAGTATGGCAAAGGCCTCCTCATTATGCAAAGAATGGGGTATGATGGTCAGAGTGCCTTGGGATCCTGCAAACAAGGACGACAAGAACCACTGCTGCCAGAGTTCAAACCCAAAGGTAATACAGGCCTAGGCTTTGAAAAGGAAGTCCTTCCTAAACTCAGATTCAAAGGTAAACCCAGCAAACCATTTTGCCCACCTACTGCAAAGAGGACACCTTTCATAATCAAAGCACCATCAAGCAATATCCCCACTGCCCCATCGAGGCTCACAAACCCACCACAACCATCTACAGTGCCAAACATCCCACCAAACGAACCAGTAATCCCATCAGCAACACCATCTGTAGGAACAACTGTATCAGAACCCGCAGCAGCATCTATGGCACCAGTAGTTCCAGCAAAAGCCACGGAATCAACACTGCCGATACTTCCAATGACAAATCCTTTAAACCCCATCACGGTTCCTGCAGCATTGATCACCACAAAAGTACATAAACCAATCACGTCTGCAGTATTTAATTCCAAAGACATCCCAGTATGGTATAGCAATCGGATGCTGGAGAGTGATTCAGAGACCGACTCACATGAGTGGGAATTCGATTCAGTGCAGCTTAACACTTCAGATGAGGAAGACACATCACCACCTCCGCCACGCAAAGACATTCCTGTTTATGGAGAAGCACAGATAAAGACCACTTGGGTACCTGAGCTGGAAACATCTTCCACAGACCCTACGTCTCATCCTACGCCTGATTCTGACAGGGAGAGTACCATCAATGACCTTCACCACACTGTCTTAACCCTCACGGATACATCTCCTGCACTTAACCTAATCGATGAAGTAATGCCCATTATCCACCCTGAACTCATTGAATGGAACCAACCAAATCCCCCATGTCTTGACCTCTTCCAGAACGATGAGGCTATCATTGACTTTTTGGAATTAAGGGATAATCTACCAAGCGGGGATCACAAAGCTGGATTCGCCATTCAACTTAATAGCGCAGCATACTTCGGGGCGGATGCCAAACCCTTCAGCTGCAAAAATATAACAATAAAACATGGATCTTCCAGTGAAAACCACACTGTGGCACTGTTTGATCCAACAAAAGTAAAAAGAAAGAGCGTATCCAACGGTGAAAACCTCTCTGAGGCGCCTGAGGATGAAGGGTTTGACATTCTCCCTGCTAGTACACAACAGGAACGATCAACGATCCTCATTGAGGAGACCCAAGAATACAATGTGGGGACTCCTGAAAATCCTCATATCATACATCTGGCATCTCTTCTCACTCCAGAGGAACAACCTCAATTTATAGAGTTCTTCCAACAGCGTCAGATCAACTTTGCATGGTCATATGCAGACATGCCTGGGCTTGATCCTGATTTAGTCATGCATCATCTCACAGTAGCAAAAGGAGCCAAACCTGTCAAGCAGAAGCTTCGTAAGATGCATCCTCAGATTGCCGTGCTAGTCAAAACAGAACTCAAGAAACTCCTGGATGTTGGTTTCATTAGACCAATTGATTATGCAGAATGGATCTCCAACATTGTACCAGTTGGCAAACCAAAAGGGGGCATTCGCATTTGTACAGACTTCAGAGATCTGAATAAGGCATGTCCTAAAGATGACTTCCCCCTACCAAATATCGACATCATAGTGGATTTGACAGCAGGACATGCCATGCTTTCACTCATGGATGGCTTTTCAGGATACAATCAAATAAAGATCGCACCAGAGGACCAACATAAGACAGCCTTCACATGTCCATGGGGCACATACTGCTGGAATGTAATGCCTTTTGGTCTAAAGAATGCAGGAGCGACCTATCAAAGAGCAATGACCACCATCTTCCATGACATGATGCATACTATGATGGAAGACTATGTGGATGATTTACTAGCAAAATCACTCACAAGAGATGGACATCTTCACATCTTAGATAAAATCTTTGATAGACTGGAACAGTACCATGTTCGACTCAACCCAAAGAAATGTGTCTTCGGAGTGACCTCCGGGAAGCTTCTAGGATACATTGTCTCAAGCAAAGGCATTG
Organism: Cryptomeria japonica; assembly: GCF_030272615.1. Lineage (NCBI taxonomy): Eukaryota > Viridiplantae > Streptophyta > Pinopsida > Cupressales > Cupressaceae > Cryptomeria > Cryptomeria japonica. The sequence continues at coordinate 103,689,568 of NC_081408.1, read as the reverse complement.
AGGTCGATCCAGCAAAGGTTAAAGCAATCATGGACATGCCACCTCCAAAGAATATCAGTCAGCTAAGGACATTACAAGGACGGCTTCAATCCATCCGAAGATTCATTGCACAATTGGCTGATAAGTGTCACCCCTTCACACACCTGCTACACAAGAACATACGCTTTCAATGGGATGACAGATGCCAGCAAGCATTTCAGGCACTTAAAGACTATCTCATGAATCCACCATTGTTGATGCCACCAGATCCAAGTAGACCGTTGTTACTCTATATTTCAGCAACAAGTACAGCATTGGGTGTACTACTGGCACAACATAATGCAGAAGGAAAAGAGTGTGCTATTTACTACATCTCTCGCACACTGGTTGGCTATGAACTCAATTACACACCTATTGAGCGAGCTTGCTTAGCAGTAATCTTGGCAGCCACTAAATTGCGGCACTATCTATTGACACACAAGGTACAACTCATCGCAAAGATTGATCCACTCAAGTACTTACTCAGCAAAGCAGCATTGACAGGTCGTTTGGCCAAATGGGTAATGATTCTAAGTGAATTTGACATTGAGTATGTGGACCGTAAAGCTATCAAAGGGCAGGTCATTGCAGATCAGTTGGCTGATGCACCTCTCATAGGTGATCATCCCCTCATTTCCAATTTTCCAGACGAAGAGATATTCATGATCACAGAAGTACAACCATGGAAATTATATTTTGATGGTTCATACACTAGGCACGGCTCGGGGGCAGGCATTTTGTTTATCACACCTCAAGGTGATAGCATCCCGAAGTCTTACAGGCTCACATTTCCATGCACAAACAACATAGCAGAATATGAGGCTTTGATCACAGGACTCAGGATAGCCATACAATGGAAATTAAAAGAACTTCAAGTATATGGCGACTCACAACTGGTCATTCGACAAGCAACTGATGAATATCAGACCAAAGATGATAAACTCATGCCATACAAGCAAGTGGTGGACAGTCTAAAGACATCATTTACTACTATCACTTTTGAGCAGATACCAAGAGATCAGAATCGAGCTGCTGACGCCATGGCTACTATCGCATCTCTACTAGATCTTCCACAGAATTCAACACGCTACGAGTTCTTGGTAGAACAGCTTTGGATTCCTGCTTATGATATCCCTGAATCCGAAATGATATGTCGCCTTGTTGGCTCCGAATCCCCATGGTACGGTGAGTTCTACGCCTATCTTCGCGATCACACCCTTCCTCCCAACCAATCAAATAACCAACGAAAAACCTTCATTCGCCAAACTGCTCGATATACCATTATTGCCGAAACCCTATACCGACGTAGTCTTGATGGTACTCTCCTTCGATGTCTGGAACAAGATGAGATAACAAAGGCTTTGGAAGAGGTACATGAAGGAATTTGCGGGACTCACTCAAGTGGTCCGTCACTCGCCAAGAAACTCTTGCGAGCTGGATACTATTGGCCGTCTATGGAAAAGGATTCCTACTACTTTGTCAGGAAATGCAAGAAATGTCAAGTTCATGGCGACCTGATACATGCACCAGCACAGGAACTACAACCAATCACAACACCATGGCCTTTTTGTCAATGGGGCCTTGACCTTGTGGGTAAAATCCATCCATCTTCATCCAATGGCCATAAATTCATTATTACCGCCACCGAATATTTCACCAAGTGGATCGAAGCTGTTCCACTTACCCAAGTCACCAGCAAGCAGATCGCCTCATTCATCCTCAACTACATCATCTGCCGGTATGGTGTGTCCATGTCCATTGTCACAGATAACGGTCTTCCTTTCAAAAATCAGGATGTCCGTGAACTTTGTGAGAAATTTCATATCCAACACCGCTTTTCCACTCCCTATTACCCACAAGGCAATGGTCAGGCCGAAGCATCCAATAAAAACATATTGAGGATCCTAAAGAAGACAGTCAATGATGCCAGTCGTGATTGGCATGTTCAATTGAATCCAGCGCTATGGGCATATCGAACTAGCATTCGAACCCCTACAGGTGCAACTCCTTATTCATTGGTCTATGGTGCAGAAGCTATCTTGCCTATTGAGGTCGAGATACCATCATTAAGGGTTTCCTTGCACAATCTCATTGATGATGACGCATACAGAGTCTCACGCCTTCAGGACTTGGAGCTACTTGATGAGAAGCGACAAGCTGCATACAACCATCTCAAAGCCTATCAGCAGCGCATGAGTAGAAGCTACAATCACCGAGTTAGACCTCGTACATTTGAGGTAGGTGATCTTGTTCTTCGAGAGAATCCTCGCAACCAACCAAACAGAGAACATCAAGGCAAGTTTGAATCAAATTGGCTAGGCCCATATGTTGTCACTGCTGTATTCGGGTCCGGGGCATATCAGTTGGCTACATCAGATGGAGAACCACTCGCAGATCCAATCAATAGCATGCACCTCAAACGGTTTTATACCTAAGGTGTACAAGGCATCAGGCCCCCCTGCATATTAGAAAAATACCAAAAACATTCAGAAAATGTCCTGAAGAAAATACAAAAACATTCAAAAAAGTAAAGAAAAATCATGCATCCAAACGGTGAACAACCACTCCGGTGGCACCTTGGGTAAGTGCGATGGTGAAAACCTGGCAAACAGGCGCCACTCGTAAAGGCAATGGCTCCAGTATCTTTCAGACTCGTTGCGATCACATTCATGCACACACACATCCATCCATCCCAACCATGGCTCGTTATTTGATCTACAACTAAGAAAGTATTCCATGCGTCTCGCATCCCACCTTTTCATAGTCAGGTCTACAAACTGGGGGCAATACCCTTACCCTCGTGATGGAAGTGGATTCTACATTGTCTTATATATCATTACGCTCTTCATTCAGGCAATCATCAGAAAATCCAAAAAAACATTCAAAAATGACTCTCAAAATACCAAAAAACATTCAAAAATGACTCTCAACATACCAAAAACATTCAAAAACTATCACACAAAATCCAAAAACATCGAAAAACCATCGAAAATCAAAACAAAAACATGGCAACACCTTGTAAATATTTATCCGATCAGATACAAAATAAACATTGACAACTACTCACACGATGACCATTTACCAATCAACCACACACTCAACATCAACAATCCAAACTGTCTTAAACAAGGATGCATCCTTCCTTATCAAAACAAAGACAAAGCGACGTTTTCTTTGACAAAGAAAATTCTGTTAAGCTATCAAATACTTGGTTGATTTGTGAGTACAATCGTTTGTTTATCTGTATCGAGATCTTTTCAGCATTGTTTTGTTTTGTTTGCGCATCATTTCCGATGAAGTTCTGGGGCATGTACTAATGGTGTCTACGTGGGAAGTTCACCAAGCTATGTGATCTTATGCCAAATGTAGTCATAGATCATTACGGCTTGCTGACTACAGCGTATATCTCGACCATATGGGCATGAACCATTACCAAGGATCCTTATTCTTTATTCTTTATGTCTATACTATTTGTTTGCAGGTACAATGCTCATTCTTTGGTTCCTCTTCCTCCAAATTGGATAAAGGTTTTATTTTCTTAGTACGGTATGAACTTGTCTCAGGATATGATCAGCCTAAGATCAAGGAGGACGATCCAAGTCATGCATGAAAGGAGATAATCCTTGTCTGTTCCGCAAGCAATACTCAGGTCAACTTGATCCATTATATCAAGTTGCTTGTATTAACTTGCTATATAAAAATCCATGAAAGGAATACTCAGGTCATCTTGAATCATTATGTCAAGATGCTTGTATTCTCTTCCAACATTTTAAAAGCTCAATGATGAAAATAGAGCACTATGGATCGTCATTCCATCTCATCTGTGTATATATTGCATTTCATTGCATTCCATCCATCCATACATTCATAAATAGCTGCATATCATGCATACGTAGTCATAATAATGCATACTCTATTTTCCTCTTCTTCCATAGGAATGAGTCATAGGTTTTCCCTTTCTTCTACCTAACATCGAACCCACCCCCCCTCACCCTCCCCATCTCGATAATCAACATCACATACCTTACATCGTTTCTCAATCAAGCCACGTTCATCACCATCCATCTCTAAATAGGAGGGATTGTGTTTCCTATCCTAAGTCATCCAATAAGCCAAGCAAGTTACTCTGTCTGCACAGGTACATTGACTCCCACACACCTAGATTATCAACAGATACTCTGATCAAGTATCTTCGGGTCTCAACAGGTAATCGATCATGGTAATCCTAGACTACATCAGGCATTTATCACAATGACCTAGTCTCAACGGGGTTGCCATGATTCCCCACAACCATCCATCACACGCACATACTATCAATTGATCAACCAATCAAACACAATCCAACGGACAATTACATCAATTGTCTACGTCTCAACGAGTATTTTGCTTCATATACCTTGACTTCATCGGGCAATTACATCAATTGTCTAAGTCACATCAGGTCACTTTGATTCACTTACTCAGACTTTATCATGTCCAAGCGACCAACTGACATCAACTGTCACGCTTTGACTTGACTGGGGCAATTAAACCGATTGCACCAGATTGTTCAACCAATTTTGATCAATTGTATAGCATCAATCCAAACCCCACACTACATCTGCTATGTATCTCTTGCATGACCTCAGGGTACTCGCTGGCTTGTTGTTTCTTCATATTCACTCCATTTTCTCCCATTTTTTCATCATTAGTTCTAATTTCTTCTATTCTTTTTCGAGAGATCGCCCGATTTTTCAAAAAAAATTCTTCGGCCCATCTCTCGAGGGGGCATACCACCCATTAAATTTACATTTTATGGGGCATTTCTTCACACCAGTTTTTCTTTCTTTGAAACGATGCGATAAACTGCACCGTCTCAAAGAGGGGCAAATGTAGTCACATAAATCTGTCCATTTTAATTAAATGAATATTTCGTATTTATTTGATTAAAAATCCACTAGCCACCAATTAATTAAATAAATATTTAATTAATTCATCTCCAAACACTCTTCTATTAATTAAATAAATTATTCAATTTATTTTAATTCATTCATTAAATCAAATTTCAATCAATTAAATAAATAAAATCAATTTATTTAATTAAAATTCCTTTTCCTCTTTTAAATAAATTAACATTTATTTAAATCATTATCCCCACCCCACTTGCATTTTCCTACAAATGCAACTTGCACACATTATTGAAATAAATGAATTTATTTTAAATAAAATCCTATTTTCTCTCACCCACCAAATCCACTTGCAAAATCTAATCCCCTTCTAGATTCTTCTAACCCCTTCCTAATTAGCCTAATCCATCCCCTAATTATTGTCACATTCCTAAGCAAAATGGAGTCACTTCTCAAATGGCCCAAAGTCTTGGATAACCATTGAAGGTTTTCAACCTTCAACCACCAAAAACCCCAAAGTCTTTGAAAACCATTAAAGGCTTCCAACCTTCAACCACTTAATTCCCCAAAGTCTCCAATAACCATTAATGGTTAATTCAACCCTCCCACATGGTTAAAACATTTGTTTGACTCAACCTCTACCCAACCACAAAGGTCTCATCAAGCATTTAATACTTTGACCATGATTATCTCTTAATCATTTGCACAAAGGTTTATCCTTGGATTAACTCCTAATCCAGTGGGTAATCCTAATTTAGGCTTGACCCTTAGCCTTTAGATAACCATGAAGTCTTCTAAGGCATTCAATGCCTCCAACCTCTTCTCTCAACCCAATCCTGTGTTGACACTTGTCATTATTTTATTGGTGTCAATTGTGCACATGGATTCCCAACTTTCAAGCTTGACCCTTGATTAAATCATTCAATCCTGGCCATCCATTGCTCCATTTTTCCTATAAATAGAGCCCATTCCTTCATAATCCAGATCCTGAAAACTTGTAAGCATTTAGACTATAGCCATTTTAGAGAGCATTTAGCATAGCATAACTAAATATTGTCTTTTGGTTAAAACACATCATTTTAGCATTAAAATAGCTTTTCATTTCATGTTTAGAGCTATTCTATAAATCTCAATCCTCCATAAGCATCCATAGTGCAAAAAGCTGCTGAGAGCTACACTATTTTGGAACTTGGAGAGGAGAGGAACAAGGGAGAAAGAACTAATGTCATGTTAAGAGATAGTTGGAGATGTCTCATTGTCTTACTTCTTTAGTTAGATTCATTAGCATGTGTTTTTAGTGTCTCCTTTGGAATGCCTTCATGTTTTGGTTTTTGATTGATTAACTCTAACGTTTTGTGTGTTTTGTTTTGATTGATCAAGAACTAACAATTGTGCCATTTAGGAGGGCATCAATATTCAATCCATGTGAGGACTTTCAACCCAATCCCAGGATGACAAGTGTCAATATGAGATATGTTGAGATGAGAGGGAATAAGCATTAAATGTTTGACATGACCTAAGAGCTAACTTGGGAGTTAAGGTCAAGGTTGGGTTGAGTGAATAAATTCTTTATTCAAAGAATAAAACTTTTATTCAATGGATAAACTCTTGTGCAAAGGTTAAAGGGATAACCATGGTCAAAACAATAAATGCTTGAGAAGACACATGAGTCACATGATAGTTGAGTTAGGGGTTAACTATAAATGGTCATGTAAGAGCCATAAGTGGTTTAGAAGACTTTAGAGGTTAATTTGTTGAACACACAAAGCATTTAATGTTTTTCAAAGGCTTTGAAGTCTTTGAGAAGTGACTCCAAGTTGCTTAGGAATGTGACAATAATTAGGGGATGGATTAGGTTAATTAGGAAGGGTTTAGAAGAATCTAGAAGGGGGTTAGGATTGCAAGTGGGTTTTGTGGGTGAGGGAAAATAGGATTTTAATTAAAATAAAATCAATTTATTTCAACTTTTGGTTAATGCAAGCGGGGGGAAAATGATTTAAATAAATGTTTTATTTAATTTATTTAAAAGAAGAAATGAGATTAAATTAAATAAATAATATTTATTCATTTAATTGATTGTGAATTTGGTTTAATGAATTAAAATAAATTGAATAATTTATTTAATTAATAGGAGAATGTTTTGAAGATGAAATTAATTAAATGTTAATTTAATTAATTGTTGGCTAGTGGGTTTTTAATCAAATGAATACGAAATATTCATTTAATTAAAATGGACATATTTATGTGACTACATTTGCCCCTCTTTGAGACGATGCGGTTTATCACATCATTTTAAAGAAAAAGAAATAGGTGTGAAGAAATATGCCCCATAAAATGTTAATTTAATGGGTGGTATGCCCCCTCGAGAGATGGGTCAAAAATTTCAAAAAATCGAGCAATCTCTCGAAAAAGAATGAAAATTGGCGGGGTGATAGAAGAGAAGAATTTAGCAATACTGGTGAAAAAATAGAAGAAAACGGAGATAAAATGGAGAAATGCGAGGCTTGGGAAGTTCACAGGGACCACAACGGTGAGCGGGGGAAAATTAGGGTTACGATGAAGGGTATATATGGGGGGAAAGGGGTGAAAACAGGCTCATTTGCATTCGCATCCATATTAAAATTCGAGCTCTAGGAGTGACCTTTTGGAAGAGTAAGTGGCAGTCAGGATGCCGGTTCCCATAACAGAGCACTGATTAGAGAGAGTTCGACGATTCCAACGGCCAGACAACTACAGACCAGTGGTATGTAAATTTGAATTTTTGAATTTTATGGATTTTTGATATGTTTTTTTACTAAGTCCAAGTTGAGTCAACATAATAGCGCTAAAACTGTGTTTTGACCTTATTAGCAATTAAATTAGTGCTATTGTGCCGCTATAGCGCTATTGCATAGTGGTTTTAGCACTTTTGTCAGGAGTTGCGCTATTGTATAGCTGCTTTAGCGCTTTTGTTTGTTTAGTGCTATGGTATAGTCAATGTAGCGCTATTGTTGGTTTAACACTATTGCATAGTTGATTTAGCGCTTTTGTGATAGTATTAGCGCTGTTGTGTTCAAAATATCGCTTATGTGTAGGAAGATAGATGCCCCAGTGTGTTTGAAAAAGGATCTCCTGATGCCAATGATGGATGGATAGAGATGGGAGGTGAGAGGTTGTTTTGAACCATATCAGCCTTGATGAGACTTAGGCCATTAGGATAAATGCACGTTGAAGTCTAGGTGTGCCATGATTGCTTACTTGTTGAGACCTGAAGATACTTGATTAAAGTATCTGTTGATAGTCTAGGTTGAAACTTAAGAAAGTTTGAGACAAAACAACTGATGATAATGGTTGATACACGTGTGTAGGAGGATCTTCGTGTCTTACAGATGTGCGAGAGGCATTCCGCCACACAGATGTTGCGCGATTGATTGATAGAGGCCGAGGTGGATTGCATTGCAGCGACAATCATGTATGATGTTATGTATATGCCCGTGATTCGAACGAATCGCAAGTTGATCACAACATTGGCAGAGTGATGGCATAGTGAGACATGCACGTTTCACTTGGCACAGGGGGAGATGACAGTGACATTAGAGGATGTATGGCGCATCCTGCACATTCCTATTCAAGGAGAGTTGGTGAGCTATGACTGAGCGTGGGGGACATTAACAGTGCAGAGATTTTTTGAGGAGGATGTCTTCATTGATGATGGGTCGATAGCTTGGGATGATATAACAACTTTGTATGAGCCATTACCAGCAGTGCTATCAAGGATTGTTGGGGGACTACTTTGTCTAGATCGATGATCGCATGGACTTGTCGTTGGTTGGGGTCAGGTGATCGAGTAGATGATTACAGAGGGAACCCGGTTTGCATGGGGACCGTGCGTACTATCACACTTATATCGGGATCTACATGAGGTAGCATACCGAGGGAGGGGCTCATTGGGAGTGGGGATCACTCTGCTACATATTTGGGCATGGGAGCACTTACCAGTTACCCGACTAGTTAGTCTGAGATTCTGAGCAGTGGACCAACCATATGTATACATGTATGGAGGTATGATGAGTCAGCCCCACCTAGGGAAGTTAGAGTGGTGGCAGTAGGCATTGGATGACTTGGATACAGTGATTTGGAGGTCGTATATTGAGTGTGAGTCATGGGAGGATGATGCAGAGGCATTGTTGTATGTGTTCATGACACGATACCTCATTGGTAGGACAGCCTACAATGTGGAGAGACAGTTGCCTAACAGGGTGTTGAGACAGTTTGGGTGGAGGCAGGGATTGCCTAGTATGCATGGGTAGTACGAGAGAGGTACTTATGGGGGCCAGTGCTATCTTATGATTAGGCATTGGTAGAGTTCCACACCTTACAAGCGAGACTATGGTAGATGAGGCTGAGGGTAGTAGATGCAGGGGTGTCAGAGGAGTACACACAACATATTGCAACACATTCGATTCCTCGGATATCAGATCCGACAGAGCTGATTCCAGATTTTAAGGAGGAGAGGAGGTCGCAGAGTAGTAGGTGGATGAGGGAGTGGGGATGGAGGAGGTGGTGATGGAGGAGGAGGGGGTGGGGGTTTTGGAGGAGGAGGTGGATTCAGAGGTGGAGGTGGGGGTGGTGGACGTTTGCAATGGAGAGGGAGAGGTGGGCAACCATTGCGGCTATCTCAGGGACCTTTGATGCAGGTGAGGGACAAGCACCTATGGATACAGGGGAGGGAGCTACAGGTGAGGGAGCCACTGGAGAGGCACTTATGGATATGGGGGAGGGAGCGACGGGGGGAGATATGCGGGACCATATGATACTATTTTTGCAGATGCGACTCAAGGATATGGAGGCAGAGGTAGTAGCGAGAGATGTGCAGCTATTTGCATGAGAGTTAGAGCTGACTGTAGTGCTGCAGGAGAGGGATGAGGTCGTGGAGAGATTTACGGCGTTGCAGGAAAGAGTACGGGTGGGAGCAGGAGTAGGAGCATAGGGTTCTACTGGGGATGCGATGAGGGAGATGTGACGAGCACAGGAGGAGATAAATTATTGACGGGGGTTATATGAGAAGGCGGTGCTAACTAGTCAGCGAGTACTTAGTTATTCACAGATGCGGCGGGCAAGATTAGAGTGGTCTTAGAGGATGCAGAGTAGTGGTGGTATGATGGGTCTTCCACGGAGAGATAGATCAGGTGGTGCAGGGGCTAGTGGGGGAGCAGGTGGTGATGGTGGTGCAGCATCCGGTCAAAGTGGCATCTGAGAGAGCATTTTGTATGCATGTTTTTACATTATCATTTTGGACTGTGTCTAGGATGGCTCTTGGTAGTCGATATTTTGGACTTCACTGTACTCTGATACATGTATATTTTTGGCGATATGATGTGATATATGAGGAGATCCCATATTTTGTGCTGATATGCATTTTGATGACATGTATGGATGTTTATGCAGGATGATGATTTTATGATTTTATGCTCAGATGGATAGTTGTATTTACTATATGTATGTGTTTATGAGATGATTCTTATATGCATGTTTTATGATGATTTATTCTTACATTATGTCGATATGCATTTTTGTTTATGAATGGGATGCTAACATGTGGATGCAGGTTGATGTGCATGATTTGTTGATGTCATGCCTGTTTTAAATGATGATTATGTATGCATAATGAAATGATGATTATGATGGTACTTTGGATTTTATGTTTGATGAGACAATGAGACAATGATATGCAATGATATTATGATATAATGCGTTAAATGAATGATTTATATATATAAATGCATCAAGATGGTTTTGTAGATGAGTGGAATACGAATAAACAAATGTAAAGTACAAATGTTTAAATGATGATTTCTAAATGAATGCATATGGATAATGTATGTGTAGTCACATAAATCTGTCCACTTAATTAAATGAATACTTAGTATTTATTTGATTATTTAACCATCAATTAATAATTAATTAAATTAATATTTAATTAATTCATCTTAACCCTCTTCTCCTATCAATTAAATAAATTATTCAATTTATTTGATTTAATTCACTTAACTAAATTCATACCATTAATTAAATAAATAAATCATATTTGTTTAATTAAATCTTCTCTCACATTTAAATAAATTAATATTTATTTAAATCCCCCAAAATCCCACCTCTCACATTTAAATAAATAAATAATTTATTTAAATCACCTTTATCCTCCACCCACTTGTATTTTCCTACAAAAGCAAGTTGCACACTTATTTTAAATAAATAATTTATTTAAATCACCTTTATCCTCCACCCACTTGTATTTTCCTACAAAAGCAAGTTGCACAACTATTTTAAATAAATTATTTATTTAAAATCCTATTTATCCTCACCCACTTGAAACCTTTAATGGTTTCCCTTAAAGTATTCAAACTTGATGGCTTTAAAGTCTTCAAACTTGATGGCTTCCTTCTATAGTCTTCTTAAGACTTTAATGGTTTTCCTTAAAGTCTTCAAGCCTTTAATGGTTCCCCTCAAAGTCTTCAAGCATTTTAATGCTTTATCTTCCTTTTTCTCATTTAAATAAATTAATATTTATTTGAATATTTATCCAAATACAACTTGCACACATTTATTGAAATAAATGAATTTTTATTTTAATAAAATCCTATTTTCCCTCACCCACCAAATCCATTTGCAAAATCTAATCCCCTTCTAGATTCTTCTAACCCCTTCCTAATTAACTTAATCCATCCCCTAATTATTGTCACATTCCTAAGCAAAATGGAGTCACTTCTCAAAGCCTAAAAGTATTTGATAACCATTAAAGGCTTTCAACCTTCAACCACTCAATGTCTCAAAGTCTTGGATAACCTTTGAAAGCTTCTAACCTTCAACCACTAAATGGCTCAAAGTCTTTGATAACCATTGAAGGCTTTCAACCTTCAACCACTTAATCCCCAAAGTCTCCAATAACCATTAATGGTTACCTCAAACCCTCCCACATGGTTAAAACATTTGTTTTGACTCAACCTCTACCCAACCCAAGGGTCTCATCAAGCCTTTAATGCTTTGACCATGATTATCTCTTAATCATTTGCACAAAGGTTTATCCTTGCATTAACTCCTAATCCAATGGGTAATCCTAATTTAGGCTTGACCCTTACCTTCTAGATAACCATGAGGTCTCCTCAGGCATTTAATGCCTCCAACCTCTTCTCTCAACCCAATCTTATGTTGACACTTGTCACCATTTCATTGGTGCAAATTGTGCACATGGATCCCCAACTTTCAAGCTTGACCCTTGATTAAACCTTTCAATCCTGGCCATCCATTGCTCCATTTTTCCTATAAATAGAGCCTATTCCTTCATAATCCAGATCCTGAAAACTTGTATGCATTTAGGCTATAGACATTTTTAGAGAGCATTTAGCATAGCATAACTAAAATCTTGTCTTTTTGGTAAAATCAATCATTTTAGCATCAATAGCATAGTATTTAGCTTTTCATTTCATATTTGAAGCTTAATATTAAATCTCAATCCTCCATAAGCATCCATAGTGCAAAAAGCTACTGAGAGCTACACTCATTTGAGACTTGGAGAGGAGAGGAACAAGGGAGGAGCAACTATGAGCATCTTGATTAGCTATTTTATTCTATGTTTATATGCTTTCTATTTCATGCTTAATATCTCTCTTGATATGCCTGTTTAGGATAATCTTTTGTTGCTAACACTAACGTTTGTTTCTTGTGCTCTTGTGTGTGTTGCCATCAAACATATTTTCTAATCCTTTTTGCAGAGCATCATTTGGTGAACCCGACGTGAATCCAACACCAAAAAGATCAATTTTTTTTTTTTTAACCAATAACATGTTTGAATGTTGAAAATGTCACACAGGTTGCGCTTTTGACACTGTTTTGGTGCGTTTGACATTATTTTGGCGCTATTCACCCTGTTTCAGTGTTTTTCCCTTCTTTGTCTTTCCCTTTCTTTTAGTGCGTTTGTGTTAAATAGTGCCTCTGTTCAAACGCAGACTAGCGCTATTGTAACAAAACGTTGTACAAATCGCCTTGTAACCCAAAAAAAAAAATTAGGCTTGTAGAAGCCCACCAAATAGGCGGATTTTACTAACTATTTTTCTCTTTTGTGCAGATTTAAATTAGATTAAAAAGTAGATTTATATTTTTTACTAACTTGTTTTTTGAAGTTGGTTTTAAAAATGAATTCACTTTTTATTTTGGTTTAAAATTAACTTCATATTTCAAATTTGGGCTTTTAAAAAAGAATCACACATTTGTTTGGGGCTCTTAAAAAGAATTTCATTGTTCCAAGGTAAAAAGAACCACAAACTTATACAAAAACAACTTTATTTTTTTTTGCAAGTTAGGAAACAAACTTCGTTTTGGTGCTTAAAATCAACAAGGCAAATTTTATTTCTTGCATCAAGATAAAACTCACAATCCACACTTCCATTTTTGGTGCAAATAAAATTCACAATCAACTTGTCTCATTTTTAAAGCAATTTTACTTCATGCAAACATATTTTTCATTAAGTTGACCAGGATTTTCAAATTCTAGTTTACTCAAACAATTGCCTTTGAAAATTAAAAAGAACACCATGATTGTTGGAGCAACATCTCCAAATAGTTAGATCACATTGCAATGATAGATTAAAAAGAACAAGTGTTTTTCGTGCTTGGCACACTTGTACAAAGAGTTGGTCGAGTGGTCCTACTTCTAACACACACTATCCTCTCCCTTGGCTTTCGTGGTCCTAGGTGCAAGAGAAAAGTGTTAGTAACACTCAAAATTTTATCTTTTTAAGAGAGGCCTGCCAAGGGATTGATACTCTTGGGAACGACCTCGAGCGGTAAATCCTTCGAGCCGCTATAGAAATCAGGTGAGAGCGAAAGCTGTAGCCTTGGGTATAGCTATTCCTACAGTGTAACTGGCCGAAAGGACAAATGGGCCCCACCACCAATTACAAGGCTCTTAAGTAAGTCACTGCAGAATGAACTTATGTCCAAAAACATCAAACATGACTAAACACCTTTAAGTAGTAGCCCACCCGTTCTATTGATTGAGGATATTTGCGATATAATTTAGTGCAAGAGCATAGATGGTTTTGCTCCCAAGATACTCACCATACATATTTCCTTGAGTAGAAACATAGCTTTTTGAAAAGTCACTTGTGGCTTGATAAAAGTGGTGACTCCCCCATCATAGGGATCATCTATTTGTTATGCTCATGCAAGACTTAGTATATCACATCCTTACCTGCCAAGGCGGGATTCATAAGGTATGTAGTACCAAAATCGAAGAAATATCAAGATGTGGGCTAAATTTATCACAACTGGCCATTTGACCTTAGGGATAAAAAGTGTTTGAAGTGTGTTCATTTTAGTCAAAGACCAAGTGCAAATTGAGCCGACTTCAGGCTTGGGAAATACACCTTAAAATACATCTAAAGGAAGGGTCATATACAAGTCCAAGGATTGGGTTGATCTAGACCCATACTCATTTGTGCCTTTTAGGCAACATTCTTGTGTTTGTGTGCTTGCTTTGTTTTCTTGTCAAAGAAAAATCAGAAAATCACTTCCCAAAAACAAAGTATTTATCCAACCAAACATCTGTCAAAACAACCAAAAACATCAAAAACAAGGTAGAAACAACATAGAGTCACAACTTTTATGACCATTCTTCACATCTTGCGAAAGAAGAAGTGTCATCAGAATATCAACTTGAAAAGGAGACCATTGAGCTCAAAGGCTTTGATCAAAAGGAGGAAATTCTTCTATATCAATCGACAAATCTTTGTCTCCCCTAGAGTCTTTTTACATCGCATGCGTCTATACCTTCAAAGTAAAACAAACGAGTTTGATTCAAAATCATTGAACCGCAGAGCTTTTATGCAATATAGAGCTCTAAGTTATCACAAAAATCAAGGAGGAAAGATTAATCCCCACTTTTTCCCCAACATCTGCATCACCTACAACACAGCTCGAGAAATACCTACAACACCTGAAAGGGAAGAGGTAGAGTTTGTCCCATTTATAACCCAAAGTTTTTATTGAAGTTGAAAAACAAAAACATCCATCATCTCACTCATACATCATCACTTCATCATCAATCCATTCCAACTCTCAAAACATTAAGAGGTTCTTGTCCCAAGTTCTCTTTTAGATATTGCTTGAAATCAAACACATCACATCACTTTTTAGATTGTTTCTACATCTAGGATAAGCTCATCCTAAGAGACACATCTACGCAGGTTAAAACTAGTTCATGAGTGAATCCTCTCATTACTAGGTAGTCAAAATCTGTAACACATCTCAGATTTCTCTACACCTTATCACATCCAAACTCCTCAAAACAAACAAGCAATTCAAAGAAGGAATTTCGGTTACATCTACCTTAAAGTGCTAGAGATCCCCATACAACACAAATCACCAACCATCAATCTTTCATTTCATCGACAACTCATCATCATCTTCAATCAACTTCACACAAAACTTGCAAACAAAATGGCTCAAACCCGATCACGGTCAAGGCAACGAGAAATAGAAATTGAGGAAGAAGAAGACGAAAATCTCAATGAATTTCAAGAGGCACTTGGAGGAAATATGAATGACGAAAACCCAAATACTCCCACTCCTGCAACAATAAAGAGGGCCCAGCATAACCCTCTCTTTAACAGACTGTTTGACGAAATACTTAGGAGTAATGCGGATGCTCACTTCTTAAAACTCGCTCAAGAAGGAGCCAAACTCCCCTCTGACTTTGATCTTGCCCAATTAAGACAAGCATCAGAAAGACAAAGTCGCCATGAGGAGGAAAGAGGTAGAGATCACATCAGATATAACATTCCTTGAGGTAACCCACCACCTCCTCCTCCAAATGAAATGGAGATGTTGCGGCAACAAGTCGAGAATCTCGCCCAACAACTTCATAGTGGTGTTAAGACCAATCAATTCTCACTTAACGACATCTGTCCCTATCCGTTTGATAGGAATCTTTATATGCCACCCTTTCCACGAGGATTCGAAACACCCAAATTTGAAAAATATAGAGGAAAGGGGGATCCCCGTGATCATGTCCGAGAATTTCATTCCGCTTGTCTTGAAGTGGCATATGAAGACACATACCTAATGCGCCTTTTTCCCCAAAGTTTGGGAGGAACAACCACGTCATGGTTTTCCCGACTACCAGGTGGCATTAGAACATTTGAGGAACTCATCCAGAAGTTCCTATCTCATTACTCTTATAATATTGAACGCGACATCACCATGGCTGATCTGTGCAACACCAAACAAAAACCAGGTGAACTATTCTCAGTATTCCTGCAACGATGGCGCCAAATGTCTAGCAGACGTTCTCTTCAGTTACCTGAACGAGAACTAGTGGAAATATTCATTTCCAACTTAAACGAAGAAATGGAATTTCACCTGGATGTCAAAGACACAGACTCTTTTAATGATATGATCACCAAGGGTTTAAAGTGTGAACGGGCACTCATCAAGAAAGGACTCATCAAAATCTTTAATGAACCAAAAGATGGTCCTCACCCGTGCTTCAATAGCGATAAACCGAACTTCTGGAACAAGAACAAAAATATCGTCAACGATGGAGTTGTGGATGCTCGGACTATCCAAAATTCACACCCTGTGGTTCGATTTGTAGGACAAAATCCTCCACCTCAGAATAACAGAAATGTTCCTTCCAATCAAGGTCACATCATGTCTCATGATGAACCTAGACCTCGTCAGCAAAAACAAAAACGCACATACACTCCCTTAGGGGAACCCATTGAAACAGTGTTGCGACAACTCATTTCTCAGAATTTGATCACTCTACCTAAGCTATCCAACTATGAGCCTCAGGTCAAACCGGCATGGTGGAGAGATACTGAACATTGTGAATTCCATCAAGGAAGAGGACACAAGACAAGTAATTGTCACCGATTGAAAGATCTCATTCAAGATCTTATTGATCGAGGAGAAATTGAAATTGAAGGACATGACCCAAAAACAACCAATAATGATCATCAGATGTTCAAGAATCCACTTCCATCACAAGATCAAAGGGGTCCTTCCACTTCCCGGCGAGGCACTGATACCATTGATTATACGCAGGCTGCGTATAATTACACTGTAAATCACATGTATGATGCCAGTGAACAAATTGCAACCATAACCTTCAAAAATCCCACCTCAAATTGCAATGTTGTTACACGTCGTGGCAAGGTCACCATCAAGGCAGCTCCACAGGGCACCACCTCCGTCCCAAAGCAGTACAATCTTGTGGAACACTTAGATAAAACGCCTGCGCTTATATCCATTTTAGAGCTATTGAGCCTATCGCCATCTCATAAAACAATCTTGGATCAAGCACTCCAAGAGGCGTCAGTCCCTGCAAACCTGAATACGGACCAGTTTCAAGCCATGGTTGGAAATCTAAAGTCATCACCTTGTCTCACTTTTTCTGAAAGTGACAACTCTTCTTTCCAACAACCTCATAATGCTTCGCTACACATTGAAGGCTTTATCAACCAACACAGGATCAAGCGAGTCTTGATAGATAATGGAGCAGGCCTAAACATTTGTACACTACAGTTGGTCACAGCATTGGGATATGCAATAGAATCAGTGGATCCTCGCAAGAAGATCACCATCAAGGCCTATGATGATGCAGAGCGTTCATCCAAAGGAGCTGTGGTACTACCAATCCGAGTGGGCCCTGTGGTAAAGCACATCATCTGTCAGGTTCTGGACCTTCCTCTGCCATATAATCTATTATTAGGGAGACCTTGGATACATGCCATGCAAGCTGTTCCATCTACCTACCATCAATGTATCAAGTTCCCACATAACGGTACAGAGATCACAATCCTGGGCGATGCAAATCCCTTTGCATTTTGCCATAATATTAGCCATCAACCAGAAATTACTGTTCCTAATAATAGGGAAGCCATTTCCTCCACATCATATGTAAGTCCCGCCTCTCTTGCCAGTTCAAACACCACTATACCTACGCAAGAAAAGCTTAAAATGAAAGTAGCAGAGGAAGGTCCTGGAGAATACAACTTGAGTCAGCTCTTTTGTGTGGGACAAATGCCCACTTCTCCTAGAACACATGGTAAGCCACAACAGTTACTCCAGCAACCACTAATCATACCAGCATGTGCCTTGACGCCATTCGTCCTTGGAAAGAGTCAAGAGGAAGAGACACAAGATGAGGACCTAGCGGATTGGATCTATAAAGATCCCATCACCACTGATAAACTGTGAGTTACACTTCCTACAGAACAGTATGGCAAAGGCCTCCTCATTATGCAAAGAATGGGATATGATGGTCAGAGTGCTTTGGGATACTGCAAACAAGGACGACATGAACCTCTGCTACCAGAATTCAAGCCCAAAGGTAATACAGGCCTAGGCTTTGAAAAAGAGATCCTTCATAAACTCAAATTCAAAGGAAAACCCAGCAAACCATTTTGCCCACCTACTGCAAAGAGGACACCTTTCATAATCAAAGCACCATCAAGCACTATCCCCACTGCCCCATCGAGGCTCACAACCCCACCGCAACCGTCATCAATATCATTCATCCCACCAAACGAACCAGTAATCCCATCAGCAACACCATTTGTAGCAACAACTGTATGGAAACCTACAACAACATCTATGGCACCAACCATTCCAACAGAAGCCACTAAATCAACACTGCCAATACTTCCAGTAACAAATCCTTTAATCCCCATCACAGTTCCTGTAGCACCGATCACTACAAAGATACATAAACCAATCACACCTGCCATGTTTAACTCCAAAGACATCCCAGTATGGTATAGCAATCGGATGCTGGAGAGTGATTCAGAGACCGACTCACATGAGTGGGAATTTGATTCTGTACAACTTAACACTTCAGATGAGGAAGACACATCACCACCTCCGCCACGCAAAGACATCCCTATTTACGGAGAAGCACAGATAAAGACCACTTGGGTACCTGAGCTGGAAACATCTTCCACAGACCCTATGTCTCATCCTACGCCTGATTCTGACAGGGAGAGTACCATTAACGACCTTCACCATAACGTCTTAACCCTCACTGATACATCTCCCGCACTTAACCTAATCGATGAAGTAATGCCCATTATCCACCCTGAACTCATCGAATGGAACCAATCAAATCCTCCATGTCTTGACCTCTTCCAAAACGATGAGGCTATCATTGACTTTTTGGAATTACGGGATAATCTACCAAGTGGGGATCACAAAGCTGGATTTGCCATTGAACTTAATAGCGCAGCATACTTCGGGGCGGATGCCAAACCTTTCAGCTGCAAAAATATAACAATGAAACATGGATCTTCCAGTGAAAACCACACTGTGACACTGTTTGATCCCACAAAAGTAAAAAGAAAGAGCATATCCAACGGTGAAAACCTCTTTGAGGCACCTGAAGATGAAGGGTTTGACGTTCTCCCTGCTAATGCACAACAGGAACGATCAATGATTCTCATCGAGGAAACCAAAGAATACAATGTGGGGACTCCTGAAAATCCTCATATTATACATCTGGCATCTCTTCTCACTCCAGAGGAACAACCTAAATTTATAGAGTTCTTCCAGAAGCGTCAGATCAACTTTGCATGGTCATATGCAGACATGCCTGGGCTTGATCCTGATTTAGTCATGCATCACCTCACCGTAGCAGAAGGAGCCAAACCTGTCAAGCAGAAGCTTCGTAAGATGCATCCCCAAATTGCAGTGCTAGTCAAAACAGAACTCAAGAAACTCCTAGATGTTGGTTTCATTAGGCCAATTGATTATGCAGAATGGATCTCCAACATTGTGCCTGTCGGCAAACCAAAAGGGGGCATCCGCATTTGTACTGACTTCAGAGATCTGAATAAGGCATGTCCTAAGAATGACTTTCCCCTACCAAATATCGACATCATAGTGGATCTAACAGCAGGACATGCGATGCTTTCACTCATGGATGGCTTTTCTGGCTACAATCAGATAAAGATCGCACCCGAAGATCAACATAAGACAACCTTCACATGTCCATGGGGCACATACTGCTGGAATGTAATGCCTTTTGGTCTAAAGAATGCAGGAGCGACCTATCAAAGAGCAATGACCACCATCTTCCATGACATGATGCATACTATGATGGAAGATTATGTGGATGACTTAATAGCAAAATCACTTACTAGAGAAGGACATCTCCACATCTTAGATCAAATCTTTGATAGACTGGAACAATATCATGTTCGACTCAACCCAAAGAAATGTGTCTTTGGAGTGACCTCCGGGAAGCTTCTAGGATACATTGTCTCAAGCAAAGGCATCGAGGTCGATCCAGCAAAGGTTAAGGCAATAATGGACATGCCACCTCCAAAGAATATCAGTCAGCTAAGGACATTACAAGGGCGGCTTCAATCCATCCGAAGATTCATTGCACAATTGGCTGATAAGTGTCACCCATTCACACACTTGCTACACAAGAACATCCGCTTTCAGTGGGATGCCAGATGCCAACAAGCATTTCAGACGCTTAAAGACTAGCTCATGAATCCACCATTGTTGATGCCACCAGATCCAAGTAGACCATTGATACTTTATATCTCAGCGACAAGTACAGCATTAGGTGTATTATTGGCACAACATAATGCAGAAGGCAAAGAGTGTGCTGTTTACTACATCTCTCGCACACTGGTTGGCTATGAACTCAATTACACACCTATTGAGCGAGCTTGCCTAGCAGTAATCTTAGCAGCCACTAAACTGAGGCACTATCTGTTAACACACAAGGTACAACTCATTGCAAAGATTGATCCACTCAAGTATTTACTCAGCAAAGCAGCATTGACAGGCCGCTTGGCCAAATGGGTGATGATTCTAAGTGAATTTGACATTGAGTACGTGGACCGTAAAGCTATCAAAGGTCAAGTTATTGCAGATCAATTGGCCGATGCGCCACTCACAGGTGATCATCCTCTTATTTCCAAATTTTTCAGATGAAGAGATATTCATGATCACAACAAGACAACCATGGAAACTATATTTTGATGGGTCATACACTAGGCACGGCTCGGGGGCAGGCATTTTGTTTATCACACCTCAAGGTGATAACATCCTGAAGTCTTACAGGCTCACATTTCCATGCACAAACAACATAGCAGAGTATGAGGCCTTGATCACAGGACTCAGGTTAGCTGTACAATGGAAATTACAAGAACTGCAAGTATATGGCGATTCCCAACTAGTCATTCGACAAGCAACAGATGAATATCAGACCAAAGATGATATACTCATGCCATATAAGCAAATGGTGGACACTCTAAAGACATCATTTACTACTATCACTTTTGAGCAGATACCAAGAGATCAGAATCGAGCTGCTGATGCCATGGCTACCATCGCATCT
The DNA here is from genome assembly GCF_030272615.1 of Cryptomeria japonica. Lineage (NCBI taxonomy): Eukaryota > Viridiplantae > Streptophyta > Pinopsida > Cupressales > Cupressaceae > Cryptomeria > Cryptomeria japonica. The sequence continues at coordinate 103,668,274 of NC_081408.1, read as the reverse complement.
CTACTAGATCTTCCACAGAATTCAACACGCTACGAGTTCTTGGTAGAACAGCTTTGGATCCTCGCTTATGATATCCCCAAATCTGAAATGATATGTCGCCTTGTTGGTTCCGAATCCCCATGGTACGGTGAGTTATACACCTATCTCCGCGATCATACCCTTCCTCCCAACCAATCAAATAACCAACGAAAAACCTTCATTCGCCAAACTGCTCGATATACCATTATTGCCGAAACCCTATACCGACGTAGTCTTGATGGTACTCTCCTTCGATGTCTGGAACAGGATGAGATAACAAAGGTTTTGGAAGAGGTACATGAAGGAATTTGCGGGACTCACTCAAGTGGTCCATCACTAGCCAAGAAGATCATGCGAGCTGGATACTATTGGCCATCTATGGAAAAGGATTCCTACTACTTTGTCAGGAAATGCAAGAAATGTCAAGTTCACGGTGACCTGATACATGCACCAGCACAGGAACTGCAACCAATCACAACACCATGGCCTTTTTGTCAATGGGGCCTTGACCTTGTGGGTAAGATTCATCCATCTTCATCCAATGGCCATAAATTCATTATTACCGCTACCGAATATTTCACAAAGTGGATCGAAGCTGTTCCACTTACCCAAGTCACCGGCAAGCAGATCGCCTCATTCATCCTCAACTACATCATCTGCCGGTATGGTGTACCCACGTCCATCATCACAGATAACGATCTTCCTTTCAAAAATCAAGATGTTTGTGAGCTTTGTGAGAAATTTCATATCCAACATCGCTTTTCCACCCCCTATTACCCACAAGACAATGGTCAGGCTAAAGCATCCAATAAAAACATATTGAGAATCCTAAAGAAGACAGTTAATGATGCCGGTCATGATTGGCATGTTCAATTGAATCCAGCATTATGGGCATATCGAACTAGCATTCGAACCCCTACAGGTGCAACTCCTTATTCATTGGTCTATGGTGCAGAAGCTATCTTACCTATTGAGGTTGAGATACCATCATTACGAGTTTCCTTGCATAATCTCACCGATGATGAAACATACAGAGTCTCACGTCTTCAGGACTTAGAGTTACTTGATGAGAAGCGACAAGCTGCATACAATCACCTCAAAGCCTATCAGCAACGCATGAGTAGAAGCTATAATCACCGAGTTAGATCTCGTACATTTGAGGTAGGTGATCTTGTTCTTCGAGAGAATCCTCGTAACCAACCAAACAGAGAACATCAAGGCAAGTTTGAATCAAATTGGCTCGGCCCATATGTTGTCACTGCTGTATTCGGGTCCGGGGCATATCAGTTGGCTACATCAGACGGAGAACCGCTCGCAGATCCAATCAATAGCATGCACCTCAAACGGTTTTATATCTAAGGTGTACAAGGCATCAGGCTCCCCTGCATATCAGAAAATACCAAAAACATTCAGAAAAATGTCCTAAAGAAAATACCAAAAACATTCAGAAAAATGTCCTAAAGAAAATACAAAAACATTCAAAAAAGTAAAGAAAAATCATGCATACAAACGGTGAACAACCACTCCAGTGGCACCTTGGGTAAGTATGATGGCGAAAACCTAGCAAACAGGCGCCACTCGTAAAGGCAATGGCTCCAGTATCTTTCAAGCTCGTTGCGATCACATTCATACATACACACATCCATCCATCTAACCATGGCTTGTTATTTGATCTGTAATCCAAGAAAGTACTTCATGCGTCTGGCATCCCGCTTTTTCATAAATCATGTCCAACTTGGGGGCAATGCCCTTATAATCTAGATGATGGAAGTGGATTCTACATTACTGGTGATTCATTGGCAAAAACATTCAAAAATGTCTCGCAAAATACAAAAACATTCAAAAATGACTCACAAAATCCAAAAACATTCAAAAACTATTACACAAAATCCAAAAACATCAAAAAACCCATCGAAAATCACACAAAAACATGGCAACACCTTGTACATATTCATTCAAGCAGATGCAAAACCAACATTAACACAGTACTCACACAATGACCATTTATCAATCGACCACACAATCCACATCCAACAAATCAGAAACTGTCTTTAAAAACAAGGATGCATCCTTCCTTACCAAAATAAAGACAAAAGTGACGTTTTCTTTGACAAGAAAATTATGTTAAGCTATCAAATGCTTGGTTGATTCGTGAGTAATTCATTTGTTTATCTGTATCGGGATCTTTCAGCATTGTTTTGTAACGTTTGCGCATTATTTCCGATGAAGTTCTGGGGCATGTACTAATGGTGTCTATGTGGGAAGTTCACTAAGCTACGTAATCTTATGCCAAATACAGTCATAGATCATTACGGCTTGCTGACTACAGCGTATACCTCGACCATATGAGCATGAACCATTACCAAGGATCCATATTCTTTTATTCTTTATGTATATACTATTTGTTTACAGGTACAATGCTCATTCTTTGGTTCCTCCTCATCCAATTTGGATAAAGGTTTTTATTTCTTAGTACGGTATGCACTTGTCTCAGGATATGATCAGCTTAAGATCAAGGTGGACGATCCAAGTCATGCATGAACGGAGATAATCCTTGTCTGTTCCGCAAGCAATACTCAGGTCAACTTGATCCATTATATCAAGTTGCTTGTATTAACTTGCTATATCAAATCCATGTAAGAAATACTCTGGTCATCTTGAATCATTATGTCAAGATGCTTGTATTCTCTTCCAACATTTTAAAGCTCAATGATGAAAATAGAGCACTATGGATCTGTAGCGTCCTAAAATTGCGACACTTGCAATTTCGACTGCATTTCGGTCTTCACGATGGCGACGCAACACGCAACCTGAATGGAGACCTCGAAACTTGCTCACGACACCAAAAACTACATTTTTCAAGTACCCTGGCCTGAACCTCCTTGCACCCTGCTGTCCCGGGAGGTGGGACCAGAGTGCCCAGCGCCCTGGTCCCCAGGACCATGGCGCCCAGTGCCCTGGTCCCTGGGTCCTATTTTGGGCCCGGTCTCCTAAGGAGATTGCGGGTCTTTTTGTTTGCAATTTGGAAATTACATTTCCTGGTTGGCCTAAGGTCGGGAAAATCAGTCTATCAGCCCTAATTGACAAGTATATAAACTACATTTTTCTCTGTCATTTGGACATAACACATACATGACGGAAAAAGCGTGGAAACTATACTCAAGCATTCAAGCATTCAAGCATTCCTTCAAGCAATTGATCATTTCAAGTCTCCATTTAAGGCTAAGTGTTGCATTCAAGACAATGATTCAACCATTGAAGAGGAGATCACATACTACTACAACATACAACATACAACATCTAAACCTTCGCACATAAGGATACAAACATCCTTAGAACAAGGTATTAGTACTTGTTTTACAGTCATTTACATTTACAACACTTGCTCATTTCTTGGTTAATTCCAAAACCGGGGTTTGACCTAAAGGCAAACCCCTAATCCCTAACCCCCCTATCGTCTTCGCTTTTCTGTGTGTAGGTTGCAGGTATGCGGCTGAAATTGAAGATCTGGAATCCTTGTGCAGAGACGAACAGATCCCCCTTCGTTTCGTGGATTTTTCGGAGGATCGTGGCGCCGGGCGCCATCGTCCCGATAACTTTTACTCAAATTTGCAGGACAGCGCCGTATCGACATTTTACTGCTAATTCCAGGTCCGCAGCTTCATATTATATCCCTAACTCAGTTTATAAGCGAATCTTTATCACTTTCTATGCATTCCTAGCTTAATTCCTCTATGCACATTCTTTACAAAAGAGGGTAGCCTTGCTGTCTTAACCCTTGAAACTCATTTAGCATCCAATCTTGCATTGCGTGGGATTGGATCTTGTGAGTTTCAACCCCTCTTTTGAATGTAAAGTCTCTCCCCTAAGTGAAAACCATCAACCCTAGTGAATCTCCCTTCTCTCTCCTTGGAGTTGGAAGAGGGGAGAGCAACTAGGGTTCGATCGCGATTTTCCGCTTTACAGGATCGTCATTCCATCTCATCTATATATACTGCATTTCGTTGCATTCCAACCATCCATACATTCATAATAGCTGCATATCATGCATACATAGTCATAATAATGCATACTCTATTTTCCCCTTCTTCCATAGGAATGAGTCATAAGTCCTCCATATCTTCTATCTAACATCAAATCCCCCCTCACCCTCCCTATCTTGATCATCAACATCATCCTAATCCCTTCATCGCTTCCCATCCTCACTCATCCACAAAATTAAGCCAGTTACTTTGTCTACACAGATACATCGACTTCCACACACCTAGACTATCAACAGATATTCTGATCACGTATCTTCGGGTCTCAACAGGTAATCGATTATGGTAATCCTAGACTACATCAGACATTTATCATAATGACCTAGTCTCAACGGGGCTGCCATGATTCCCCACAACCATCCATCACACGCACATACTATCAATTGATCAACCAATCAAACACAATCCAACGGACAATTACATCAATTGTCTACGTCTCAACGAGTATTTTGCTTCATATACCTTGACTTCATCGGGCAATTACATCACTTGTCTAAGTCACATCAGGTCACTTTGATTCACTTACTCAGACTTTATCATGTCCAAGCGACCAACTGACATCAACTGTCACGCTTTGACTTGACCGGGGCAATTAAACCGATTGCACCAGATTGTCCAACCAATTTTGATCAATTGTAGAGCATCAATCCAAACCCCACACTACATCTGCTATGTATCTCTTGCATGACCTCAGGGTACTCGCTGGCTTGTTGTTTCTTCATATTCACTCCATTTTCTCCCATTCTTTCATCATTAGTTCTAATTTCTTCTATTCTACCTCCCCTCCACTTTGCATTCTTTTTCGAGAGATCGCCCGATTTTTCAAAATAAAATTCGGCCCATCTCTCGAGGGGGCATACCACCCATTAAATTTACATTTTATGGGGCATTTCTTCACACTTATTTTTCTTTCTTTGAAACGACGTGATAAACTGCACCGTCTCAAAGAGGGACAAATGTAGTTACATAAATCTGTCCACTTAATTAAATGAATACTTAGTATTTATTTGATTATTTAACCATCAATTAATAATTAATTAAATTAATATTTAATTAATTCATCTTAACCCTCTTCTCCTATTAATTAAATAAATTATTCAATTTATTTGATTTAATTCACTTAACCAAATTCATACCATTAATTAAATAAATAAATCATATTTGTTTAATTAAATCTTTTCTCACATTTAAATAAATTAATATTTATTTAAATCCCCCAAAATCCCACCTCTCACATTTAAATAAATAAATAATTTATTTAAATCACCTTTATCCTCCACCCACTTGTATTTTCCTACAAAAGCAAGTTGCACAATTATTTTAAATAAATAATTTATTTAAATCACCTTTATCTTCCACCCACTTGTATTTTCCTACAAAAGCAAGTTGCACAATTATTTTAAATAAATAATTTATTTAAATCACCTTTATCCTCCACCCACTTGTATTTTCCTACAAAAGCAAGTTGCACAACTATTTTAAATAAATTATTTATTTAAAATCCTATTTATCCTCACCCACTTGAAACCTTTAATGGTTTCCCTTAAAGTATTCAAACTTGATGGCTTTAAAGTCTTCAAACTTGATGGCTTCCTTCTATAGTCTTCTTAAGACTTTAATGGTTTTCCTTAAAGTCTTCAAGCCTTTAATGGTTCCCCTCAAAGTCTTCAAGCATTTTAATGCTTTATCTTCCTTTTTTCTCATTTAAATAAATTAATATTTATTTGAATATTTATCCAAATACAACTTGCACACATTTATTGAAATAAATGAATTTTTATTTTAATAAAATCCTATTTTCCCTCACCCACCAAATCCATTTGCAAAATCTAATCCCCTTCTAAATTCTTCTAACCCCTTCCTAATTAACTTAATCCATCCCCTAATTATTGTCACATTCCTAAGCAAAATGGAGTCACTTCTCAAAGCCTAAAAGTATTTGATAACCATTAAAGGCTTTCAACTTTCAACCACTAAATGTCTCAAAGTCTTGGATAACCTTTGAAAGCTTCCAACCTTCAACCACTAAATGACTCAAAGTCTTTGATAACCATTGAAGGCTTTCAACCTTCAACCACTTAATCCCCAAAGTCTCCAATAACCATTAATGGTTACCTCAAACCCTCCCACATGGTTAAAACATTTGTTTTGACTCAACCTCTACCCAACCCAAGGGTCTCATCAAGCCTTTAATGCTTTGACCATGATTATCTCTTAATCATTTGCACAAAGGTTTATCCTTGCATTAACTCCTAATCCAGTGGGTAATCCTAATTTAGGCTTGACCCTTACCTTCTAGATAACCATGAGGTCTCCTCAGACATTTAATGCCTCCAACCTCTTTTCTCAACCCAATCTTATGTTGACGCTTGTCACCATTTCATTGGTGCAAATTGTGCACATGGATCCCCAACTTTCAAGCTTGACCCTTGATTAAACCTTTCAATCCTGGCCATCCATTGCTCCATTTTTCCTATAAATAGAGTCCATTCCTTCATAATCCAGATCCTGAAAACTTGTATGCATTTAGGCTATAGACATTTTTAGAGAGCATTTAGCATAGCATAACTAAAATCTTGTCTTTTTGGTAAAATCAATCATTTTAGCATCAATAGCATAATATTTAGCTTTTCATTTCATATTTAAAGCTTAATATTAAATCTCAATCCTCCATAAGCATCCATAGTGCAAAAAGCTGCTGAGAGCTACACTCATTTGGGACTTGGAGAGGAGAGGAACAAGGGAGGAGCAACTATGAGCATCTTGATTAGCTATTTTATTCTATGTTTATATGCTTTCTATTTTATGCTTAATATCTCTCTTGATATGCGTGTTTAGGATAATCTTTTGTTGCTAACACTAACGTTTGTTTCTTGTGCTCTTGTGTGTGTTGCCATCAAACAAATTTTCTAATCCTTTTTGCAGAGCATCAGTATGAACCAATGTTGAGGCAAATTGTTTTATTATGATTCTAAATGGCGAAAAATATGATGAAAAATTAGATTTAAGATTGATTTTATTATTATAATTATTAAGATTTTATAATTAAATTAAATTAAATTCTTAAGAAAAATTGTATATTTTCATTATAATATTTATATTATAATACTATTTTATTGAAGTGAAAGTTATAATTAATATTGCAAAACTGTAATTAAAATAAAATAATTTATGTAAAGTTGAGTTTTTTATTTTATTTTAAAATTTTAGTTTCTTACAGGGAAACTTTAGTTTTTCTCTGTTTTAAATACTAAATCCGAAAACCTAATTTCTTTCATTGACTGCAGGACATCCCAAGGGAAATATAAATAAACCCTAATTCTCATGGTGACCTAAACGCTCAGTTCTTTTTGCAGACTGGTAAAACGACCAAGTTCGCTTAGTCTCTGGGGTAAAGAACAGATCAGTTTCGTGTCGAGATCAGGAGGTTTGTTTGCGGCACTTTTAATTTTCATTTTCTTATTTCCTATTACGCGATACATTTTTGGTTTTTTTTGACTTATATGTTTTCTTCAACCTGGGCGATGAGGGTTTGTTTATACTGATTTTAATTTCCCTTATCAAAATATGAACAATACACATTTCATTTTATACAAACATTTCCAGCTAGTCTTCTACCTGCAACTTTTCCAGAAATAGGGGTAAATTTCTTTGTTGCAAGAAGAACCTGTCTTTTTAAAACTACTAGTTTAAGCCAGCAGCTAAGAGTAGGCCAATAGAGAGAAAATGTCCAGCCAACCAAATGGCATCATGAAACCATTTGAGGTTCTAGCCAACCCCGAGCCAAGAGGATCACCAACAAACCGAAGGCATCTCAAATAATACAAGGAAACACACAAAGTTCTTACCCACTCTTATGGTTGTAATACTCTAAGACTATATTCAGTTTTAAGGAAAGCACATCCAGGCATTAAAATTAACTTTCAGGCAAAACCAGGTGCACATTACATAAACTGGTATAGCACAAAACAATCCATGCCACCCATAACAAAACAAGATCTCCTCACATATGCCACCTCACGTTTATTGCAGGTATACAAAGAATGATAAGGCAAACAAACTTACCTCCTAACATCAACCACACATAAGAAACTGAACTCATATCCTCACTCCATCCTACTCCTATAGTTCTTCCAAACCAACCACTAGAACTCCCAAAATGGAACCCCAAAGTACCTTTAACCTCCTCCACAAGTGCCTTAATCCTAAGTACTTGGGTTAGGGTCTTCAAAATGACCTAATCACCTAAGTCTTGACTTTTTACACCTCTCAAAAATTGCTTACAAAGTTGCCAACGGGTTACACTTTTTCCAACACATTCATGGCACTTACCAAACACTTAAACATCTTCCCAAACAAATAAGCTTTTAAACACTAAATTTATCTGATGCACACTTGGAAATAACATTTATGATTTATCTCTACATTCAAACAACCTAATGTGCTACTTCACCTTGGGTCTTAGTGATCCTCTCATCCTCCCATTGACCGTTTATGTACCTGCACGCTTTTGCCATTGTCAATGTGCCATGATATGAAGTAATCAAAACAAGTTATTTGAAATTACATTAAATCTTGATAATCATCAAATTGCATGCCTTGAACACTATTTGGTGCATACCACTCTATCCCTCGTAACTCAAGCTTGTAAGTTTGAATACACAAACCTTTACCACTCAACATCAGTCATTTGTAATTCTATTTGTTAAAATTGTAGCCTCGTTTATTTAAATCCAACATATTTGTAAAATTTAATATTTACGTTCAAAAGAAATGCAAGTATTCAATTTAATACTCCCCCTTGACCATTATATGTTACTTGGAACGATACCAATTCATTATTGGGGGAAAATTGATGACTATTTACATCAACATTTTAATGGCAATTTCTTACTATAATTCCTTGTTTAGAATGATGTAACTCCATATATAAATTTCAAAATACTTCTTCCTTTTAATCAAAGTTAAATAGTGACGACTAAGAGCTTAATTTTACACCTAGAATCCTAATTCTAGATAAATCAATTATGAGTGCTTAGAGAGTTATCCCGAGGTAGCAACTTATTAAGGTCAAGAAATACTTACAATGATAACCTATCAGCTATTTAAACCATGTTAAACCTTCCATCATGACGACGAGGGAAATCGCATGGTACCATCTTGACAACAATAAATGACAAGGACAAAGACAACTTTTGTTGCAACCTAGTTACAAGTGTAAGCAACGTAAAAGACATGATAATCATCATAAATTAATATTTAACTATAACCCACACAAAATCACTACTTGCATTATTTTATATAATAAAATGACATCATAGGTATCTAGCTATGAAACAATTAACACAAGTATGCCAATTTCACCATTACGAGTCTCCTATTCTAGTCCAATATTTCACAATGCTTCCCTTTACGAAATACTCTTTCATATCATGTGGATTAAGGATTTATTTCTTATATGGTACAAATTCTCTTAACTTTGATCTTCACTTGGTTTTTTTGGAATAGAGGGAAAGAAGAAGCAGAAGGAGAGACAGAGCAGCAACTATGGCAGCCACGTTAGCACAGCCAGATGTGAAATTGTTTAATCGTTGGACTTTTGAAGATATTGAGGTAAGGATACGATCTTCTGTGCATATAGTGAACTTTTCAAGATTAATACTTTAGACTGGCAAAATCTTGACTCTTAGACATAATCTATTAGACTTGAGATTTGAGTTTAAATGAGGACATTATCACTAGAATTGCTATTCTAATTGTCATAAATTTTGGCCTTGCAATAGTTGTGCTAATTTCTAAGCTGAGAGTTTAAAAAGCTGGGAGTATAAATGATAACACTATCACTAGAATTGCTATTCTAATCATCTTAAATTATGGCCTTGGAATGGTTGTGCTATGTTTTTGAGTATTTTGATTTTATTTTTTTAATATTTGTATGAATGCATATGCCAAACCCTTACTATATCTGGGGTCCGTGGAAATTTCTGCATCATTGAATCCGTATCCTTATTCATTCCTTACACAGTTCAGGTTTTGATGTACTTACACATTAGTACTTCATAGGATAGTTGAAGTTTCTTCAGTTCTAGAAGGGAAAATCAGATTTTCTACGACTAGAAAGCTGATAAAACTAATGACTTAACCGACAACTTGCATAAGGTATGTTTATCTCTCCATAAAGTGTTGAAGAAATGAGACATACTTAAACTATCTGCATAAAGTCACAGAATAATACATCGATCATTCATGTGTACACACACAGAAGCAGATTAGAGAAGGTAAATGCTTGCTTTATTAATTAAAAGGTGTTTACAAATAGTTGTACATATCTGAAAATTGAGTCTTATTGCCATTACAAAACTAGAAAGAACTGGTTTTCAAATTACAATCTCGGCCTAAAACAGCAAGAACTCCATAAAAAGAAGCCTAAGGCTGTGCTTTATAATGTGCAACAATTTGCTAAACAATAGGACATGTGATTAAGAAATAATTAAACAAGGACAAGTGTTACATTACTTTGCTTGGTCAAAACCTCCTTTGGCGTCCGGTGAATTGTCCCTACGTTTGAGGCCTCTAAATTGCTCCAAAGATGGTTTCATGAAGAAAAGTCTACTACTTTGATCCATCCACTGGTGGTGCCCTTCAATCAGCTCCCAGGTGCTCTCAACTGGCTCCCACTGGGTCAAAACTGCCTCCCAAAATTTCTCAACTACTTGGACAAGTCACTAAACTGCCCTATATTCTTTCCACATGTTCAACAACTCCCTTCCTTCTATTTCTCCTTGAACGCTGCAACTCCTTTCCATGATCATAGTGCATTGAAAACTAGTTTAAAGTTTAAAATTTAAAGTGATCAAGAGTCTCCAATAAAATCGTCTCCAAGGCATGAGAGAAGTTTTAGTACAAGTTTTGTCACATGTTTCATCTGTTAATACCTTCTTATCCTCATTCTCTCACCATTTAGTGAACTAAAATCTACACATTTGTCATGTCTTGGCTTCATTAGTAGAGTTCTCCTATTACTTCATCACTTGATCCATGGACTTCCATTAATGTGCTCTGAACTTGATCCTTGGATAGTCCTTTTGCCCACGCTATTATTACTTCTTCACTTGACTTCATTTACTGCCATTAATGTGCCCTGAACTTGATCCTTGGATAGTCCTTTGGCCAATGAAGTATGATCCTTTCACTGATTTATCCTTCCACTAATCTTTTTAGTTCAACTAAACCTCATGACTATAATGTGCGCAATAACAATCCTGTTGACTGTGAGTGGCACCTTGTAGATGCATCCTGTTGCCACTTTTCAGTCCTTCATCTGTTGGGCAGCCCCTTTCTTGGTTAAGACGACCACATTGCATGCGATTCTTGGCCCTTGACTGTTCTTTGGAAGTTTTGATGATCATTCTTTCATGTAATTCTTGGACTGTTGAAATATCCCAGGTCCACCTTAAATTATTTGTTCTCAAAGAAATCTTTTTGGCTATATATTTATATATTCAGTTTTGAAACATAAATCTTTGAATTTCAGTAGAGAAGCAGTGGCAATATAGTATCAAACAAATCCCCTTTCTTGTTTCACCAGGTACTACTGCAATTGCAGTAACCAGCAATTTATATCAAATAACAGAGAGATTAAATAAGGATTAATTGCCCAGCCAATAGTTGAATGTCATTCTGTTCATGCGGAAGACAATTATATAGACTCTCTGTTACAGATGATCACTCTATACTGACCTGCAATCACATCTATATCCATGACTGGCCTTAATTCTCATTTGCAGCTGGAGCATGATGCAACTCCCAGTGTATATGCGTACTGTTCCTGAATGGTAATGATTCGGGTGCCTTTAGAGTGTCACTGAATTGCAACCTTAGATATCTCCCACTATTCTGCTATCCACTAGAATGTGATTGCGATTTCTTTTTTCTGCCCTTGCGCCTCACACCAGATTTCCTGCGTGCACGAAGGCTTCAGAAGGTTATATGCCTCAGAAGTAACATGCCCAGTGATAATTGAAGCCTGCAAAATCCAAGCTCCTCTAATGATTCGGTGATGAAATAAAACGTCTCGGCTGGAGATCGGAGTTTTTCTTATTTTCCCGAAATTGCCACTACAAATATGAACTTTTGCTAAATTGGCTACCATAGAGGAAGCAGCACCTGTTTGAGTCAATATTATTTATAAATTTTTTCTTGTACACTTGTGCCAAGTCTCAGGAAGAAGCTAAATAAGGGTTGGGCTCATAAATAAATTTTACTCGGATAACAATAGTCCTGCTCCTAACTTTATTCTTCAGATGACCATTTATGATTGAATCCTAAAGAATTTTGCTTGGGGTGATAGGAATATTATCACTTTATCAACCGGAAATATTAATATCCTTCATAAATACCTTATGCCAAACCTCAATCATATCAGCTAAATAAAATAGAATAGTATTCTCATATAATTATACCAGACACAGAATATAAACTCAAAACAAACACCACATTAATATTAAATCTGGCAATTAAAACTCATGTAAATTTGTTTCCAATGGGGACTTCACAAATTTAGCTCAACTGTGGACTCCGTCTTTGTAAGAGCTAGGTTTTGGTTCAACCCTTCTGTCAAACTCCTGAAGTCTTTTGTCCCAAGAAATCACCAATTATCATATCAAATCCAAAAGCATAAGCAATCCATCACCAGGAACCCCCTTACAAAGGTCTCCAGGAAGTATCTAGAAGATAGGCCGACTTGGAGAAATATAATTAATAAAGTAACATGATAATAATTTATTATTTTATTGTTATTAAATTAATTGATATTAAGTCATTGTTTGAATCTTTTATTTATTTTTGACAACTTAATATAAATTAATTTAATGAGTCGTAACTTTAAAATTGGGGACATTACAACTGTCTTTGTGATAAGGTCGTCAGGCCTTCATATGCTTACTGTTCTATAGTTTGTAGCAGTGTTTTCACCTCATTTTTTATAAGCATAAACTGCCATATTCTTTAAGGGGCTATCCTTGTGTATCTTTTGCACTATATTATCACTAGACTTTTGCACTGTCCACTAGATTTCGCATATTTCACTTCACTCATCACAGTGCCTATATAGCCTTAAAAATCCCTTGTAACCCCTTTTTGCCAGGTAGCTCACTATGATAGTTCTTTTTGCTGTCTCGTGCATGAAATCTAATGGTCCTTGAACTGCAACTTTATCCCTTTTGAAACTGTCAAGTTGATTCTTGAACATACCACCACATGGCTACATAAAAAACTCAACCCCTTTATCATTTGATGCTGCTGTTCATTAAGTCCTTCCTTGTTGTGATAGTACACTAGGCCTCAAGTCCCATGAAGTATGGAGAAGGATTCATGGAACATGGGGATAGACAATAAGTTCTCCTTCGAAAAGCTTATCGCTTTCATCTCTCAACATAACTCTATCACTGCTAATCTTTACTCTGCTCGTGCATGGTGAACACTAACTTTGCTTTTCTTTTGGACTGTCACAAGTTTACGTTTTCTTCTTTCTCCTTATGCCTTAGAGGGTCTTTAATAACCTATTCTAGTTTTGATCTTCATTCAAACTTTGGTGAGAACCTTGCCATTCTCTTTGTTCTCTTATACATCAAGCTATGTATTAACCCTTGGAAAGGCACTAATAAATCCTCAACCAGTGGTATCAAACTTAATGACTGTCCTCACTTTTAAGAATACTGCGTATCTCATACTTCTCTGTGCTACTATTAGAATATTTAATTATTTTTTAATTTGTATTTTAATGGTCTTTAGAGTATTATTTGCTTTATTTAGTTTTCTATTTTTGGCTTCTATTTTTTAGGAGTGGTTGTTTATTTTTTAGAAACATCCCTATTTGTAATCTCCTATTTAAATTTTAAACAGCTCTATAGTTTAATAAAGTTATCCGTTTGTTTATTCAATTAGTTTTTCATGGTATCAGAGCGGGTCGAAGGGATTTTTTAGGGTTTGGCAAATTTTTTAAAAATTCGTAACCTTCCTACCTCGAATATTTTTCCAGAATTTTTTTTCCGATTTTTTTATGAAAAAATTCTTTCGAGTTTTGTTTGGGCTTCCTTGTTTGGAAAATCGAAGGGTTTTCACAAGTCTGGTTCATGTTCGCAGTTAGGGTTTGCTGGAAAATTTGTATTTTTTGGGCACTGATTTTTTTTTTTTCTGTTTTGCCAAAATCGCGAGTTTATTTCGTTTTGGGCGTCATTTTTTTTCTGCAAATTGTGTCAGGTTTCTGTTCTGTGTGGCGACATGTTTTTCGGGGTTGTTTTTTGGCCGCGATTTTTAGAGTATTCATGTTTTTTCGGCAGCGACGACGAAAACTCTTTGGCGCGATTTCTTCTCGAGGGTTTCTGCGCAGTTTTTGTCCAAAATTTTTCTGCACAGCAGCGGCTACGGCTTTTTCGCTGGTTTTTTTCGGCGCAAGGTAGTATTACCGTGTGGGTCTGTCTTTCTTGGTGATCTCAAACCAATTTCTAGGGTTTCCTGGGTTTTTATAATTTTTTATCCCTAAGGAAAAAAATTAGTTTGGTGGGTTTTAATGATTTTCCCCCCCAAAAAAATTATTTCTGGGTTTTGATAATTTTTTCCACAAAAATTATTTTTGGGTTTTCTGATTTTTCTCCACAAAAAATCATGGGAGGGTTTTGCTTGATTTTTCCTCAAAAATTAGGGACTGGTGTTTTGCCGCATGATGACTGGTGTTTTTGCTGTGGGACATTTCAAGGTTTTGTTCGATTTTTTTCTCAAAAATTAATTCAGGTTTATAGTTCCTGTTAAGGATTTTTACCATTTTTTTCCACAAAAAATGATTTGTATCTTCAGTTTTGGAGGGTTTGCTGATTTTCCTCAAAATCATGGTTTCAGGTTTCAATTTGGCTACCCAACATTAGGTTGAATGGATTCTGGTATTCTTGATCATTAACACTTCGCAGATCCTAAGAGGGTCGCCGCAACAGAGTGTTCTTTTCATTTGTGATCAAAAGACCTGCGATGCCTTCTATAGGGTAGTTACTAGATAGAATGACCATTAAGGAAGGGTATTAGAATATTTAATTATTATTTAATCAATATTTTATGCTCATTAGAGTATTATTTGCTTTATTTAGTTTTCTATTTTTGGCTTCTATTTTTTAGGAGCGGAAAAGAAACATCACCGTTTGTAATCGTGTATTTAAACTGCTATATAGTTGAATAAAGTTATCCGATTGTTTATTCAATTAATGTTTCATTGTAGCCCTTCAAGGCCCATATTATTCCTCGGACCATGACTGTCCTTTGTCTTAAAACTCTTTATACACCAATACACTTACCATCACAATAATGCACCAAGCATCTCCACTTCTTTTTTCTCCATTCACCGTGTGGACTGTGATCTTTTTCTTAACAGTGATATCACTGTAATGCTTTTCATTGTTAACCATTGATGATTAATATCAATATTGCTACCTTTATGCCTTTCATTACTGCTTTATAAAATGTAATGTAAAGAGTGTATTCTTTTTGCTACTGCTGGAGTCTCATCAATTTTCTTTTATTTTATAGCCCCCCCTTTCATTTTATAGCCCCTTCTTAACATCCTCGATCATTGGCATGCTTTAGGAACTCTTCTTGCCATTTGCCATAGGGATGTCCACTTGCTTGGGTCAAGACTGCCATCTATTCTCTTTATCTCATGGTCCCTGCTGTTCTCTTTTGCTTGTGAATAGTCTCTTTCTTGTATGTGCTTGGTACATTCACCCCTGTATCTCTTCTTAAGAGTGTCTTCATGGCACTCTCATACCCACTTACTGTGAAGATTACCTTTATAAAACCACACGATCAACATAAGCATGGTGATTTTTTATTTCATTCTAAATCTATAAGGCTTTTCTGTACTGTATTCAAGCATATTGCTTTCCCCTTTGTAGCCCTTTACAAGGACTGTCCTCCTGAAGAATGTAGCTTGTACATACTTTATTAACTATTCTTGATCTCATTGTCTTCAATGCATTATTTAATTCCATACCACTTTGTCACTGCCTTGATCTTTTCTATCTGTGATACCCTACTTTGCAACTTTGACAACACATTCTTATAAAATGCTGCCTCTACATCTTCTTTGCTTTATGACAGGTATATGACTGTGTTATCCTCTTTGTACCAGGTCTGCTATGCTTTTCACATTGTGACTTGATCCACTTTTTCTCCTTGCATTTCAATAAACTGCCTTTTCTTCATTTCTCTTGTTACATACCCTACTTTTCAACTTTGAAACTCTCCAAATATCACCGCTTTTCATTACCTTCACCTTTTTTTTTCTAGTTGCTGTTTTGCATATTCATTTGTGGAATGGGAATAGATTGTGACTCTATTTTTTTTCCTTTTCTTTTATACTGTCACCTTCAATGCAGTCTTGGAAAAGCTATATGTTCCTAAAGGATACAATAAAACATTAGAACAATAATGAATCAATAATCTCCATTTTGAAAACTATTTTTCTAGGGTTTCCCTTAATGGACTTGTCAATAAAAGTACTCATCATCTACCTCATTCAAATCCTCATGACTAGAACTCTTGTTGACAGCCTCCCACTCCATGCATTGTTCGTATGTAATAGGGATATGTGCAGGGATTTATGAGGGTTTTGGTAACAGCAAAATCTTTCAACAGTTTCCATGCATTGTTTAGTGGGTAATAGATCAGTGGCTTATTGGCAAATCCTTGACATTTTTCTTAAGGTTTTTAGGAATATCTACTTCAATGGAGTGTAATGACAAAACCCTTTGACATGGTGAAGGGTTTGGACAAGGATTGATGACTCTTGGCAGTGTGACACGATGCAAGATGGGTTTTACCGTTTACTGTAAGAAAACCCTCTCCTTTTACACTCCAAAGGCAAAGCATCACCATCACTTGGAAGGTTTTTTTTGTATAAATAACAAACAACATTCAACAACTCGAGTGCAAGGGTTTTATACGAAACAGATCTGTCCGTAAAACTCTACGTGCATGTCCTTGCATGGACATAAAATGATCACTTCCAGAGCTCATACATGTGTTTTAACAGCTCCTTCACTCATCATGGGTGATTTGACATGTCAAGCTATCTGTAATGTAACTCTCAAAATGGAAAATAGTAAAGAAAGCAAGAGTCATATTGCCTTCCCATGTTGGAAACAGGTACAAAGGAGATGCATATTGGCATGGCTATACTTGTAACCCCTTGTCCTGGCTTTTAGTTGCCTTGGTTGCACCATGAAAGCCTCAAAACTTATGAATTGAGACCTGTCATATGAAAACCCTAAAGGTTAATGTAATGTCCCCTTTTGTAAATGCCCTAGGTTTTACCCTAAAATCACAATTCCAAGTAAAACATGAAATAGAATAGAGTTAGTGATTTTATTTACCAACTTAAATTTTTGAACAAGATAGATCCTGGTTGAGACCCTATAATCATGTTAGATAATCATCAAAATCATAGTCCATTAAATAGATCTTTCCTACTAGGAACATTATCTTTATCAAAATGGTAGGTCTCTTTTATGAGGGTTAGGGACATTAATATAAACATATAATATATCTAATTCATTAATGGAGTTCAACCATGTAAGGATTAGGATAAGGAAACATGATAGGGTGTTCGAAGAGATCCTCTACTTCAGGCCCAAGAGTGGATATTGCATCCCTTTTGGCCTCATGTGGCCTTTTGCCATTTCATAAGAGGTGGTGTAACCAGTGAGGAATCCTACCATCATGCCATCCTCCTTCACACTCTTATGATCAAGACTCCTTTGAATCCATCTCAACAGTCAATCAATGTCGAGGTTGGGGGGAAAGCTACAATAGGCTGCCCCTAACCTAGGCCCAAGAGTGGATATCCCATCCCTCTTGGCCTCATGTGGCCTGTTGCCATCTCATATGACGTGGTGTGCCTATTGAGGAATCTATAGCCGTTCTCCTTCCTTGTATTCCCTTAATTCCAGAATCCATATTATTTCTTATGATATTATGTTATCATAAATTAATATGTAGAGAATTGTGCTTTATAGTGCCACATATACCATCTATACATATCGAACATATATATTTATCTATGCATACCACAACTGAATAATGATGCTACTGCCTGCAAATTAATAACAACTTGACCTAATCTGATTACTGGTGTGTGGTTGTTGTCTGGTTTGATGCCTTCCCTTTTACAGATCTGAATCTTTCTTTCTTCAATTGCTTTCTTCCTTGCTCCCCTTGATGGTTTTTTCTCTTCGAATGATTGATATGCTGTATGTAGTATATCATCCAATTGATGCTGGAGGGTTCTGTTCTTTTGATGGTTACCACCCTTGCAAAAGTTGTGACTCTGGGTAAGTTGCCTTTGCCTTTTAATTAATGATCTGCTGCTGTAATTGCACCCCATTAATGCATTAATAATGCGTATTAACATAAGCATAGAGCTTTACATAACCCTTAATCTATTCGCTGCATTGTTACCTATATGGATTGCTGTAGATACTTAGGTTTATGCATCGATTTTAGAGTGCTAGCCTTCGATGTAATAGAATTGTTGCCTTCGTCTCTGTTTTATGCAGATAATTACTACCTGACACATTAATTTCTTTATCTAAGACCATAGAAAATTGTGAAGTCTTGTTAATAAAATGATTTTCCAAATACCTACATTTGAACTTATCCTAAGGACGGTGTGGAAGATGTTATTAAGGTGGGGGCATGACAGTAACTTGTCCATTTGGGGCATGACAGTAACTTGTCGATTTCAAACTCAAACTCTTCTCATGCAAAAATGCTTTCTTTAAGCTCTTGCACATGGATGATCATTGATGCAAAGTGTTTGCAATGGGGACTTGGTGGTGGCTAGTAAGGTTTTGAATGCCCTTTTGACAAGGATATGGTTTTAGTAGCCTTATTAAGTGCTCAAAACATTTAGCAAACGATAAATCTAATCAAACCTCTGCTTAGAAGGAAGTTTCAAACCCCGTTTTTTAAAGTCTTGTAATTGCTCAAAAAGACTTCATTATGACTATTTGGGCTAATGGGGGAAATGTGCTACTAGGTCTCTTTGAGAGATATTCTCTATTTAAAAATTTCATACGTCATCTTCTTTATTTGGAGCTGCTTATGAAATAGTCCTATTGCTTTTCAGCCTTTCATCTTTCTTCTGTTTATTGTTCTGGAAGATATCATTTTTAATATATTTCAATGGATTATTAATTTACATTCATTTTTTAATACATTTTATGAGCCATTTGGAAGAGTGTTTTAATGTAGTCTTTTTAAGTTCTAGCTTTCTCCACAGTATTTTTTGAATGGTTTTGAGGCAATGCCATCCAAAAGCTATGCAAATTTCAACTTTCTGCTGGATTGTCTTTCCTATACATCTATATATTTCAATGGAATTTCCTTTCAATTTTGAATATGTTTTATGAGCAATTTTTAATTTAGATTTGTTTTGGTTTAGCTAGCTTATAGAAATTTGTACTATTCTCTGGTTGTCGTTCTTTTTTGATTTTTCATCTATAAGGCTGTTAAGTTTGATCTAGGCTGTTAAGTTTGATCTAGGCTTGTGTCTTGAGTAATTGTTTAAATGCCTGTTCTAACTGTGTTTATATTTTGGATTTTAAAATCTGAGAATCGTGCATATTTTTGGGTTCCAGGTTAGTGACTTCTCTCTACAAGATTACATAGCTGTTTCGGCACGAAAGCATGCCACTTTTGTTCCCCATACTGCTGGACGATATTCAGTTAAACGATTCCGAAAGGCACAATGCCCTATTGTTGAGCGGTTGACAAATTCTCTGATGATGCATGGGCGAAATAATGGAAAGAAATTAATGGCTGTGCGAATAGTAAAACATGCCATGGAAATTATTCATTTACTTACTGACCAGAACCCAATACAGGTCATTGTTGATGCTATTATCAACAGGTAAATTTAATCTACTTACTAATTGGAATCCAGTTTTTAGTTAACTGCACCTGTTTCTTTTAATGTGCTTAAGATTTTTCTTTGTGTGGTTTTTTTAGCAACCGTGCTTCACGACAATTTTTTATTAAATCTGTGTAAAATTTAACAGTGGTCCACGAGAAGATGCAACTCGAATTGGTTCTGCAGGTGTTGTAAGACGTCAAGCAGTTGATATATCTCCCCTGAGACGTGTCAATCAGGCAATCTATCTTCTTACTACTGGTGCACGGGAAAGTGCATTCCGAAACATTAAAACAATTGCTGAGTGTCTTGCAGACGAGCTTATCAATGCTGCCAAGGGATCGTCAAACAGGTCTGGTGTTTTTTTCCGCCTCCAATGATTGTTTTGATGTAGGTAGCGTTTAGGCTTGCTGTAATTTTTTCCTGATTTGTAACATTAAGTTGACATTTGATATATGCGATTGCAAAATTTTTCTCTGTGCAGTTACGCAATTAAGAAGAAAGATGAGATTGAAAGGGTTGCGAAGGCAAATCGTTGATTTGTCAAGCTACCTTCAGCTGGAGTACTTGTATCTCCATTGTTAGTCTACAGCTTTTAATGCAACTCTAAAAGCAAAAATTTTGAAAGCAAATGTTATGTTTCAAATCACAAATTTGAAAAGACAGCTAAAATATATCTGAACTCAATTTGTATTGGTTATGGCAAAAATTACATTCCCAGTCCTATACCATGGCCCCTTTGTGTGTATTTCGCAAAATCCTTGACAAAAAATGTGTATGATCTCTTACATTAATATTTTGGATCACACGTCATGATCTATCATTATGATAACATTGGCAAATATGTTTAAATTATCTTGATGCTGAATCATGGTATGGCCTGAAATTGACATAAAAATTGTTGCACGATACTTTCCCAAAAATCTTAAAAGATAAACCAAAATATTTTCATTGATACTTTCAGTTTTTGCTTCTTTTCAAGCATTTATGAATCTCCCGAGCGAGGAAACAATCAAACAATATTTCTCAAGAACAAAGCTATACCAAATAAGATGTCAAATGCTATTACTCTCCAGGTATCCATACACCAAAATTTGATGATGTCCTTACATGCAACACTCATGTAGCATGACAAGATGTTCATGCTTGATTGCAGAGATTGTAGCTATCTCAGTCAAAAACTTGCGATTACCTTGCCTTGATTCAGCAGAAAGCTGCTTTACTGCAACCTCTGTATTATCCTTCAAGACTCCCTGCAATTCAAGGGGGTGTGCTAGTGGAAAAAATAAAATTGATAAAGAAACATAGCATTTCCTGTGAGAATTCCTTCATTTTCTCTACAATTGAACATGGTCCCCAAAAGCAGGATTCATATGTAGACCTACACATGTATGCTCATCAGTAGTGCTATTTATATAGGTTGGGAATGTGGAGATTAATGCATGCTGGGTCCACAAGTAATTAAATGAAAATCATTTATCTCATCAAGGTTTTGGTTTCATGTCAGAGTAAAATCATAAGTACTATTTTAGAATTTTAAGATTTGGCTTTCTCAATTATATGTACTCTTGTTCTCTGTTCGGAAAAAAATCTTTAGAAGGGGCCCAATTTCTGTCTTTCTCCATCCATGTGACTGGGACTACTCAATGAAATTCCATGGGAAGTTCTGAATTTGAAGTGTTATGCACAACACATATCAACCTAATAAAGTTGACTATACCTCAAGTGCATATTCCATATCATATTTTTTATGAAAGGTGCAAAACATCTCTCAACTAAGTTCTACAAGTCTATCTTTCTCAAAAACGAATAGGGGCAAATGCCTGTTGGTACTAGAGAATTGAAAGGGATAAACCGCATACATAATAATTTATGTCTGCCATTAAGAGCTTCGAGCATAGTTATGATTACAAACAAAAGCCTATCAGAAAATTTCTTTGGTGTACTGAAAATGAAGGTTATCTAGGTGTGCATACCTGGCCAAAATTGTCTCACACCCAAAATACATTTGAATTGGGTACACTAATAAATGTAGATGAGAAGTGCACCCCTTTCCTGCGCCCTAAACTTGCCAGCTGCAGCCCAGTGCATTGGCACACATCCCATTGATATAAAAAAGTAAAACCAATTTTTTTTTTTTTAAAGTATTACAAACACATAAAATAAGAAACATGAAAATTTCAAGTGACAACCCAAAAGTTTTCTGATATCTATTATATCTTTTTCATTCAACTTATCTCTTATTTCCAGCCGCCTGTATTATTCACGACACACGATATTGTTCACCAAACATCTGACAGACAAAGCTGGAAAGCCTCAACTTCCAACCAAAAATGAATCTCAGCCAGCACAAAGCGATTGACTTGTCTTGAAGCATAACTTTTTCGTTTTGTCAAGGCTTGATTTCATACGACAGCTACATGATTTTGTAAATTTGATTTACACGTAATAAATAATGGTTTTTGAACACTTTGGGTGTTATTTCTATTTTATAATTGGGTGATGTTCAGTGATGCATTAAACTTAATCATCCGAATGATATGATATTATGTGATTTAAACATTACTATGATTCATGATGATCTTATGGTCCAAATTCAACTTTTAAGTTTGATATTCTCACTTTTAAGTTTGATCTTATTGTATTAGGACTAGAAATTAACTTGGCCGATCGGTAAGAGCATCTTAGGGGATACATGAAGCGGACTGGTCACCGTATGGATACAAACCCATGAAAATCAACTCCTTATAAAAGATATGACCGGCTAAAAGAGTCGACAACAAATTAGAAACTGAGCCAATCCTTGGTGTTTAAAACTTGAACACTTGGCACAAATTATTTCAAAATTTGACATTGAGAAACTAACCTTGGAAGAACAAAACAGTGGAAAGCAAAATTTTACGGTCCTGACAACGGCTCTTGTTGGAGATGTATGCCCCCTATGGGCATATCAAGGATCCAGATCTTTAGTTGAAGCAGGCCAAATGCCTTATCCATTGGGCTCTTTATTCGGAGCTCAACAAACTCAGATCCATCCTTCCATTGGCGACCCTGGGCCCCTTCCAAAAAAAACCAGTACTTGCCTTGATCAAAAACCTGATTCTCATCATGTAACAATCTGATTCTACTTGTAATATTATTAAGAATAGTCTGGTCATGAATGCTGCCAGTAACATTTCTCATCGCAATCGCATTCATGATCATATCATAGTCAATGCCATTTTTATCATAGTGGTCCTTGCAAATAAATCCACACTGATAAAAATCGTGTCTACATGGCAGTACCACATCATACTTGTCCTTCAAACCATGTTCACACCCTATGACACATCCTTCATTGTGTGACAATCCTTGGTATGTTTTTCGAAAAACCCCTTCATATGGCATTAAAAATAAAAGCAATCATACTCAATTGCATCGCCGATTTCATTACCTTTCTGCATGAAAGACTTACAGGGACCTGTTAAAAAATCTTCAGGTACATCGAGGGAGAAGCACTCTTATGCTGGCTCATTCCATATTAGTATCATTTTGGGTGTACAAGAGTTCCAATCTGAGCTTGCAAATCTAGATGCTTTATTTCCCACTTCTATATTTGCCAAGTGGAGCATGCTTTGATCATCATCATTTAGATCCCATATGAACATTTCCAATTCAAATTCAAAAATATAATCTGGTTCAACTTTGGAAGCATAATCAAAGTCCATGTAAACAACCTAAAAAATAGGCAAAACAAAGCTGAAGATGTGTCTTCTAAATTAATGAGTGCTGCAATAATCCTCTTCATAACCATTGCTGGTTAGATGTATATCAACACAAGATTTAGTTTCCAAACTCTTCACTGCATCAATATCTTCCAATTGTACACCTAATATTTCCATATTAAGCAAAGCATCCAGATCAGAGAGGAAACGACTGTACTCTGCACAATTCATCTCATTCATATCTAGGATTCCGTCATTTGAATTTTTCTCAAAATCATAGAGGCTTTCCATAGAGATTGACATTGATTATTGATCAGCATCATCAATGTGTGCCCTTGAGTCAATCGCTAGTAGACCAGGACTGTTACATACTTCTATATCAATGTCATCTTCAATTATTGTAAATGATTCCATTTCAACCTTCGTTAAATCACTTGAAACAACCAAATAGCAGTCATTGGAGTTTACCTTTTGATTTGGGATTATTTGAGGGGATTCATCATTTTCATATTCATCATTATTACACGTCACTTTCCCCTTCATAAACTACAAATGTTTCTGTATTTGTTTCACATAAGCTATTTTGAGCACCAGGGTAGCAAAAGATGTCACTATGAAGTGGTATGTCAACAAACTTAGAAGTATTGTAATCACATTCTATTGAAGCTTCAACACTTGTAAACACATGGTCAACAATGATCATTATAATTATACATCTGTTTACTTGCCAATAGATACATCTCTTCATTATCATCAACACGTTCCAATTCTCCACTTGGGTCATCTTCATCATGTTGCTGCCCTTGAACTTTTGTCAATACATCTCCTTCATTGTTTGCTAATCCTTCTGCCTCCATGTCAATCAATCTTTGGAGACATAATAGCGAGTCAAAGATATTTACGCACTGCTGACCAATAGTCTGAGACTCAACCAGATTTGTATCAATAGGGGCTGTATGTTGAAGGATGTTGAATTCATGTTTATCTGAGATAATCTGGACCATACCTATTTGAAGGTTGCTCACATATGCTTGACACCGAAACATTAGGTCTGGCTTTTGATTGAGGTATATTTATCCTATTTAGATTCACACTATCACCTTGCGATTCAAATACCACCTGTAGATATGTATTGCCAACAGTTTGACTTGCATTAAAATTTGGAGCAGTAAGATGGTAATTAGTCTGACAATTACTTGCAACTACAGATCCTCTACCTTCAACCTCACATACAGATTTATGGGAACCAATAGTTTCATAATTGTGAAACTTTACCATTCCATACTTCATTATTCCTTCAATGTACATTGCCATTTGAAATGCCTGATGCAAACTTTGGGGTTCCTTGTTTCTCAACTGGTAACTCATTTTTTTATTAAATGCACCCAAGTATACTGCTAATTCCATTGCATCATGAGGTCTACAATTATCAGGAATCCTCTTTAACATTTTTATGAATCTGAGGTTAAAATCAGGAACTAATTCCTCATCCCTAATACAAATATTAGTTAAATCATTAAATACTGCACACAAAAATTCTCTCACCAAATTGCTCACTGAATGATGACTGAAACTCTCTCCAAGAGTTGATAGAATCTGGAAACAAATTTGACAACCAATCTCTGGCCTCATCCTTCAAAGATTGCACAAACAACCTCATGATCGATTTCATAATCATCTATCAGGTCGTTAAATCTCTGCAAATGTTTCTCAGCTGATTTCATAATCATTTCTTATATCCGCTGGTATGACATTTGGAAAGCCATGGATGCTACTGAAATTAAGGGCTCTATACCTTTTAGTAATAAAAATACTTTTCATCTTACACGATTGAGGCTGATTACACATCATGGTCGCATTTGAAACCATGTTGGGATACACACACTGGAGTAACATGACATATTCTCAGGCTTTACTCTAATTCAAAAATCTCAAAACCTTCATATAGCATGACTTACAACAACCTCGACTAAGATTTCATTCCAATGAGTACAGATAAAAAATATACACATACTTCCTCATACAACACGAGGGGTGCAAAGAATAACCAAGAAGTATGTAGAAAATATTAGTACTCTTTCCTTAACTTAGCGCTTTCCCTCACCTAATAGGGAACTTGCCATTTCATGAAAATTTGAGGAATACCTGGAAATAAATTGCAGCTGTTGTTCATAAGCATATGTATATTATATTAGAGTCATCATCAACACATATAAAAGGTGCTCAAATAAGGTTTTAATGCAAATACCAACCATACTACGACTAATGTTTATGAAAGTTTAACTATAAAGTTTGACCAAATTCTGAGCAGTAACTAATAAAAATACTTATAAAAACAGACATTCTAGACCCCTATCATGGACGAGGTTTGAATCGAGTCCTAAAGGGAGATCTTAGCTTGGGGTGCATGAAGTTGCTCAACAATATCATACTCCTTATCAACATGTTGCGAAAGATGAGGGTTGGGCAGGTGGAAGAACATTAGAATCTTGCTTGTTGTTTTGAGTGTTATATGTGTGATTTACTGCATGATAATCAACTTCATGACTTGCTCCATCTTTAGCAACAAGCATCCCATCTTTAAGAATAAGCACTGGTTTGTTTTGAGGCCGAGGGACATCTTGACAAAGGTGGACAATAATTTTATGCTTCTCATAACTAGTAACATGATTAAGGTTCATGTTTAAGAGATAGAGAGAATTGTTAGTGATATCTTCGTCTTGCACCAAAATTTCTACATGAATAAGATCAATTTGGGGAGAAGGACAAGCAAAACTTATCAATGCTTCATCTCTAGAGGGAAGATCATTCAAATGCAAACAAGGTAAAGCTTCATTAAGGGGATTGTTGAAATCATATCACCCTCTTGCACTGAGGTACTCTCATGGGGGAGATACATATTAGGAGAAGAATCAACATCATTCCTCAATGATTCCTTCAATATTTAGTTCGCTATCTTGGCGGTTGACTGTTCTTGCAGCCAAGGTAGACTAAGTAGTTTCCTACCTGCTCGCCATGGACTAAGTTGCTGCTTTCTAAATTTAAGGTAGTTTCTATTCAAGATTTCAGTTATTTACTTTCAACAACATTTCTTTCTTTGTAAAATGACTAATAATGAGGACTTTAGTGCATATACTTTGCTGACCCATTTCAAGTATATGCCCCGAGTTGACAGAGAAATGAGATTTCATGATGATCATATAACTACTTAGTATGGATGTCCAATCACTAAGTCAGGGCCCCAAATTCTAGTTATTAGGACCATTAAGGGAGCCAAACACTTTGGTAGGAGATATTCTTTATGGAGGGCTTTTTTTATGGCTGACTAACATGATAGTCAGAGTGATTTAATTATTATTTTTTATTTTTTCAATGAAATAATTAAGATTTGACTTTAGGAAAATATATTTAATAATTAATAACCTAGAGCACACAATTATTACACATTAAATAGTTGATTAAAAACCATCTCTTTTTAAATGTCCATCGTTAGTTATAGCCAAACAATTATTTAGGAAATATCTTGTTGTTTTTGTAAAGCTATTCTATCCAAAATTAGTTACTCCAATAGAAGGGTGGAAAGTAGAACATTGAATGACAATAGTTTAGTGAGATAAAATTTGGAAAGCAATTGTTTGAATTTTATGAGTGTTAATTTTTAATTCACTTCTTTCACAAAATGTTGGGATCCCTCTCAATCTAGAGCGATCCTACCAATGGAGAGGAAATAAAATATCAAATATATAATTATAGTTCACAAAAACACTATAATTACACACCTAGATATCAAATATCAAAAAATATTATGAAAGAAAAAAATAGTGACCTAAATGCCAAGTTTTTAAATTTGACTACTTACATGGATTTTGAAATGGTACCTCCCATGAGTGGAAAAAAATATGGATTTAGTAAATTTCAACACAAAATGAGAGTGGATGCAAATGATTTGACCATCTAGCACAAGTACATTCAATAAATTCAATTGAACAAAATGGAAGGTGGATTTCATGTGGTGTGGAATTACCCCCTTTGGTTCCAAATATGAAGAAAACGTAGTACCATTGATGCAAGTGCATAACATATGTGAAATTCCATTTCATTTCTTGTTAATATACTTGAGTAAAGACTTCTACTTGACCATATGTGCTTTCAAGGTCTTTAGTGCAAAGTGAGACTCACATGTACATGTAGAGCTTTTTATTCTATGCATGATGAGACTCTTCTCTTAGAGATAAAGAACAATGATGCCACTTCATGGCATATGCCTAGGGGCATCTAATTAATCACCAATGTCCTCTAAAGCTTGAAAATATGGTATCCCCTTAATTGGGTACCAAATTGAAGTGAATTATAATGAGCAATGACCAATGGGCGGAACAAGAGGATCACTACTTAAGACACTAGCTAGGTCTTACTTCACATTGTAAAATGGGGTGATTTTATTGTGTAACCTTAATATTTAAACCTTTTTTTTCAGTTTGGTAGGATAGTTATTCAAGAGCCCCTAGTCTATGGGAACTTGTCGCTTAGGAATTTATATTTTAGGTTATAAATTTGTTTAAGGAGTGCAAACCCACGGGAATGTGGTTAAGCTAGTTTTAAGTATGAAAAAAATTGAAATTAGTGTTGTAAGTCAATTTTGAATGCCCAACCTGACTCTCTAGGTCAAGTATGCTCAAAGATGATTATGAAGTATGGCTAGAGTGATTTTTGAAGGGGGAATTTAATTTCACATTTTTTTTGTTGTTGGTACAAAGGGGAAGAAAAGAAAGAACATGGAAGGTAGTGTGAGAAAATATGGATAGGTCTACTAAAAAATTCCATAGTTTTCTTTTCCCAAATGAGAGGTACTTCTCCTAGTTGTTGTACTCATTTTTTTGAGCATGCAAGGATTTTGTGTAATTATTTGTGTATTATTATTCATAGTTGTGCATCTAAATCCCATGCATATTCATTATGTGTGGATGGTGCTAAATTGGGTTTCTCATAATTTTGGCTAAGACATATAATTAAAATTTTATATTATGAAATGGGGTTATGTTCTTTTTCTTTTATATCTGTTGGATATCCTTATAGCCTAGGTCCTAGTTGAATCTCTTAGATCAAGGGAATGGCAAGATCCTTTAAGGCTCAATGAGCCATTACAGTTGGGTGGAGAGAACTCTTCCTCTTAGCCATTTGTAGTCAATTGAAAGTTTCTTTATTATTGCAATTACCCTTAGCTATGACATGTTTATGCGTAGATCAATGAAAATAGTTAGTACTACATCTGTAAATAAAAAAATTATACTTAGAAATGTGAAGGAACTTGTAATACATATATTTTAAACAACTATGTAACCTCCTTTGTATTTTATAATAGGATTGTTAGATCATATTTAGCTATTAGTTATTTTTTTTACAACTAGTTATGCATTTTTGTTTCTTTGCTTAAGTTCACTTAGAAGTGCTTATTTTATTTCTACACCTAGCTTATCTTTTATGCATCTAGTTTAGCTAGAGTTAAGCTTTATTTAGCTCCTCATACTTGCACTTTAGTTCTCCTAAATTTAGCATTGGGTTTTTTCTTAATAAGCACCTCATTGTACAATTGTCATTAATCCTATAATTCTGTATTCTTTGTTTTTGAGTAATATAACATTCATTTGTGTAGGTCTCATTTATGGAAGGCATTTTTGTTTGTTGTTTGATCTTATTGGAGTTTGTGTTGCAAAATTCAACATGGTATTAGAGCTTTGAAAATTCAATATGGTATCAGAGCTTTGAAAATTCAACATGGTGTCAAATATTTGAAAATTCAACATGGTATCTGAGTGTGGATTCAGTAAGCCCCTTCTCAAGCTTTGAAGGTTTTCATTTCTTAAAAGCGTTGCAAGGTAACAAATTTGCTTTTTTTTGTGGATTTGGTGGTGGGCAAAATTTTTATTAGTTTTGAGGCAAAACATGAATCACCATCGTGTTTGCAATGTAAAAAAACCATAAGATTGACTATTAATTCATAAAAAAATTGAGCAATTGAAATTTGGGATCAAATTTGTTGAGGATATGTTTTACGAGGCGAGTTTTGGAGGTAACAAATTTTTTTTGGTCACTTTGGGATGAAACACATGTTTCCATCACACTCAAAAGGCCCAAAAGCCTATTAATTGCCTACCAAATTGTCAAAATCAAAGACAATGAAAATTTTGAGGTATTTTTTGGGATATGTGAATCATTTTTGTGTGTGTATGTATGGATCTGTACTGCACCTGCGAATTTGTACCAGTAGCGCCATCCTTGCTCCATCATAGGTTAAATAAAAATCATGTATTTTTTGATTAAATAAATTCATTAAAAATCTTGATAAAAGGTGGGGGTGCAATTTCAAAAAGGGAACAACATATTTGTTTGGTCAAAGAAAATAAATGTGGGTGGGCTTAATCACCTTTTTGTTTGCAGGAATTTCTTTATTGCAACCATCATACTTTTTTGACTGGCACAAATAGTGGTGACATCAACAAAATATTTTTTGGTTCTTTTTGATAAATTTAGCACTTTATCTATTTTTAGTGGTCACCTCTATTTTTGGTAGAAGGATTTTTTTTGGAGGAATATTTCAATGGGTAAAGATTATATTTTGGAGTTTTTTGAGTGGTCCTATTCTTTTCCACATCAACAGTGATACATCAACACCACCACATCAACAGTTTGACTGCCACATCATTAGTTTGACCACCACATCATCGCTAATTGATCTTCTAAGCATTAAAAGAAGGGTTCAATTTTTTGCTCATAACTTGGTCATACGAGCTCCATTTTTTGACTTTCGCATATCATTAGAAATCTTGTTCTAGCACCAATCTGTACATGGTGGTAGTTTTATCAGGTTTAATTCTAGGTGTCTGCTACAAGCCTCCAAATTCAGACTTGTTTTTCGTGCTTCCAGGGCCATAACTTGAGAAAACAAATTCCAAATTTTGACTCACGCATATTGTCGAAAAGCTCTTAAAGTCACCTATCCAAATATGCTATTAATGTTTCCATATTTTTTCCCAGGTAACTTTTATTTATTCTTTGTGTTTTTTACCTTATGGTGGATTACTTGGTCTTTTGGCTTCTAGGAACTTTCAGTTTGCAGGGGATGGCTTCTTTTGGCCTGTCCTACATGTATTTGCACCACTTTACCCTGTTTGGGCATTTTTGAACATCCTTTTCATACACTTATTTTCTTGTAGATACACTAAGATAGAGTACCACTCTTGTGTATGGTTTTTGGGGAATTTGTACATTCTATTGTGCCTTATTTTGTACATGCACAATATTATAAAGTGCCATGGCGGGTTGTGTAGTGATTTTTTTTTCCATCATACCTTTGTCGAGTGAATGTCCATCCACAACACTATCAAATCTTAGTGATTCTTCTCCCATTCTCATGTGCATTGGTTGCATACCCTTTTTTAGTTCCAAGCACTTTCTTGAGCACATCCAAATTCCCCTTCATTCACTTCATGGTGGCACACAATTTCAATGGATATATCATGACTCTCCCTTGTCAGCATTATGGGGGGGTGGGGTGGGTGGGGTTCTACTATTGGCGCTAATGCTTCCTTGGTTTCACTTTGGAGTTAATTACTCTTGCATTCCATCTTTGGAGGTAACCTTCCATCTTCTGTTGTCAATCACTGTTCTTCAGACTATTGACACTTGTATTTTCGACTAGCATTTTTCTCTTGCAAGGTTGAGTAGTGTCGTTAGGGTCAATCGTATAAGTTCAGGTGCCACATGTATCTTCGACTGATAGATGTTTTTGCCTTTTTTATCCATTTGATTGTTCGAGTAGTTTCATTAGGGGCACTCATGCAGATTATTGTCTTCTTTCTCTTGATCATCATCTTAGTTTTAGAGGAGCTTCTTCATTCAACACCATAGCAAATATCATTCGATAGTTGTTTGTAGCTTCTTTGTGCTTTGCGGATTCTTTTTTCCTATTCTTTTGGGACATTTTGGTAGAGTCTTCTTAGTCCATTCCTTTTTTAGGAGTTCATTATTTTTCATGCAGTGCATCTCTCGGTTTGGAGAGGGGTTTTTCCCATGTGGTTTTTCTCCTTTTCTCCACTTAGAGAGACTTCATTGGTTTGTAAATGGGTACCTAATTAGGCCTTTTGTTGTTGGGACCCATTTTTGCATTCATGTATTTAGAGTTTTCCTACTCACCCTAAGTTTCATTTAAGGGGGGGCGAGGTGGTGGTGGGCGTTAGAGCATATTTAGCTATTAGTTGTTTTTTCTTACAAGTAGTTATGCTTTTTATTAAGTTCACTTAGGAGTGCTTATTTTAGTTGTGCACCTAGTTTAACTTTATGCATCTAGTTTAGCTAGAGTTAAGATTTATTTAGCTCCTCGTACTTGCACTTTAGTTCTTCTAAATTCAGCATTGTGCTTTCTTTATAAGAACCTTATTGTACAATTGTAATTCATCCTGTAATTTTGTATTCTTCTTTTTGAGTAATATAACATTCATTTGTAGAAGGTGTTTTTGTTTTCCATTTGATCTTTCAGGCTTGTGTTACAAAATTCAACATGGTATTAGAGCTTCGAAAAGTTAAGGTATCAGAGCTTTGAAAATTCAACAAGGATTAGATAGAATATAAACTACCTCTATAAAAGGGTGTGTTTGGTTGTTAACTTAAAGTCCCTTATATTATTTGGACCTATTCATGCATTCAAAGAGATATAGATGTTGGAGACTTGTTGATCTGTTGAGAGAATTCTAGCAATGTATGTTTTCATTGATATCAACACTGATGTCTAACAATATGTGTTGCCACTTAGTTTGGCCAGATGTTAGTATGGGTATTCTACATGACAATATGTTGGGTATATCATATGGCAGTATGTTGGAAGATGTTTTGGCAAATCGGTCATTAATGCAAAAGTCAATATGGAGGTTTATCAATGGACAACAATATCTAGAGTTCATGGTATGTGTAATTTCTCAGGGTATAACTTTTGTTCATAATGGAGATGCTTTTGGTTAAAGGTTACATACCCGGGGATGATTTGTCTTAATTTAGTTCCATGACTATGAGTTTGAAGGAAATTATCCAAGTGTGTGCAAAATTGGGTGCAAAATTGAAGTCAATTATAATGAAAATTGATTTCTGCCCATCCTTCAATGTGACAAGAAAATAAATTTGACAAAACAATTTTGAAATATCATGAACATTATAATAAATTTATCTCCTTATGATGAGAATTAGAGCATGTAAAGGTTTGCAAGGGAGTGGATTATTAATGTATACAAAGTGCCATGGAACACCTATCTTGGAAAGTGGTCTCATCTAGGAAGGAGACTTTAATAATTATGGAACAACAATATCTATGATATTAGGAAAAAGCATTATAAGATAAATTAGAATCTTATCGTACAAAATAGGAGAACTGGGTGCAAATTCTAAGTGATTTATACTGAAAATTGATTTTTTCCCAATGTTTTGATGTGACAAGAAAACATACTTCACAAAACAATTTTGAACAACCAAATATCATGAACATCTCATGGAGTTTATCTCTCGATGTCAAGCAATGGAGTATGTAAGGACTTGTGGAGGAGTGTATTATTGATGCATACAACGTGTCATGGGTCAACTTGATTGGAAAGTGGTCCTATATAGGGAGGGGGCTTTAATAATTGTGGAGAAACAAGATCTAGGATATTAGAAAAGAAATATTAATAAAATATTTGGAAAAGATATATTAATAAAATAACTGGAATCTTATCTTAGAAAATAGGAGCTCTTAGTTTTTAACTTTCAAGTTTTCTTTAATTGTCTATGGTGCGATTGGAAATTTCATCCACTGACCTAGTTTTTTGTATCTCTATTGTATCATTAAAAGACACCAAGCAAATTTTAAGGAAATCATGATGTTTTTTATTAAGGTAAGGTGATGATTTTGAAAGGAATTATATCCTTATACAAAGAGAAAGAATTAGCGTTCAACATAGCAAGACATCGAAGGAAAACCAAGATGAGCAACAACAACGCTACAAAAGACAAGACATTATAAAACCTTCCAAATTACCAACCCTAAGCTAAGATTGTTTGAAAAGTTGTTCCAAAGATTTTTTCCTTTAATGTAGTACAAGGAAATCATGATGATGAGATACACCATATAATTTTTAAAATAATAATAAGATTACAAGCTTTCTAATAATTCTAAGCTAAATCTTTAACCATTAATTACTTATACAATATTCACCAATTAATTCAAATGTATTTCTACTTAAGAGAAGCTTGTTGATTATTAATTCAAATGTATTTCTAGTTAAGATAGGTTTGTTGATTAGCATTAATTCATATACATTTATATTCAAGATAAGTTTATGGATTATCAGGAATTAAAATGTATATATATTAAGCATGAGTTTTTTAATTAGCATGATAGAATAAAATTATTATTATGTTATCTCTCTTACAATATGCTTTCAAAAAAATGACAAGAAAATTATTGATAATACAATAGATAAAGTTAGATTTTCTTTTCAAAATTTACGGAACAAGTGGGGTACATGGGTAATGGAAAAAATTACTAGCTTAAATAGTCAAGCACGATTAACCTAAATTCTCATTGCAAATTAGGATTTTATAAATACTACTATCACCGTGATGCACTAAGCTAGTGAAGTCATCTTCTATATAATTATTTATTTTAGTTGAGCCTACAACTATCTTGACAAAGAAGTTATATGATGAGAAACCAGAGTAAGCCCAATGAAATTATATTAATAAAATTTTTTTAGAAGGGATTTAAGGCTTATTGATAATTTTGCATTGCATAAAAAAAGTTATATGATGAGAAATATAGAAGAAACTAAACAAATTTCTACTCATTAAAAAATTTAGAAGAGATCTAGAAGGATTGTTGATGTTGTCACATTGCATAAATCTTTCCTACAAATTATTGAAAATTATATGATGATAACCATAGCCTTTCATACAAATTATTGAAAATTTGAACCATTAAAATAATAATTGCTAATGGTCATTCCTTATGTAGTTCACATATACTCAATTCTAAGTTTCTTCAATAATAATATTTGCTTCTACTCATGTCTCTAATTATTTATATATTTTTGCCTCACGTTAAAATCCCTTAAGTATCCATGTGAACCTTAATACATAAGCATATGGTATAATTAAATAATCCACTTACCCACTTATCAGAAAGTGATTTATCATTTTATTTTGATTATTTTTTGAAACCTCATTATGTATGTATGCATGTAATTGGGCATTATTTTATAAGGGAATCCTCTAGTTGTACTATTTCCATAATAGAATGTGATAAAAATATAAGTTTTATTGAAAAAATATTGTTCACATTATATATATATATATTGAAAATAAGAAACATAACATACCCTCTTAATTGAAGAATATTATCCCCATAGCTTGAAAACTAGATAGAATCTCTCTAATGTATCTTATTCCTCTTTTTTAACTTGGAAAATTAAATGAGAACCCACTTTATTGGGTAAAAGACTTGGCAATAGTTTCATTTACTATAGTCTTATGTGGATACCCAATGAAGTCATATGGTTATATGTATGACTCAACACCACATTAGAAAACATCTTCAAATTTTGATAAAGATTATCAACATATATCTCCTATGAGAGACCCAAAAGATTGCGATAATCCACTCAAAATATATCCATCACAGAGAAGAAAATCTTAGAAATCCAAAAAAAAATCCTTTTCTCTTTTCTCGTAACTACTCTAAATTACCTCTTCACTCTAAGCATTTCCCACCACTAAATTCTTAGTTAAAATAATCATTTTGAAGAATACACAATTTATTTGAGAGATATTTGAGGGCCATATTCACCTCCTTGCACCATCATTGGTATCATAAAATAGTCACAAATAAGTTAACATTTGGTGAAAAGAACTCATGTATGAATATTTATTTAAGTCCCACTTAGCATGTAGTTTTTGTTGCCAAAATTTTAAAACCACATGGATTCCTTTTTATTTATTTATTTTTCTCTAAACATATAAAAACATTAATTTTAAATATTTTTTAGTGGATTTTTATCTCACATGAGGATGTAGGTGTTGAAGACAAGAAAATGGTTAGAAGGTTCAATTGCATATAATAAACATAAAACACAAAGAAATCATACAAACATGCAAATTAACCCTTTATACCTTTTCCTTCCTCCTCTGATTGAGCCAAATGATGAAGCAGATGCGTCCTTGCTCCACACGAAGAGTTTTTCTCATTTGGATGCTTGATTTGCGGATTTCTCTCCACTACACAACAAGGGATTGATAGGGATAATGATGCAGATGGATGGATTTAGCTAAGCGTGGGATAATTTGGGCATAATGAGGGTGTAATAGGTGATTTGAGCTCTCAAACGAACAACATAAGACTACTTGGATAATGGATATGGAAATGAGGGGAGGACAATCCAATTTATAGATTGGAGGAGGTCAAAATGGAGGGCTAAGATTGATTTGAAAGGAAGGGTTGAGATTAAAAGAAAGTGGGAGAGGATTGAGAGGACAAGGTGTGGGGTTCAAGAGATTTGCCATAAAGGAATTTCTTGTCTCCACATCCTACAAGGTACATGAGGAAGAGTCCCCCAAGTACATTGGGAAAGGAATCAAAAGCATATAAATTCCTTGGAGAAAGAGGAGAGGAATTTAAAATTCCAAAATAAGGGATGTGTGGGAAGAATAAAGGATAAAGGAAAAAAAAATACCTTGGGAAGATGGGGCATGGGGATGTGCAAAGGATTTGAAATCCTTTGACATGACCAAAGTTGGTGCATTTAAGGTTTGGAAGGTAGAGGGATACAAACCATTTATGGAAAATGGTTGACTTATTCCTAATCTTGGTGATTAGGAATGTGCAAGTGATTAAGAGGACAAATTAGGTGGCTTAATGAGAGATTAGAATGCAACTGGGAAAGTTAGGAGGATGTGACATGAGGAGAGATAATGAGTGGAGGAATATAAAATTGAAGAAAATGATAAGAATGATTAGACTAGATGATAGGATTAGGAAGGGTGATTTGTAGGAATCAAGACATTAGTTAATTAATTGAGATTAATTAACTAATCAGGATGGGAGAAGAATATTGAATATATTGTCTAAGGTTGGGAATTGAATTGATTTTAGAAGAATGAGGAGTTATATAATCAATTGATAAATTAATTATATGTCTGAGGGATAAAGTTAATTAAATATAATTTAATTAATTTTGAGAAGAATAATGAGTAACATAATTAATAGAATTAATTATGCGAGAAGCGATAAATTAATTAAATATTAATTTAATTAATTTTGGACATTTACATTTTGCCTCTCTTTGATATAGCATCATGAAGTGATGTTATATCAAAGAAAAATAAAACATAGTGGATGGAAAGGATAAGGACTAGTAGCATGATGCCCCAATCATAGGTGAGATGAGGATGACAAAGAGGTAGTGGTATGCCCCCTCAAGACAACATGCGGGTTCCAAGAACATGGGTGTGCTCTTGCAATGGATTAGAAGACTAGAGGATTGAGGATGAAAGGATGAGGATGAAAAAGGGGGAATGGATGAATAAATTGAAGTCTCAGGACAAATGAATGGAAATGACAAATGAGATAAGTGGATGGATGGGATTTTTTGTGTAAAATGTGGGGAGAAAACCTAGTTTTGATATTGCCACAAATTATCTACACTGCTGATTATAGGAATCAAGATGTTGTGAATATCCGGGGCATGGACTAGACTCTCAAACAATAGGTTATCTCTATGCACTCAGGTTCACAAACACCAATGATGGTGTATATGTGATACTGTTGGATTGTACAAGAGAAACCATCAAACACGTCATACCACAAAAACTATGCCCCATTATACACCAACCAAGCAATACCAAGATATAGGATGATCAAGGTAGCCTTGGATAGGTATAGTCCTAGGACACAAGATAAAAATCAAAGTGAAAAGCTCAATAAAGAAAACAACATGTACCTGGCCAATTGATATCTCTTTCCAAGAACATGACATGGATTTGGATAGACTGTCGAACATGGGAAGGATACATCTCGATGGGAAGGTGATGGATTTGGATAAACTGTCAGTCATGGGAAGGATGCATCCCAATGGGAAAGATGTGGATAAATTGATGGATGAAAGGACAAGCTAGTTGTGCGGGGTCTAAATATGGGAGGATTTACGCTAATATTTGATAAGCATAGTATGAATGGGTGTTTGGATTGCATGCAAGTCAATATAAGCTCAAATAGATGGGAAAAGCTCAGTTTTCTCGGGGGAAATCTTAGTGCGATGGGAGTCATAAATGGATAGGATAGGATGGGAGGAGGATAAATGATTAGATATGATAGGATTGGATGGGATGGGTAATATGATTGGATTGGATTGTGGATATAGGATAAATGGACATGGACCAATGACAAGGGAGATCCAAGGCTTGGTAAAAAGATGAAATGGATGGAGAGATTGCTTGGATAGGAGATGGATGGATTGAGTGAATGGATATGGAGAACTAAAGAAATAAGGAAAAGAGAATGAAGATCCAAGAGATGTATTGCAAAGGAGTGAAATGCCCCAAACTAGAGGTACTGGAATTAAGGATGAAAGGTTGGTGGATAAAGACGTATGATATGGAAGGATAAAGTGTAAGAGGTATGGATGGAGGAGGAATGAAGGCTTGTAGTTTCTAAAGCATGCATGAATATTATTTTTCCTCTATCTTGATCAAGATCAAAGGTATGAATGGAGGATGGATTTAGATAGGATGAGGGGTATGCGATGGAGGATATGGATAGGATAGTCAAGATAAAAAATAGGAAAGGAGAATGAACTTAGATAGGATGTGGATAGAGGATATTGAAGGTGCGGATAGAAGGATGGCATGGCATGGATGAAGCTTTCCCCCAAATGTAGAGTGTAAGAGGATGAGGGGATTACACACGATACTTATTTACCAAGGTTTCATCATGGTACTTACCCAAGGCACCACAAGAAGTGGTTTTCACCATTGGATGCATTTTTTCTCTCTTTTTAAAATTTCGTTGAATTTTTTGGGAATATTTTGAATGGATAGGAATCAAGATAAGTTGATATAGATAAGCGGATTTGGAAGATACTAGATGTGTGATAGGATAGAGGAAGAACTCAAGCATCTAGCTCCATGGATAGTATCTCTTCAAGATGTGCTATATTGAACCAAGATAACTAGAGGTATGCTCATAGATGTTGGTAGAAATAGATGGGGATATGGAATGGATGGAAGATGGAGGGGGACAACGATTTATGAAAAAACATGAATTAAAGGGATGTGATTATGAAAAATGGATGTTGGATAATGGATGGGGATGTTGGAAAGATCAATATTAGGACACACCTTGAAGGGTGGCAAAGTTGTGGAGGGGAGGATTTTAAATTAGATGGAGGATAAAATATGGATTTTGGGACATGAGGACCCAAAATAGATGAAGGGGATGATGGACTTGGGATGGTGGATTTTGGGGCAAAAGGGCCCAAAATGGATTTTGAAGATGGTGTATTGGAGGACCTATGAGTGAAGGGAGCTTTTGGATTAGGAAGTTTGGATTCCAATTTGGATTTTACTTTGAGATGCATTGCTTCTATGATTAGTTTGGGAATCCACATATTTTTTTTTTCCTTTTGGGCCTTTGTGGCATTTTGGATTTTTCTTTCTTTTGGATCATCTTTTTCTTTTCTTGATCATATCTTTTTGAGGGGACATGTTGATCCTTGGTTTTTGGTTTTATTCATTTTAGATTTGGCATCCAAATTTCTTCCAATAGCAATGGTATAATGGGTGCATGAGGACAAATGACTTAGAGGTTTTATGGATGGTATAGTGGAGGGAGAATATGGGAAAGGATTCAAGGATGTGTGCCTTTGTTGATATTTATTAGGGATCATTTGAGGTGATGGAGTGGTGAATGGAGAAATTTAAGGACCCAAGATGGATGGAAGTGATGAAGGATATGATTTTGGAACATAAGGACCTGAAATGGGTGCGAATGAGGAAGGAATGGACTTTAGGATATAAGGACCCAAAGGGGTTTGGAAGATGGGCGATGGTGTGATTTTGACTTATACAAAGGGATTTTGGATTTAGGAGGAACAAAAGATATACCAACATCTTGAGCATGAGATTTGTAGCCAAGGCCATATGAACTTTCATTTTTTTGACTTGAAGGGGTTTCAATGTGCCTTGTTCATGGAGGCCTAACCCTTTACCTTGATAATTCATTTTTTGACAAATTATTTTTCCAATAGGATACTTATTATTTTAGAAACAAGATGCGAGTCCATTTTGAGGGGGATGCGAGGTGGAAGGAATTGTAAGCTCTTGGAGGAAACTAAAGTGGATGAAGGTGGAAGAGCCAAGTTAATAGGTTTGGGATTTGGATATCATGGATAGGGATGATGGTAGCTTGTGGAGGACTTGGATCATGTGGAGGATTAGGATAATGTGTGGTATTAGGAGGAATACTAGGTGTAGACGTATAAAAATGACCATATTCCTAAATGAATATTTTATGTTCATTTCTCTATTTAATTAAATCCAATTTAATTAAATTACCCGCATTCCTCTATTTAAATTAAGTAAATTATTCAATTTATTTAAATTAAATTCACTATACCCATTTAATGAATAAATAATTTTAGTCAATTAAATTCCCCCTATCCACTTTTAATTAAATTCAAATTTAATTAAATAGTTATCCTAAATTAAATAAATCTAATTTATTTAATTACAACCAAATTGAATGAAATTCATTAAATTCAATTAAATCCTATTATCCCTCTTGCAAAATCCTACATCTCCCACTTGCCTTCCTAAACCCCTTTCTAATCCCTTCTAGACTCTTCTAATCGCTTCTAATTAGCCTAACCCATCTTCTAAACTTTGTCACATCCCTAAGCAAGGGGAGGTCACTTCTCAAATCCTCAAAGTCTTTGATAACCATTAAAGGCTTCAAGCCTTCAATCACTTAATTCCTCAAAGTCTTTGATAACCATTAAAGGCTTCAAGCCTTCAACCACTTAATTCCCCAAAGTCTTCATAACCATTAATGGTTAACTCAAACCCTCCTACATGGTTAAAGAATTTCTTTTAACTCAACCTTCATCCAACCCAAGGGTCTCATCAAGCATTTAATGCTTTGACCATGATTATCTCTTAATCATTTGCACAAGGGTTTATCCTAGGATTAACTCTTAATCCAATGGGTAATCTTAATTTAGGCTTGACCCTTACCCTCTAGATAACCATAAGGTCTTCTCAGGCATTTAATGTCTCCTACCCCTTCTCTCAACCCAACCCTATGTTGACACTTGTCACCATTTCATTGGTGCAAATTGCAAACATGGATCCCCAACTTTCAAACTCAACCCTTGATCAACTCTTTCAATCCTGAGCATCCATTGCCCTGTTTTTGCTATAAATAGAGCTCTCATTCCTCCATTTTAATCATCCTTCAAATTTGTAGTATCATACTTATGCTCAAATACATTCAAGCTTTCATATATCATTTTTATGCTCATCATTTAGCCTCTCTTTAGAATAGAAATTAGTCTAAATATGCATGTTTAGAATACTTTCATTATCATTTAGCTCAATCATAGACTAATATATCATGTTAGGATAGTATTTATACTAACCTTGTCATCTTATAATATAGTTTATTGCATTTTAAGATCATGCATAGCTTAGGATGCATTTCATTCTAAAATCTATCAAAAGCATCCCTCGTTCTTGCATTTGCCATCCCTAAACCATTTTGCTCAGTGATCTGAGAGCAAAAACATTGGTTTGAGGGACATTGTAAGATAGAGAACCATGGGACCAACCTTGGGAAGCTGAGTGACACTTCATTACTCCATAGCTTGCACCAAGAAGTCCTGTGTGTGTGTGTGGACAAGTTTTTTGGAATAATTTTCACATTTCAAGTTCTATTGACCCGCTTTTCCCGCATACACTAGGATCATGAGATGGATTGGTATCATGACATGGAAATGAAGGAATATTTTGATATTGACATGGATGTGATCATGTGGTGGAGTGGGAGGAGTGATTGGATCTTGAGATGGAAGGGAATTATGTAATGAGGTGGAGGGGATACTTGGATTGTGAGATGGAGAAACATCATGAGAAGGAGGGGCGCTTTGATCTTGAGGTGGAGAGGAATATTTCCTTTCATGCTCTGGAAAAAGCACTTGACATGTTGGGGGTTGTGGGGATGCTGTGATGGAGGTGGATATAGAAGCTTCAACTTGGGTAGATGGAGGGATGATAGCATTATGAAGCATAGGGGACAAAGGTGCATCTTGATGGGGAGGGGATGGAGGTGGATGGAGGACTTGGGGAGATTGTACAAATTTGGTTTGAGATGGGGATTTATTCTCATTTACTAGTATTTATTGGATAAAAGTATGGAGAAAGGACTTGGAGGATGGGGATGGTGTGGTTTTTAGAGGATTATGATTATGTGAATGTTTGGGATTAGATGGAAGATTGGGATTATGTAGTGGAGAACTAGGATTAAGGCTTGGAGAACTATGGTGTAAATGACTTGGATGGTGAGTGGATATGATGGAGGTATTGTAAAAAGATGGGGATTGGGATGTGGATGGGGGGAAAGATGGAGGTATACATATTGGATCAAAGGGGCATGTGGATGAGGGATAATATGAAGACATGAATGGGAATAAGATGGATTTCCCTTGTCAAAGTAGGGGAGTGTTAAGAGATGTGAGATGAATTAGGATTGACTTGGTAAGTGGGCTAGGGTGTGAGACATGAATAGGTGGAAGTTGGATAGCATTGAGGCATGCATGAGCTGGATGGGCATGGTTGATCCTTGAACTTCCATAACCATTTCTTCAAACCAACCCATGATGTTTGAATGTGGGTTTTGGGCAGCCAACTTTTGATTTTGTGAGAGTGTAGATCATGCAAGGGTAACCTCAAGAATGACAAGGATGAAAATGACAAGAATGGATTTTGGATTTGGTGAGAAAAGTGATGAGGACTTAGAAAATTTGGATTTGGTTTGATTGGATTGGATGGTCCTTTGATTAAGATAAGATAAATTTGGATGATATCTTAGTCCTTGGATTAGGACATAGATGAGGTGTCAGGGTCAATGATGCAGACCGTAAAGTGAGGTAACAACCAAGCTAGGCTATGATAAAATTATAAGGCACTGAGAGGGGGGGGGGGTGAATCATTGCAAGCAAAAACAACAACACAAATCTGATCACCACTTTAATCAATTTGAAACTTAACAAGCATGCAATAAAAATAACCACATAAGATAACACCCAATAAAGTATGCATCACATAACACAATGTTTTTCACGTGGAAACCCAAAAGGGAAAAGCCAAGGTGGGAATTAGTACCCTCAAGATCTCCAACTATAGTATAAGGATCAGATTGGTTAAGGTCATACAACAATGATGCCTGATTAAGAGCAGACCCTGTTAGGAGTCACTCGGTCAAGGGATTTGAAATTTGAACTCTGTTAGGAGAAACCTCACTAGAGAATTTAAACCCAAATTAATGAGCTACCCAGTTAAGGGATTTACACATTCAGGCATGTTAGGACCTACCTGGTTAAGGGATTTAGACTACTGCAACTGTTAGGAAACAACAGATAGTTGGTATGCATATAGTACCTCCATTCCTAATAATATCCACTTCTGTCTTTCAACTAACACCAACTAAACATCAATACAAAGCTTCACCTTCCACCACACAATCAAATCTTAAATCTTGATCCTTTTTCTAATACATCATCACACAATATTCATCCTTTTATAAACATCTCTGCTAATTCGACAAACAACCTTGGAACAATTTCCTAGGTTCAACGTATTTGGTCAATATTTTTACTTATATCGGCCACAAACAAAAATAAAACATTATATCTACCAGTTTTACTGATTTAAGTGATTCTGCTCTACCGGTTAACTGTTCTTCATGACTGATTGCTCTGCTCATCATAACTCGCTCATTCAGTCGAATCTACCGATGCGGTTCAAGTCATAGACTCCTGTCAATCTCATGAACATGTGTTTCAAACCATAACACTTAACTCATCACCAATCTTCCGTACAGGTCGCTTGAACATAACTCTATCATTGTTTTACTGGTTCACTATTTAACTGCTTCCACTACTGGTTAGGCTTTATCAGTTGGACTAAAAGACTTAGATGACTAATAGAACATGGTTTCCATCAATGACAACACAACACAAGTCATAAATCAACCTATTACAAGAAAAAACATCATCATCAAGCCAACAAGCTAAACCCAGACCTTTGAATTGATAATTG
The DNA here is from genome assembly GCF_030272615.1 of Cryptomeria japonica. Lineage (NCBI taxonomy): Eukaryota > Viridiplantae > Streptophyta > Pinopsida > Cupressales > Cupressaceae > Cryptomeria > Cryptomeria japonica. The sequence goes on along the minus strand of NC_081408.1, from coordinate 103,624,172 downwards.
GATCAAGCATTCTTGTACTTAAGATAAACTTCGTTCCTAAGCAAAATAAGACAAGGGATTAGAGTTTTGACTAACCCAAATGATTAGGGTCAATTGGAAACTATACTTGAGATAGATTCTTTCTCAAGCACAAGACTAATTGAGGATTTGATTAATGATAAAAGGTCTAAGTTAGACTTTGCAAAGTGTTGACCTTGGATTGGGAGGTTGATTGGGTTGATTGATTGAAACTGGATTAAGGTTGATTGATTGTTGCGCTAAGTCCTTAAAGACAAAAGATGGAAATGATTATGGAAGAAAATATAGATTGAAGGAAAAAGATAGAATGAAGGTTACCCTAAATGGAAAAAGACCCAACAAATGATCTCAGGCACAGGCAAGTTAGACAACAAGATGCAATTGTGTGTGTGAAATTTAGAGTCTGTATCTGAAACACAAACACTCAATAAGTCATTGCAAGCATGGTTAGTTGATCAATATCAATGAATGTAAAAACCATAACAAATCAACCTATTGCCTCCTAAAATATGCGAGTATAGATTCACTCTCAGATTTATCTAAGCAATACCAGTGACTAGACTACACCAAGGTGAAGGATTTAATCTATATGAATGCAATATTAAGCAAATTAAGCTAGATGGATGTAAACTATAATATTAAGCTATATGATTCTATCAAGCTAACATGATTAAGCTAATATGCAATAAGCTAAGATGCAATATTCTCAACGACTCTAGAGAAAAACCAACATGATAACAATAAAATCTATAGCCCTTTTTGATTGAGAGATGAGAGTCTGAATTTATAGAAAATTCAGAGAGAAAGTGACGGTCGAGATTGATTGTTGATGAGCGGTCAAGATTCTCCCAGAAGTAGCACAATCCAGGTGATTTGATGTGATTGATTTCTTTCTTCAAATTTGAAGGAGATAAGATTGAGCTAAAATCAGAAAAACTGATTTATTCCATTTTCCTTTCTTAAAGAAAGCTTTCTTTGATTTATTCCTCTTTATTCAATTTTGCTCCTTTTTTGAAATTTATTTTTTAAACTATCTCAAATTAATTCCTTTTTCAAAATAATTCCTTTTTTGTGATTTAAATGGAAAATTAATTTATTAATTAAATATGCTAGGATATTTAATTAAATAAATAGGATAATTGATTAAAGATATTTTGATGATTTATTTAATTGAAAAGATTAATTTTCCATATGACATTGATGATTTAGGAATTCATTAGTTAGGTGCTCAAAATTGATTTAATTTCCTTTGGTTAGGACCATGGTGATGTAATCAAGATTAGGGGCCCATGGTTTAGATGACCATTTTTTAGGGTATTACATTTGCCCCTCTTTGAATTGATGTGTGAGCAACACATTGATTCAAATAATAGTTGATGTCGAAGAGATATGGGTTTTGAACTTGATGGATCACAAACAAATGAAAAGTGAGATATTCAGCTTGATTTGAAGCGATGAAACTGAACAGATTGATCAAAGCGATACCGATCCCGAACTTGATTGAACTAGGATCGATGAAGAGGGAAGATACTGATCTTGTACTTGATGGATCAAGAAGCGGGTACCGATCTAGAACTTGATTGAACTAGAATCGGTTGAGTGAAGAGATAATACCAATTTTGAACTTGATTGAATAAGAACCGATTAGCGAAACAGAATGTCCATCTTGATTTGATGCGATGAAACTGAACACCTATTTGGATTGAGCATGTGATCACTATCAAAATGACTCTTTAAACCCTTGATTAGGTTTAAATGAATAACCAACTTGATGAGGTGCGATGAAACTGATTACCATTAAGAGACTAATTTAGATGAAGACAATATCAACTTGATTTGGTGTGATGATACTGATATGCCCCTAGAGATTGATTTGATTTGAAGATCCTCAACTTTATATGATGCGACGAAGTTGAGATGCCCCTACAAATGAGGTCTTGTTTGATGAGATTTGATTGATGTTCGATTAATATTTGATTCAAAAGATTTACTACTCGACTTTTGATGATTTGAATTTTTTTCTCGACTTTTGATGATATAATAACTGATAATGATGATGTAATAAGTACGCCCCCTCGAGAGTGAAATCAAAAGATGGCGAGATACCACAGTGATTTGAGGCAATTCAAGTGATAAAAAGATTTAGAGATGATATTGTGAGCATGGAGAATGATTTAAGAATTGATTTGAGATAAATTAAAGGAATTCTGAGTTGAGTGAAAAATAATTGAGCACAGAGTGATGCAAAGATTGACCTGAAGATGAATGTGCCAAGTGGTCAACATTGTGAGGATTTGAATAGAAAAGTGATGTCAGATTTTGATTTCAATCTTGAAAATGGACTTAGGATGGTCAATTTAACTAGGGGTACAAATTTCGTGTCAATTAGAGCAAGTTTAAAAACGAGGATTTTGCCTATATAAGGGGTTGGTGTCATTTTCAATTCATTTTTACCTCTCAAATTCAAAAATTCATAAAACCTATGTTGAAAGCAAAATGGCAATTCCAGTGCAAAATCACTGATTCGAGCATCAAAGATGCCACAACCGACCCTAAAACTATGCTCCAACAGTAAGTGATCGATCTGAAGCCTCGTTTGATTCAAATTTTGTGCATTTTGATTGAGTTTTTCATACTTTCCATCATTTTAGGTCATCCTAGGTTGTTTAGTCATATGGTAGAGTAGGGTTGTTCGTACAAGAAACTGCTGAAAATTCTTTACTCGTATGGGCGAGTTAGATTTGTCGTTTGACTGTTACCCTTGAATCATACGACTACATTCATGAAATACCCTTTAATCATCTAATATCACACATTGCTCGTACAAGCCTGTTTACTTGTATGAACAACAAAGAATTATCGTACGAGTTGCTGTCTTTATGTTGTTACTCATATGGAAAACAATGAGCATTTTGGAGGGTTCAATCGTCAAAATTTGATTTTAATTGTTGTTGATTTAGATTATTTAACACTTTAGATACATTATTAGGTCAAAGTTGATTGCGTGCTGATGATATTTCATTCAATTTTCAGGTTTAGTTGCTAGATATCTAGTTCCAATGTACATATCCTCTCATGATGAGATTAATTCGATAGTTGACAGATGCACATAGGGGTCATATTGGTTTGTGTGGATTCAAATGGTTATTGGAGATGTCTGATATCTATGTGAATCACAGATTACTCACAACCTTGGTTGAGAGATTTCACAGTGAGTATAACACTTTTCACTTGCCGATTGGGGAGATGACCATTAGTCCCAAGGATGATACTATCTTGGATTGCTCCATCACCTGGGACAATATGATGAGTAGATATGGAGCGCAACTCCCTCTCGCTTGTGTGTTGGCTGAGATTATAGGTTGTTTTGTGATGCTAGATAGGGGTCAGCAGGGATTCCTTTGTGGATGGGGCGAGATGCTGGAGAGACTGGTACTCACCATGTGAGATTAGGATGGGGTTTGTGTTTATTGGCCCACATGTACCATGAGATGCACGGGATCACCTATAGAGGGGCGAAGAGCATGGAAGACAGGGTTTTGGTATTATAGATATGGGCATGGGAGCATATCCCACTGTGCAAGCCTATTGTAGATGATACTCGACATGATGGGCAACCATTTGTTTATAGATACATAGGTTACATGACACAACCCCACTTGGGGAAGACTCATTATTGGAGAAGTCAGTTAGATGATTTGATAGCCATCGTTTGGAGGCCGTAAAGGGTTTTAGAGCCATGGCATGACTGGAGGAGGCAACAGAGGGACATGTTCATGACCCAGCCACTGATTGGGAGATCCTCAGAGATCATAGAGTGATTTGTTGTTAGCCAGGTCTTGAGGCAGTATGGGAGACAAGAGGGCATCTCTCAGGAGTTCACAATGTATGCCCAATTTGCAGATGAGGAGAGACAGGGATGGAGGCCTAGTTTATCATATGCCCTTACGAGTCAGGAGCTGGCAGGGATACAGACACAAAGCTGAGATTATTTGGAGGATGTCATAGATGTGGGGGTCACTCCTCAGTTCAAAGATTATTTTCATAAAAATCCATTCCCAAGATTCACAGATCTGACAGAGCGGGCACCTCAGATAGATGAGAGTAGTGATGCTCCAGTGCATGCGTAGAGAGATGCAACACCCATGAGAGTAGAAGGAGACCCATGTGCTAGCTCAAGGAGAGCACCCGTTATAGGATGACAATAGAGGCAGGGAGAGGTAGGATCACTTGGAGTAGTAGGAGGTGATCCAGGTGGTGATACCAGAGTGAAGGCTAGTGCTGATGTGGATATGGGTGAGGGAGCAAGACCTGATGATGAGGAGGCAACTTGATAGGTCAGACAACAAATGGATGAGCCAACCAATGGGGGTGATATAACTAGAGGGAAGATGACATAGGATGTCATTCGTTCATTGAGAGGGAGACTTAGGGGTTTTCAAAGACAACTGGCAGTATCATAGGCACTGATAAAAGAGAGAGATTGGCAGATTGCAGAGAGTGATCAACAACTGCATAGCATGAGAGCAGAGCGTGAGGTGACACATCAGATGAGCATGGCGACTTACTATGTTGCAACTTATAGTGCAGCGGTGCCAGCGGATAGGTAGGTGGTACCCTATTCACAATATATGGCAAGATCTAAGTGAGCTACGGTGTAGTACCCCTCCCCGTTCAGACTCTTTTTGTATATTTTTGATTGACTTCAGTTGAATGTTCAATGAAACATTTTTGTATATTGATTTAGACTTTATGCGATGCTATTTCATGCTTTATCTGGATTTGTGGTGTATGATTTTATGTAGTATCTCAGTGCTTATGATTAATGTTATTTTTATGGATCATTATCATGGACTGACACTTTTACCTTATATGTGCGATGCATTATTTATATGTTGTGTGTTTGCATCTATATGGGATGCGAGGGGATGATTTTCCTTCACTCACTCCGGTGAGACAGGGAATGTCATGATTCTCCTTCATCGATGTGCCTGTTGTGTCTATATATACATTTGTTTATATGCACGTGTGGTTCTTTGGTGCAGGACATTGCAGGTACAAGTATCGGGTAGGTACAGGGTATCGAATCGACCTAGTTTCATAGGTCTAAGCGTGCCTTATTTGTCTGATGGGAGTGGAGGAGATAGTGGTTGGACCCTAACTTGACCTGCAGTTACACTCGTGTGAGTGTTGTTAGTTGGTTGTCTTTCCCGTCTGGCCAGTATGCGAGTCATAGTGCTTGGTTTGTTCATTTGTGAGTCGTCATTTGATCATTCCTCGTTTGCATGTTTCCATTTATTTCATGGATATTTAATTGAGTAGATGATGCTATTTTTATGTTGGTGTAATTAGTTAATTATTATGCCCTTGAGATTATTGATTTAATTAAATTAATGAGTTGCTAGCATTAAATGGTTAAATTGGCTTATTTCATTGTGAATAGTTGTATCATTATATTGTGAAAAGAAAATAAGTATTTGCCTTTCCATTTAAATGTTAAATGCTTATGTTGAAAGAATGTATTATGGAAAATATAAAATATAAATAAAATCTTTTCTTTTTACCTTTCCTTTTGACTTTTACATTTTAATTATTGGAAAATAATTGTTTTTGGGATAAAGGTAAATCCGATTGCTTTTTACTTTTAAAATATTTTAATCTGATTGGTGGAGAAAACTTTTAACCTAGAAAGTTTAGGTTGAAATTATTTTCCCATATATTTTTGGAAGTTCACACGAATGAGAAGGCAAAAATTTTGAAAGAGAAATTTGGAAAACCATTCTGAAAGAGGAGCTAGAATTGGATTTGGTTTGCAAGGACTGGGATTCTTCCATCATTTTGCTTCAAGGTTGGATAATCTCTTTGTAGATTCTTGTGGAATGATTGGAATGGAAGAAGAAATGCTTGACATTGTCAATTTTGTGGAACTCATATCAAATGTTTGCATATAGGAAAGAAATGGTGCATTTCTCTATTTATTGTTTGTTATTTGTTTTTGAAAATCAAATTCTTGAATTACCTCTTCTATTTGGAATAGATTGAATTATATTTAGCTTGTTGTGTGCTTTCTAGTATCTAATTGCCCAAGATTTGGGGTTTATGTTGGCAAAATTGGTTATTGCCTTTTGCTAGATGCAAGGAATTCTTCTTGTGTATGGGAGTAAGGATATTTATCTTAACCCTTCTCTTATATGTTAAATTCTTCTATTGTCGCCTAAATCTTTATTTATTGGGTTCTGGTGTGATTTTAATTCACCATTTACCTTATTGGTAAATATCCATTTGTAATTTGTATTTTGGCACTATGTGTGTGTGCCCGTGAAATGCTAAAGGGTGAACTCACAAAGTTGGTTCCCACTTTTGCCAACGAAGGAAATTGGCGAAAGTGAAAAATTTTGTTTACGGGGGGTTCGAGCGAAGTGGGGGTGTTTGAACGGAATACCCTTTGGGGTTCGAGCGAAGACCCCACTTCGCTCGAACCCCATCTTTCAAGCGAAGCACCTTTAATGCTTGTTTATGTCATTTTTCAATTATAGCGCGGGGGTTCGATCGAACCCCCCTTCATTCGAATCCCCCTAAAATGGGGGGTTCGCTCGAACCCCCCTTCGTTCTAACCCCTTTTTTAACACTTCTCTGAAGATTTCTATATTTTTTTGCAAATTTTTGGCGTTGAAACCTCTGGTTGAAGGTTCAAATGGAATGATCTTGACAACCCAAAATGTAGTATTATAGTCCTCGAAGCAAGCTTTCCAATGAATATAATTTTATTACATATTGAGTTTATTATGAACTTGTTTTTTTAATTTTACCAAATATAGGTTTTTCACCGAACATGAACTTCTCTGTTCAATGCATTGGGAAAAATAGGAAACTAATTCAAATTTAAAAAAAAAAATATCTAAGCCCTGGGTATTGATGTCTTCTTTCTAACAAAAAAAATAAAATTGAATTTCGATATATATATAGAATAAGTTATGTGTTCAAACGTAAACCTATGTCTGAATTATGACTAGTCGGACTTCAAAACTTAATAAAATGAAAAATATTGAACATATCACTATCAAACCAATTTCAAGTCTTGGATATTGATGTTACAAACCAAAATTCAAAAGAATTGAGTTTTTATCATTTATAGAAAAAAAATTATGTGTTTCGGGAGGCACATCACTCTTAAAAAATGTAGTTTGTTGTAAAAAACTACTTTTCGCGGGAGATGGAAAAATTAAAAAAAAATTCTTCAAAAAAATTTGAAAAAAATATATATAGAATCTACAGATAAAATTCTACAAATCACTAATTTACATCATCTTCAAATTCTTAATAGTTTAAAAGTTATAGTTGTCGGAAGTTGAAGATTATTTTAAAATTGTTCATCTCAGTGTCAAAAGTGGCAAAAAAGTGGGAACCATTATTGTGAGTTCACCCTAAACCGATTTTTTATTTGCTAAGGAAGGGTGAATTTTTATTAAAAGTTGACCTTACCTTACCTCGTGGCAGGCTAGCCCCACTACGTAGGTCGGTAGTGTCTGTTACCCGCAGGTAGCAGTATTACCGATTGGTAGGCCTTCTACGGACGGTAGCAGAACTATCGACAGGTAGTGTCTGCAGCCTCGACAACAACACTACCACGGGTAGGTCTTGGCTCCCATGTGACCTTGTACCCTTCGCAATACAACTTTTTTATGTGCCGTGAACTTAATTTTTTATAAAATGAAATATTTTTAAAGTCGGTTTTTAGTGTTAAATATAAATGGTAATTTTCAAAGTGATTTTAATTATGTGGATTTAATAATTTTATTTATTGAAATCAAGGCATGAATTAGTATTTCAAATTCATAAATTTTGGATGTATTATGGAAATAGATTATACGTTTGTATAATTCATATTGTTATTTGGTTGAAAAATAAATATGGATTTTATTCTTGATGGAATATTGTTTTGGAAATTGAATTGATGTGAATGTTGTAAAAGAGTGTTTATTTAATTTTCAATCAATGAAGTTGTAAGTGCTTATGATGCTGATTTTCTCAAAGATTGTTTGAGTGCAGACTTAGTGAAATTAGCTTTCCTTGCAAAGAGTTATAATTGAGTTATTTATGGTCTGTGGTTCAGTCATCCTGTGGTGGTGTATTTGGTTCCTTTGACCAAGTGATATATGATGACCTCGTTGTCTTAACCATGTAGTGTCTTGCCTTATGGTTAACCAAGAGTCAATATGTCCATGTTTTGACCACTTGTTTTTGGATAGTGGTGTTATGGCTGTTTGCTTCACCATAGGGTCCTCGTGGAGTGACCATGTTTGTTTAGTGTCCTTTGAGAGAGTGGCTTTCAAGTGAGGGCCGCACCCAAAGTGGTTGGTAGGATAACCCATCGAAAGTCAGATAAAAAGTGATAATCTAATAATATGATTAGGTGGGTAGTTATAACATTAAATAAGATATTGTACCTCACGCATAAGTGAGTGCTTGTACAGGGCTCATAATGTAGTGAGAAAGCCTATAATGGCAAACCGATCACCTTGTCTTCATGAAGGGCTGGTAGGGTCCGCATGAGACTTAGTTGGAGCCGGAGGTTCAGGAAACGTTACCAGGATAAACCCAGAAAGGGGGCCGAGACCTATGGAGTCCGACCATGGTAACCATCATAAGCTATGCGATGAGTCTCTCTTTAGATTCACTTGTGTATTTGTGATGTTGAGTCACCTAGAATATTGTGGAGTCGTATTGTGCTGTCATGAAGTCTTATTGTTCTGTCAACCATGTCATGCTTTTTGCTTGCTTGAGGGTCCTCTACTATCTCCTAGCACAGTGGGGTGATTCCATTTTGGGAATTACATGATTGGGTGGTAGTGCTACTTCCCATCAGATGTTCTTGTTCTTACCTTCATGCGAGGATTGGCTTTGCAAATGTTCATGTGGTTCGTGACTCATGCTCTATCTCATGTTGGAGATTATTATTCCTTGAAGACCTATGTGGTCATTGTATCATGAACTTTGTAACCTTGTATTTGGTTAAGTTGTAACTTTATATGTATTTTAAGAGCCATGTATTGGAGGATCAATGTAATCTTAAGTTTGGGATGTTAATTATTAGTTTCCTTTATGATATGTGTAAATGCTGATTGAGGAGAAACTATGTTGTATCCTTTCAATCTTTCCATGAAGTATCTGTTATTGCATATGGCTTCTTATGATTCATTGAGTAAATGTTGGATTATTGGATTAACCATTATTGTGGAATTTAACTTTTGGTTTTATTCTTCGTTGGTAACCCATAAGGAATTCTGGTGTAAGTCTTCCACTTGTGTTATTATTGTGCAATGCTGTGATTAATGTGCTGTATACTTTTAAATTATTTTTTTCACCCTTGTTGTGGGTTTTTCCTTTGGGGTTCCCGGCAGGGCATTACATAGGGTGCCGAGGCAAGAAGATATACCAGTACCGCATCCCCCACCTCCTCCTCCAGGCGATGAGGGGGAAGCAGAGAGTTAGTTTTGATGTCTCATGAGATTTTATATGCCATTTTGGACTTTAAACCCTTCTTGCTCCGATGACATTATATATGACATTTTGAGATCATTTGCACCCCATTGACATTGAAATTTTTTATGATATATATGAGACACATGATTCAACTTCATTGTACTGTGCTGAGTGATGTAGGATGATTAATGAGATGGTTTTGCTATGCATTATTCTATATGATGTCTTATATGTATGGATTTCCTTTACAATATGGATGTATGTAATGCTGATGATGATGAATGTTTTTTTTGTTTTTATATGCAAATGAATGAATTAATGGATAAATATAATGATTCTGATGCAAATGTGAATGCCATGTTTTTTTTTTCTTTTTCAATGTGATAATATGGATGGAAATGAATATGCAATGGATTCGTGGATCTATATTATATGCTCATGTAAGTGGCTATCATCTCATGTAGGAATTGTGATGTCAATACACATGTACTCAATCATGTCAAAGATAATGATATGCAGTTGACCACTTGACAGAGAAATGATGATCATTTTAGATTCAAGCTTCATTCAAAGGAAAGAAAAAGTAAAGTTATAATGCTGAAATTTCTTGAAATGCACAAAGCTTAGTATGAATGCAACTTAAGACTTTAGTCACTAGATTTTTTATGCTTATTTATCATCACTGAGCATTTTAAAATATCAGAGATAGACATAAGCACCAAGACACAAAGAGCCAGGATCCTGAATGCCATGTCCTTTTGATTGAGCAAGCGAACATAAGCACCAAGGCATAAAGAGCCAGGATGACATGAATGTTGCTTACATAGAAACACACCAGACAAAGAAGAGTTCCTTTTTTTTCTATGCAATAGTGATTATCTTGTCCGCAATGACCCTTTTATCGTTCATATCCTAGAACAAATTAAGCATGAATTTAGATTGCATAATAAAGAAAGTTACTCAAAATAGACAAGGAAATAGTTCCAACCTCCCTGTAGCACACAAATAAATGGAGTCGAGGTATATGTGGTAATTTCACCTTGATGTGAAGGCACTTATCACAGACACCCAATTTATGAGATGTTTCCAAATTATCAGAATCATTCCTTCAAGCAGAAAATAAAGAAAAGTATTATACCCCCAGTCCTTGCTCCTCTTAGTCAAGATAGACTTCCTTGAGTTACTCAAAGGGAATAATAAGCGAAAACCAATTTAAAAGACAACATACATAGAAAACTTCAATCATAGCTTAAATAGTTTTAGTGATTGTTTTCGTTGTTCTTGTTTTGTGTGTTTGATGAGATGTCAGTGACAAAACCTTGCAGTGGTTAGTAGATAGGTAACTGACTCAGATTGGATGACTTGGTACTACTAACATAAATATTACTTGGTTAAACTACTTAGGACATTTAGATTGATAAGTCGATTACCCTAAGACTACGACGTTGATTGGTTTCAAGCCATGAGGGTTCCAAGAAGAACCAAGGTGTCACAAAAGCAACTAAAGGATATGTACAAGCTAAACCAAAAATGTAGGAAAGTGGGAAATAAAGTAGGAAATGCCAGATTTACATTGATAGATGGAGCACTTTAGTACAATAGGTGCTTTTTTACCAGGTTTTCACCTTCTTGGAAAAGATTCTTTTTTTTTTTTTTTTAAATTTAAAATTTTAATTTTTTTAATTTTTAATTTTTTCAGGACTTTTTAGCTATAGAATTTCTTCAAGTGGATGGTGTTGATTGGTTCACAGAGCTATTCTCCTTCTGGTGTTGAGAGTTGTAAGCGCCAAAGCCAAATACTATGGTAACAATGTAGGGACCCAACCAGTTGGGTTCAAACTTCCCTTTTTGTTCTCGATACTGTTGATTTTTAGGATTCTCTCTCAAAACAAGGTCACCAAACTGAAATTCTATGTGTCGAACTTTCTTGTTATAGCCTCTAGACACTCTCTTCTGGTAAGCTCTTAGATGATCGAACATTGCTTGCTGACGTTCATCCAACAACTCGAGTTCTTGCAATCTAGATATTTTGCGATCTTCATCAGTGATAAGACCTTGCAAAGAAACTCTCAAAGAAGGAATTTCAACCTCAATAGGAAAGATTGCTTTGGCCCCATACACCAAAGCAAAAGGTGTAGCCCCAGTAGGTGTTTTCATGCTTGTTCTACAAGCCCATAGTGCCGGATTGAGATACAAATGTTAATCCTTTCTGAATTCGTTGACCATTCTATGTAAGATGGTCAGTAGAGTTTTGTTAGACGCTTCAAAATGTCCATTACCTTGAGGGTAGTATATGGAAGACCAATGTTGTTTGATTTTGAATTTGTCATAGAGCTCATCTATGTCCTTATTTTTGAACTGCCCCCCATTGTCAGTTACAATTGAGGAAGGGATTCCATACCTGCAGATGATATAGTTAAGAATGAACATAGCCACTTGTTTGCTGATTGCTTTTATTAGCGGAACTCCTTCAACCCACTTAGTGAAGTATTCAGTGGCAGTTATGATAAACTTATGTCCATTGGATGATGAAGGTTAGATTTGGCCAAGGAGGTCAAATTCGCATTGTTGAAAGGGCCAATGTGTGATAAAAGGTATGATCTCCCTTGCTGGAGCATGTATGAGATTTCCATGCAGCTGGCATTTCTGACAAGTTTTAGCAAATTTTACAACATCTTTTCTCATATCTGGCCAATAGTAGCCAACCCTTAGTAGTTTTCGAGCTAGAGTTAGACCGTTTGAGTGAGATCCACAAATATCTTCATGAACTTTAGATAACACACGTTGATACTTTTCAAGCTATAGACACCTAAGAAAAGTACCATCTAAATCTCGCCTATATAGATCATTAGCGATGATGACATACTATGAAGCATTACAGATCAAGTTTCTTTTCTCATTGTGAGTAAGGTTATTAGGGATGACTTGGTCATGTAAGTAGGAATAGATATGGTTATAGTAAGATGAGTCATGCCCAATGATAGAATAGACCATCTAGGAATCAGGGGAATCATAAGGAGGATAACAAAGCTCTTTCACCAGGAACTCATAGCAGAACTGTGTTTCTTGTAGTTGTGGTATAGATGCCAAAGTAGCCATAGCATCCGCTGCTCTGTTCGTTGATCTAGGAATTTGTTGAAATGAAACAAAGACAAAGTATTTCTCAAAGTCATCAACCATTATTTTATAGGGCATTAGTTTTTTATCCCAATTTTGATGCATATCGTTAACCTGGTTGATTATCAATTGAGAGTCACCAAAGATGTAAAGCTCAACAACTTTCCATTCAATAGCCAGTTTGATTCCATTCACCAAGGTGTCATATTCTGTAACATTGTTGGTACAAGGAAAGAGGATCTTGTATGCCTTTGGAATTGAGTATCTCTAAGGAGTAATAAAAAGGATCCCAACACCATAACCTTGTTGAGTAAAAGATCTGTTAGAGAATATTTTCTAGGATCGCTGAGTAAGATGCATTATGGATTCATCTGAAAATTCTATGTTCAGAGGATGATTATCTTCAAGCAGAGCAATAGCAAGTTGACCCGCAATAAATTGTCCTTTTATAGCTTTGCATTCTACATACTCAATATCAAATTCTGTGAGTATCATAACCCATTTAGCCAATCTCCCTGTGAGTGTTGCTTTGCTTAGAAGATATTTTAGAGGATCAATCCTAACAAACCAGTTTGATAGAATGTTCCAACATGTAATGTCTCAATTTTTTTGAAGCGAAGACCACTACTACACAAGCTTTCTCAATGATAGTGTAATTCATTTTATAGGACACCAATATCCTGCTTATATAGTATAAAGCTCATTCCTTGTTTTTCTCATCCCGTTGAGCCAAAAGTACCCCTAGTGATGTGTGAGTAGCTGATATATAGAAAATCAAAGGTTTGCCTTGAATCAATGGCATCAAAATAGGTGGATTGGAAAAATATTCTTTGATTTGTTTCAGGTGTTGTTCACATTCTACATCCCAGTTGTATGTAACTCCTTTTCGTAATGCTTTTGTGAACAATTGAGCCTTATCTGCTAGCTGAGAAATGAAGCATCTTATTGATTGGAGCCACCCTTGTAGAGTTCTCATTTGACTTAAATTCTTTGGAGGTGGCATTTCCATTATAGCTTCAACTTTTTCTGGATCAACTTCAATCCCTTTTGCTAAAACAATGTATCCTAGCAGTTCACAAGATGTAATTCCGAATGCACATTTATTAGGATTTACTCCGAGTTTAAACTTTTCCATTCTATCTAAGATTAGACCCAATTCTGAGAGATGTGCCAATCTTTTCATAGATTTGACCAGGGTATCATCGACATAGTCTTCCATGTTTTTATGCATCATGTCACGAAATATTGTAGTTACAACTCTTTGATAGGTAGCACCTACATTCTTTAATCCAAAGGACACGACATTCCAATAGAAAGTTCCCCAGGCACATGTGAACGTTGTTTCCTCTTTATCTTTAGGTACGATTTTGATTTGGTTGTAGTCGGAAAATCCATCCATTAGAGAGTAAATTTCATAAAACTAACAATCATGTCCACTATCATGTCAATGTTAGACAATGGAAAATTATCTTTTGGACATACCTTGTTTAAGTCTCTGAAGTTTGTGCAGACATAGATTGATTTATCAGGTTTTGAAATAGGTACAATGTTGGATATCCACTCAGCATAATCAATTTCTCGGATGAATCCTTCATTAAATAATTTCTCTAGCTTAGTTTTAACAAGCAATGCAACATGAGGATGCATTTTTCGGAGTTTTTGTTTGACAGGTTTGACTCCAGGAGCAATAGAAAGATGATGCATTATAAGGTCAAGATCCAGACCTGACATATCAGAATATGTCCATGAGAAGTTGATCTTTTTCTCTATGAAGAAATCAATAAACTCTTTCAATTATTCTACTGTTAGGGATTGAGCAACATGTATTATATGTTGAATTTCCTCTATTCCAATGTTCACTGGTTGTGTGGGTTCAATTAGTACTGATGATCACTCTTGAAAGTGATTAGGCATAATATCAAGCATCTCACCTTCAGGTTCCTCAGGGAGGTTTTTACCATCATATACGTCTTTTGTTTTTACTTTTTTTTTTCGGTTCTAATACTGCTACAGTGTGGTTTTTGCCATCAGAACACTTGTTTTTCTTCTTTTGATATTAGAGACTAAGATACTTGACATCCGCTTCTATCATGTTCACACTTTGTTTGTTGATGGAATATTTAATGGGTTCAACTGCATTAAGGTAACATGCTAAGTCATAGCCATTGGAAAAAGTAGGGATATCCATGGGTTGGTCTTGTAGAGTACAATCAATAAGCACAGGGTATACTACGGATAAAGATTCAACGGGTTCGAGGGAACTCACAATATTGTCATCACAACCTTGGACTATCAAGTTGAGTTCAAGAAGACTACCTTGCATTAGCGTATTGAGAGTGGGAAGAGTCATAACATGATTATCGAAGCCTACATTAGCGTTTAGAGAATCTAACCCAGCATATCGACCACCCAACCTTTCTCCTACTTTAGACTAGACTACGTATTGTGGTTCAACAACAATAGCTTCTTTAGACAAAGTCTCAACATTCATGACAAAGTAGTCATAGTTTGGTGTTGAATAGGTAATATCATAGATGAAGCTCATTTCAGGCTGATCAAAGTTAGAAGATGAAGCATCTGACTCCTCTTCAAGTGACTTAGTAAAAGCATATATGGTATCAATATGAACATATTTTATGCTGCAAGTTCCTTCTTGTTCTAGTTCAGTGATAATCTATAGTTGACATACCTGTTCACATAGCCTTGATGACTCTGCGAGTTTCTGTCTTGTTTCCCATTCAACTTCTTGTGGACTGATGACTAATCCTGCTTGACTAGCCTCTAGTTCTTAAGTTGTGTTCCCATACCTGATTTGTTTTCTCTCATTAGATGGAGATACAGTAGGTGAGTGATTTCATCGCGCTTTCTCTTTTCTTAGCTATTACTCATAAGATTCTTGTCTTTTTAGTCTAACTTCCTCTAGTTCTCATTGTAGCTTCATGTGTGCTATTTATTGTGCTTCATCTATAGTATCATTGGATTATTCAGGATTTTCTTCAGTAGATGCATTTGATAGAGGTTCTGGACCCCATTCATACTCATTTGAGTCAATTTTTTGAATCTACTTCTGGCATCATTCCTATATATGTGACATGAATCTTTGAAGGTGCAAACATTTCTTTGATTCTTTCCACCTGTTCTCTCATTTCTTTTGGAATTTCTACTTTTGGTCTTTTTCTTGCTAGTACCTTTGGAACTTGGTTATAATATTTATCTTCTCTTTTGGTCGCCAGCTCTTCTTGTTCTTTCTCATATTCTTCTTTAGTTTGTTGTCTGTTTACTTCCTCTGGTGTTTGATGTGGTTGATAAGATTGTCACTTTTGACTTAATGGTTTATCTAGATGGTACCCAAGTCCAGTTTTCTCCTTTGTAGACTTGGTTTGCATCTTGATGGGTTTGGTAATTCCCTCTTGATGTTTTCCTAGAGGACCTGTACCTGAATACCCCATGCATTGGATTATTTGATAACCTTTACCATATTGTTTAGGAGAAATTTCACAACATTGCACTTCTCTATCTTCATTTTCCTCTTTGTAAAGCCATTCGAGAACAACTGCTTGTTCTATTTCATTTGCAAAGGAAGCAGAGGATTGCAGAAAAGTACCATCATAGATAAAGTTTGTAGGTGAAGTTTGTGGTTTCATAGCTTCAGATGGTTTTCCAGACTATCTAGGTGATGGGGGAAGATACATCAGTGAAAGTACAGGTTCTATCTTATATCTGCCCATGCTGACATCCGTGATTTTTAGTTTCTTTTCAGTTTCTTTTCTAAGTCCTTCATCATAGCTTCTGAACTCTCAGCTATAGAGGCTGCTCTATTGTGCGGAACAAGAGTATCAACACATTGTTTTAATGCATTGCAAGTGTAGCTGGTATCAACAAGAACATTGACCTCAACTCCATTATAGGGAAACTTCAAGCATTGATGGTATGTAGATGGCACTACTTGCATATCATGAATCCATGGTCTACCTAGTAAAATGTTATAAGATAAAGGAAGGTCAAGCACTTGACAGATAACATCTCTTTCCATGGGTCCTACCTTGATTGGTAATAGCACCAGACTCTTAGAGGTTCTCTCTTCTTCATCATAAGCTTTTATTGTTATCTTCTTTCTTGGATCTATAACATTCTCAAAAAATACCAATTGTATGAGTAGATTGTAAGTACAAATGATCAGCCCAACACCTCCATCTATCAAAACACGTTTGACTTATTGTTTATGGATCATGGCTTCAATGTGTAATGGCTGATTATGTGGATGAGTCAAGGAATTATCATCTTCTTCAGAGAAAGATAGGTAGTGAGGTGAGGTTAGGTGACCCACCATAGATTGAAACTGATCCAGATCTAAGTCTTTAGGGATGTTGGTAGTGAGAAAAGATTTGTTTATGATCTCTCTACGAGCATGAGAGATCTTAAGCAATTTGAGAATAGATATTTGAGCAGTAGTTCATTTTAGCTGTTCAACAATGTTGTAACGGGAAGAAGATGGTGAAACCAACTATTTAGATGGGGAAGGCTTAGCAGTGATTATAGTTGGTTATTTGTTTGAATATGTTGACAATTTTGATGATGTCAATGGATTTACTGATGAAATTTTATTTGAAGATGAGGAATCAACTCCTTTGAGAGTAACTTTTCCTTGAGCACAGGTCACAATGTTTGCAGCTCTTGGTTTGTTTTTCTCTTTTTTGACTATGATTACATTGCAATAATTTGATTGATAAGGTTCAAGCATGTTGATGAAGTTATCGTTGTTGGTATAGGTGTAATTTATCTTGGCACCTCCCTTGGATTTAGAGGAATCTCCTTGCTCATAAGTAGGGAAGGGATCTTTGAAAGCTTTGTGATCAGAGTTGGTCACATGATTCCCAACAACAATTTTTCCATTATTGATAAGGTCTTGAATCTCATGTTTTAGTTTCATGCAGTTATTAGTTGTGTGACCCTTGTTTCAGTGATATTCATAGTAATCATTTTCCCTCCACCATTTGGGTTTGAATTTAGGATCATATGGTTTGGAGTTGTCAGACAATGTGATCAGATCATTTGCCAATAGAGTCTTAAGAGCAGTTTCATAGGATTCTCCCAAAGGAGTGAAATCACATTTAGGATTTGAAATCTATGCCTTATCTTTAAACCACTCTTTTGATTTCTTAGGAGGGTTTTCCGCAACACTTTTAACAACTTTGAGGGCCTGTGTGCCACTCGTCAGATTAAATACTGTTGGTTTTGGTTTTGGTTTAATAGTATCAACTACTCCATCATTCACAACATTTCTATTATTATCTTTGCCATATTTCCAGTATTTGTTTTTCTCTTTAGAACTAGAGCCATGTTGTGTTTCCTTATAAAGTGAGATTTCTCCTTTCTTCACAAGCAAATCTTCTATTTTGATAGCACTGTCCACCATCTTATTAAATGAAGTATGCAATTGCATTTGAATATTATATTGTAACACAGGAATCAAATTGTTAACAAAGATGTCCATCTTTTCAGAATCAGGAATGGGTCATGAATATATAGAGAAAATATTTCTCCAACGTTGAAAGAAAGTGAGAAAAGGTTCTCATGTTCTTTGTTTTGTATTGTAGAGGTCAATCATGGTGATTGGATGACGAATGTTGTAGGAGTATTGTTGGAGAAATATCTTGACCAACTCCTCAAAATATTTCATTCCCGTAAGCAGTTTTGAAAACCACTCCATAGCTTGTTCTCCTAGACTTCTTGGGAAGAGACACATAAGATATGTCTTTTCATGCATAAATTCCATACATAGAGTACAAAATTCTTGGACATGGTCTTGAGGATTTGAGTTGCCATCATATTTGTCAAATTTAGGAATTTTCATTCTTGAAGGAAATGAAGGCATGTGAAGATTCTTATCGAATGGGAACAGGAAGATTGTGTCCAAGGAATACTGTACAAAAGATTTATCTTTGCCTTTCATTTCTTTGATCTTAATTTGCAATGCTTGCAATTGTTTGGTTACCAACGATAGTGGTGTCTCTTCTTCTTTAATGATAATTTTTTCAATGTTTTAGTCAGTGGGAAATCTGGCTCCTTGTTTAGCCAGTTCTAGAAAATGTTCTTCTTTTTCTCGGGCCATGATAAGTTTCATCATTTTTCTGAAATCCTTGTCCTTTTGACATTTAACTATAGTATCTTCTTCAGGTTTAGAAGGTTTAGACTAGATGAGGCGTCACTATTAGTAGCATGAGTGCTAATGTTATCACGAGCATTGCATTTAGAAGCCTCTCTTTCTTGTCTTTCCCCAAAAATATTGGAAGATAAAGGTTGATAAAAAATTGGTTGGCTTGAGGACGAAGGTTTGTCAGAGATTGGTCGTTCTTGAAAGAATGGATTAGTTTGCAATGAGAAATACTGCCTCTTACTTTCTTTAGAATTCTTATAAGAGCTTTTGGTTCAAACATGCATTTACAATTGATGTGACCGAGAGCTAGAAGTGATACAGATGTCAAGATCAAATCGAAGCTAGATGTTTGTTTGAGGTGATGATTGGATGAAGATATTGAGACCAAGTCTGGTTTCAGAAATGATTTATCCTGTATAAGATGTGATTTAAGCATATCAAATTGATCAAATTGATGGATGATTGATTGAACTAGGTAGGATATAGTCGACAAAATCATGTAACACAATGACCAGGGCATACTATCAAGATGCTATGCTCAGGATGAAAAAGACCAGGTATAGGCTGTCCTGTGATGTATCAAGTCTGACCAGGAAAGTGTGACATAGGTTTATAAAAGATATCAGAATCATGCAAACAAAGTTTTCTGTACTCAGGAAGACAGATTTGCGTATGACAAAATGCCTAAGACCATATGACAAACTGTAGGTAATGAGATGAAACACTAGGTTACTCGTACGACAAACTAGGTTACTCGTACGATAAACTAGGTTACTTGTATGACAATACACAAAGGCTCATATGACATTTCTCAGATAGCAGTTAAAAAAACTGGGGAATTAAGGTCTTGAATCCTATGGAAAAGGATCAGACAAGAAATGAGTTTTGATAGGAAATAGGGTACTGACCACTGAGTTTGATGTTTCAGTTGATTATTTAGGTTTTCCAGTTTCAGTTTTAGGTTGTTCATTGATAGTTTTAGATAGTTCAAGGATAAAGACACAATAAACACACAAGATATAAAGTGAATTCAAGCATAGTATGCCAATCCTAAAGAAGTTGGCTGAGAGAGAAAACCTTTTCTTGCAGACTTAGGTACACACCCAATAACTAATCAGAATACGACCGTTGAGTCTCACAAAATGGATTCTCAATGCCGTATTAGCCGACTCCAAATGTTAATGGGAGCACGATATGTCAAGTATCTTGGGAGAGTTACTATCTCTCTTGCACAAAGATTATCCCCCTTTCGGAGGTGAACCAGGTAGTTTCTATCCTAGAGTTCTTAGTAAGAGTTTCTATTTGAAGTTACCCCTTGAAGTTGCACAAGCACGATTGAGGCCTATAGCCCAACAAGGTACCAAGAAAGATGTAGTCACACAAGCGTGATTGAAACCGTGAGGCCCTACAAAATTCTCAATATGAGAAATCTCAAAGAGAAAACTCAAATAACTCCATCCTCCGAGAATTTAATCTCAAAGAGGC
This sequence comes from Cryptomeria japonica, assembly GCF_030272615.1. Taxonomy (NCBI): domain Eukaryota; kingdom Viridiplantae; phylum Streptophyta; class Pinopsida; order Cupressales; family Cupressaceae; genus Cryptomeria; species Cryptomeria japonica. The sequence goes on along the minus strand of NC_081408.1, from coordinate 103,603,912 downwards.
CTATTTATTATAGTGAATCAGAATTCTTGGGTTTAGCTATACTCACTTGGGTCATTCTCACAGGGTGATTACTTTTTCCCACTGTGACAGGCCTGCTAAAGGAACACAAATCTCAAACTAGAGAAGCTTCAAGGGTTTGGATTTCTGATTGTTTGTGCAAACAAGAGCATAATCTCCTACCTTTTAGACTTTTCTCAAACACGAAAAACAGATTTATTTATTTACCACATTACAATTTAGGTGCCTAGAAAATAATTAAGAATACACAAAGTTTTCTTGAATCTTCTTAGGCAACTTGGAAAAATAATGAATCAATAATCATATTGTTTTTGAGAAATACAGGCGTATTCTTGGACAAACGTCCTGCAAAAACTTGTCAGATTGTGAAAATCAATTAGATAGATAGGAAACAGATCAGGGTTAGCATTAGTGCTAGAAAAATCAAATCATAAAACCCCTAAAAGTACTCTTTTTTCATGCGAGAAAGCATAAAATCGTACAAACTTTCTCACCGTAACAAATTGACCTATTTCCTCCTAAAAGATGTGAGTATAGATTTGCTCTCAGATTTATCTAAGCAATACCGGTGACTAGACTACACCAAGACAAAGGATTTAATCTATATGAATGCAAGATTACAAAAATTAAGCTAGATGGATGTAAACTATAATATCAAGTTATATGATTCTATCAAGCTAACATGATTAAGCTAATATGATTAAGCTAATATGCAATAAGCTAAGATGCAATATTCCCAATGACTCTAGAGTAAAATTAACATGATAACAATAAAATCTCTAGCCCTTTTTGATTGAGAGACGAGAGCTTGAATTTATAGAAAATCCAGAGAGAAAGCGACGATCGAGATTGATTGTTGATGAATGGTCAAGATTCTCCCAGAAGTAGCACAATCCAGGTGGTTTGATGTGATTGGCTGCTTTCTTCAGATTTGAAGGAGATAAGATTGAGCTAAAATTGAGATAAAATCTGAAAAATTGTAAGCTTTCTTTGATTTATTCCTTTTTATTCAATTTTGCTCCTTTTTTGAAATTTCTTTTTCAAATTATCTCAAATTAATTCCTTTTTCAAAATAATTCCTTTTTTGTGATTTAAATGGAAAATTAATTTATTAATTAAATATGCTAGGACATTTAATTAAATAAAAAGGATAATTGATTAAAGAGATTTTGATGATTTATTTTTAATTGAAAAGATTAATTTTCCATGTGACATTGATGATTTAGGAATTAATTAATTAGGTGCTCAAAATTGATTTAATTGCCTTTGGTTAGGACCTTGGTGATGTAATCGAGATTAGGGGCCCATGGTTTAGATGACCATTTTTAGGGTATTACAACAACCACTCCTATTGATTTCTTGGGGTAATCTTGATCTTTGATGGAAAGCACGAGTTCTCAAAGGTTCCAAGTCATCAAACTCATTATTATAACCATGAAGATAATCATGGAAATGATGTAAAAAGGTACAATGTTTCAATAAGAGTTTGCGATTGATGTTTACAAAATTTTGATGCTTGAGGATTTACTTATAGATAGGCTTCTTCTTCTTGACTTGGTGGTAAATGGACTTCTTGAGATGCTTGAGGGACTTGGATTTATGGTGCATGAGTAAATTTTGATCAGTTTGAAAGTTTTGGACTTTGTCTACTCTTGGCAAGATAAATCAAACAATGAGAAACACATTGGCCAAGGTAATGCTTTGTAATAAGCGTGAAAGTGAGGAGGGCCTAAATTAGCTTGATGTTACAAAATTCACTAGTTTGCACAATAAAGACACACAAAATACATAAAACCTAGGATAGAAAGTGGAAACCATTCAATGGGGCCTATGCATCAATAGAATAACTCAAACAAGCAGACGAATAGAGATTATGGTAGCATTGGCTCCCCCACCACGACACTCACTTCTCGGGCATACCAAATTCTCTTACTTTGAAATCCAAAGATCTTTTAACCGAGGAATATTGTCTCATCTTGCATGGGTACATGAGATGTATCTACGGGGTGCGATCTGCACACCTTAAAAAATCAAATGTAGGGATTTTTGGGCTACAAAAACAAGGTTTCTAGTAATGTTTTGAGGGATCCTAATCCAACAATGATTTCTCAAAGCAATACGCTTAAGGATTTAGTTGAGCTTATTGGTGTAGAGAAGGCCTCCACATACATCAAATTCACTCAACACTTTAGCTGCCTGACTAGTATATTTATATAGAAGCTCAGAAAACTTGCTCAAGATCGCGTCAGGAGAGGTGATATCCCCAACGTGTCCCAATTTTGAACTACTTCTTTGGGGTGATTAGGCCCCCAAGAGGCAATTCTCTACAAATGAAAAATTGGGTGCTGTTAATCACCTTTCTCTTCACCCAAGGTCTGCGAAGGTGAGGGGAGAGGATACTTGGTGTAAAGGTGGGTCCACCCTACACGTGTGCAAGTGCACAAAATATGAAAAACACTTATTCTTTTTAACCCCAAATAAGGTGTTTTCTAATCTAAAATGCAAGAAAGGAACTAAATTAGTGATAAAAAAAGGTCTTCGACAAGCGTCCTGTAGAAAAACATTAGTTGTGTGATAAGTATGTCTTGGACTAATGGAAAAAAGGTTGCAAAATTGAAATTTGATTACTAACACTTAAACATTAGTGCCCCTAGTGTAGATGCCAAAGGACATGCACAAACACCAACGTCTACATAGATGCTAATGTATGCACAGATGCTGGTTTAAGGCCCGACGTAGACAAAATAGAAATGTGGAAAGAAAATTTCAAAATTTTTAAATTAAAAAACAGGCGGGAATTATACCTGCATAGAGACGCTGTAGTACTAGGCGTAGACAATGATGTCTACGTAGACATCGAAATAGGTTCGTTGCAAAAATAGTTAGTTCAAAAATTTAAAAATTTGAATCCTTTTAGAAGGTGAGAAAATAAAAGGGGCAGCGACGTCATTTTGCATTGCAGGCACTGACATCTATGCAGACGTCGAAGCGTAGTTTCTCAATTTTTTTTGCCTAGTTATCCTAAAATAAATAAATTTTACTGCAATAAATCCAAGATTTAGCTAAATACAAAAATAAGAGCAACTAACTAGTTTTTTTGTGATTTTAAGCTTATATGTAAGTTTTTTATTTTTTGAATTTTATGATTAAACTGCTAAACTAAAAATGCATAAAACAATAGGAAAATTCTAATGGTGGAGACATTGATTCAGGAAACCTGCAAAAAACAAAATTAGCAAGAAATATAATTTCAAATGCATACACTGTTCTGCACAGGTGGAGATGCCAAAATTGCGGAGGAGACACCAAAATTCTTGAAATAATCCCATAAAATAACTTTATGAGCCTTAGTGTTGCTTGATTTTGGCCAAGTTCTTCATTAATACACTCTAGAGTAGCTCACATAGGTCATACTTTCTGTTCTCCTGGATCATCTCATAAGCTGCATATATTGTTGTTCTGGATACAAAGTTCTCTCTGCTAGATTAGTAAATCTTATACTTGTAGACATATAAATCTAACCATTTGATTAAATAAATATTTAATGTTTATTTAATCCATTAAATCAATTCCTCTATTAATTAAATCATATTTAATTAATCCCCCCCATATTCTTCTATTGATTAAATAAATTATTCAATTTATTTGATTGACCACATTCTAACCTTTAATTAAATAAATCATTCTTATTTAATTAAATCTCCATTTCCTATTTAATTAAATTTACATTTAATTAAAATCTTTATCCTATTTAAATAAATCAAATTTATTTAAAAATCCTTCCAATGCAAGTTGTAACCACCTTTTAAAATAAATCATTTTATTTCAAAATTAAATCCCAAAATATCCTCCCACTTGCATTCTCCTAGCAAATCCAATTGCATGACTAATTATCTTCTATATTCTTCTAGATTCTTCTATATTCTTCTAAACCATCCTAATTAGCCTAATCCCCACCTTAAGCATTTGCACATTCCTTAAGAGAAGGTCACTTCTCAAAAACCCTCAAAGTCTTCATAAACCATTAAAGGCTTTGTGTCTTCAACAAGCTAACCTCCAAAGTCTTCAATAACCATTAATGGTTAACTCAAACTTGACTCTTGGTTAGAGACTTTCTCTCTAACTTAACCCTTCTCTAACCCATGGGTCTCTTCAAGCATTCATTTCTTTGACCATGGTTATCCATTAAATCTTGCACAAGATTTTATCCTTTGGACAAAGGGATTATCCAAAAACTCAACCCTAACCTTACCCCCTAAGGTGACCACCATGTCTTCTCAGACATTTAATTCCTCTTATCTCTCCTCTCAATCCATCCCATGTTGACAATTGTCACCATTTCATTGGTGAAAATTATAAACATGGATTGAATATTATTCAATCCTAGCCCTTGTTAATATTATTCAATCTTAACCATCCAATTGCCCATTTCTTCTATAAATAGGCCTCATTTCTCTCATTATTCATATCCAAGTCTTCATGCATCTAGATTATAGTCTACTCTCATCTAGAATTTTAGCGTCTCTTTTCTAATCGAACATTTTAATCAATTAGGAGTATATTAACATAGCAATTTTAATCATGAATCATGTTAGCATAGCTTGTTAGTTTCTTTATCATATCATCATCTTCATCATAGCATAATATCATATCTTAGCAAGCTTTGTTAATCCATGTAGATCTAAAATGCATTGCATATAGATCATTTTCATCCCATATCACTCATTCTTTGAGTTGTCATTCTAAAGGCCAGTTGTTCAATGATATGAGAGCAACCATTTACTAGAATTATCCTTGGAGATAGAGAACAATATAATGGTTTGGAAAGATTTCTCATTAGAACTTGTTTTTCTTTGTTAAGATCTTCTCATATAATTTTTTATTGGTATACTTGTTTGTCTTGTTCTTAGCTAACCACTATCACCATTGAAGCAAATTTGACATCATACTCCAAAATATCATTGATTGTCATGGCTCTTTTGTCGAATTTCGGTCCAGTTGCATTTGTGACAATTTGGTTCTTCACCGACTTCAATGAGGGCAGCTCATTGGATGAACACAACCTTCTTATGGCCCTAATGGCATTCTTGGTGATCTTGAAAGGCTTGTTCAACCACATTAACTCATTGTGCATTTTGCTAAGAACATATCAGACCCATTCATGTTCATCGAACATAAATTTTTTGGCAAACTTCACAAAACCATTTTCCTCTAACACTTGGAATTCTGGTTTTATCTTAAGATTCCCATCAATCAACTACTTATTGTAGAGATTCAATAAATGAGAGCTTCTCAACTCCTCGAGGTTGCAGTGAGTGTAAACCATAATATCCTCGATATGCAGAACACTATGTGGAATTGATGAAAATGCACTCTTCAGATCAACCTCCATGGAAATAAATGGGTGTTTCTTTAAATCTTGCCAATCGCTCTCAGTAATATATACAACAAGAGGTGTCTCCATACCAAAAGTAGCAATTTAAAAAATTTCAAACTTGAAAATTTCATCGATAAATAGCTCAACTGCCATATTAGGTTTTTGCTTGGGAAAATATCTTTCACACTTCGATCTTAAGATATTATTCTTGTAGAGAGCTCTCCTCCTCTTCTCTTGATTGCAAAGTGAGATATGAAAGATTTAAGTCACCTTTTAATCATCCGCACACCTAAATTTTTTGGGTAATAAATGCACTTTGCCCTAATTCTTCCAGATACCCTGTATACACAAACAGTCTCTCAAGAAATCTTCTGTAGATGTTCAAACTTGCTCGTACTCTTCCAAAAATATTTCTAAAAGATCTGCACTATCAGAATACAACTGCCAACAATTTGTCGATCTTCCAATACTAACTTCTGGTAGGGGAGGAAATGATTTGCATGAAAACTCCCCTTAAGCCAGAGTCCTCAATCTAATTCTCGGAGGAATTTGCAGCACTGAAATCAGGTGCGGATCGGTTTCCAACATCTAAATCACTCTTCTTTGCCCATGTCTTCTTCATTTGATCTCTAATCTCTTCCACAATCAGCTTTCCTTTTCCCTTATCATCTTTTTGTATATTCTTTCTCTTGTATGCCGAACCCTTCCTATTCACATTCTTGCTTTTGTAGAATCTTGCAATGTGACTGGATTTGTTGCAATTCTAGCATACAACATTTTATTTGTCTAGGCCTGAAATTCCCTTGATTTCCTCTTGATCTGCACTGGTTAGCAACATGTCCAAACCTACCACATGCATAACATCTGGCATTCCTTTTATTTGAAAGTTATTCATCATACTTCTGCATTCATTTGACTTATGACCATACTTGTTGTAATTGAAACATTGACTGGAGAAAGATGGACCATTTTGATTCATTTTATTTCTATATTGACTAGCCATATGACCAAATTTATTGCAAACAAAGTAGTTACTAGGTATGTGCACAAAGATGGTGGTCAGAAAAGTGGACTCCACCCAAAAAAAATATGAAAAAACAAGCAGCGCACATGTAGTTATAAAATTTGAAATCACCCTGTACGCGCTTAGGTCTCTTGTTCCCGAGCCTAAAAAGGCTAGCGCGTACACCCTACTTTTAGGAAAGTGAGCATGTACGCGCTCATAATCCCTAAAGAACTACGCACGTGGTACCTGTCAATTTTTTTTTAATAAAAAAAACTGGGTCTTATTTTCCCATGATCGCGGCATTTTTTCCTCCATCTCCTCCACGAAACCACGAACGGGCTGCCTCATTTATCCTCCAGACGCTATGGATCAAGGTTAGTTTTTCTTAATTTTTGTCTTTCTTTCCCGTTTATTCAATTTGTTTTACGTTTTGAATTTAATTTTGTTAATTTTGATTAGGTTTTTTAATTTTTGTTTCTAAAACTAGATTATGATAATCCACAACAAGAACAATAAAATTCACCTCCTAAAAACCCCGAAGAAAACCCACAAGATACACCCCCAGTTCCTCCTTTTGACTGTACACCTGAAACATAGGAGCAGTTGATTAATCAGTTAGGGCAAAACACATCTAAAATAAATAGACTGATTAATAAATTGAAAACATCTGAGCTTGAGCTTCAGAAATCCCTCGCCACTAGCCTAGAAATATTAGCTAGTGGTGCCACAACCGTTTTCACACAAATTACAAAATGGGGAAACTTTAGGGATAGGTGTCGTCATTACTATGCTGGTGGGTTATCATACGAGTGAGTGAAAACTAAATATATTAGTAAACAACAAATATGTGCCCTTTTTGTTGATCCTAAAACTGGTGAGTCGTTACCTCTTAATGTAAAGAGGTTTCCCATACATTGGTGTACTAATGTGCAGATGAAGAATATTTTTTGGCAGAGGAGGTGAATGGTCTTTGATGATCCACCTTGTAATAATTGGAGGTACCATTGTATTTTTTGAGAAAAGTATACTGTGAGTTTGTCCTCAATGTGCGACCAAACTATTTTGACATGAGAGAGTTCCATGGTAGAGGTGGCGGCTATGCCCAAGATAGACCTGGAGCCCGTAGGCGAGTAGCCCCAGAGAGTCATCGCCCCCTAGCACCCAAACCCAAGGTGCATCAGGCTGTCCCAGTAGAGATGGAAGAGTCGATGGAGCTACAAAATCTTTAGGCAGCCACAACATTGACTAGTGCCATTATCTAGCATGGGACGTCTTTAGCACAACATTGACTGGTGCCATTATTTAGCACATGTGTGTCAGTTGCTCGAGGATATGCTCAAGGACGGATGACGTGGCCACTGCAGATGGATCCATATCTCATTCGTGCATGATTTGCAAGAGTAGATGTCAGGCCCACATGACTGAGGATTGGACATTGTCAGAGGAGTTGATGGACATGGTGTTTGCCCATCAACAAGAGACACATGTGTGTTGATTTGAATTCATAGCATTTTATTTATCAGTCACCTTAAATTTGTAATTACGTAAATGAATTTTTATTTACACATCAATTTAAATTGAGACAAATAATATGCATTTCAGGATGCAACAACGGTATCCCATACTCCTCCCACAGTTACTACAGTTGCAACTTCGATGCCTGAGGTATAAATTTTGTAACATGTTAAAATAGAATAGTACAATTTGGATTCAAAAAAATTACAAGATATACTAACTATCTTTAATGCTTGGTCCAATTTTTGGTTTGTAGGTGTTGACAGGGGACCAAATGTCCCAAATTGATGACATCACACTCTCAGTGATCGATTTTGGCCTACAAGGCTATACGGTATCATATTTTGTACAACCTTTTTTATGTATTGTTTTGATGAAATATGCAAGTCATTTCATTTTAGATTTTTTAAATTATGTTTAATATATTATCTGTACTAATATCTCATGTTAATTTTGTTTTTTTAGGGTACCCCCTTCGCGTCTAGGCCTCATCCTAAGAAAAAGAATTCCTCGAAGATGCCAAAACGTAGGAAGAAGGTAATTGAACACATTTTTAGTTGTACAATTGTTTGAAAATGTTGAAAACAAGTCTTAGTTGGGGTTTGTAGATTGATTAGTGTTTTTTGTCTATTTTACATGTACAATGACCATTCAGCTATGTAGATTTGTTGAATGCACCTGATTCGCCCGTGGATCAAGAGAGGGCAGAGGTATGTATCTCTACTTTATTTTCTTGATTTCATGATTATATGCACGTGTACATGTGAACTTGTGATAAATTATAATCTTATAATTTTTTCATATAGGAAATATCCATAGCTGCTTCATCAATGGAAAACCCTCCTCCATGCAGTGGAGAAGCATCTCAGGATGATACACTTTTGTTTGATATATTACATTAATTATTTTTAACCTACAATACTTATCATTATATTAATTGTATTTAATCTTTGATCATTTTTTGTATAGGTAATAGCGATAGTTTCTCCATCGATGGTGAGCTATCCTCAGTCCATTGGAGAAGCATCTCAAGCACCGGTACATCATTATTCTCTATATTATAGCTTTTAAGTGTTTTTTTATGTATTTATGTTAGTACATTGTATTAATTGTACATTTAATCTACAATAGACTCCTTCGTGGTTCGGCCATAACGTGGATCCTTTTAAGTTTGTCTTCAAGAAAACTCCTAAGAGTGACAAGGAGAGGAGAGCGAAGACATTAGCTCCAAGATCAGCCGATGAGGTAATATAAATTTCAATTGCAAAGGAATTATAGTTAAATGCATAGTTATATTGTTAATTGTGAACTATTTTCTACAAAATAATTCTAACTTGGCTTTTGAATTGTGGTTTTGCAGCCATCTACAGAGCCGCGTATTGCATCGAAGAGGCTCAATTTTGATGATCCACCACAAGTTTAGGATCATATAGTGTTAGTTGTGGTCATAGAATGACCAATACATGTAGATATATTCTACATTTTTATTGTATATCGATTTGGACATGGCATATGCCACATTTTTGTAATACTTGTATTGACTTGGCAGACATGCATTTTTTTGATATATATATGTATATAAATGTTGATATTCGATCCGATAAATGTGCACTGAGTTCATTATTTTGTATTCGTTGTATTTTGTGGCTATCCTTTTAGAAAGTTTTTTGATCATTTGCCTATGTAATCAACAATATGAATATAAACAACAAAAATCTATGATATAAAACATTGCAATCGTGGAATATGATTTGATAAAATTTCTAAAATGTCGAATTAACCCTACAAAACTCCCTGTATTTAGTTAATTATTGTGTATTCTCTATATTTGGTGGCTGCCCTTTTATAAATTTAAATGAATATTTGCCTATGTAATCAACAATATGAATATAAACAACAAAAATCGACAATATGAATATAAACAACAATATGTGTGTGGTGCGAGAGCACCCTCACGCTCGCAATGGTCAAATTTTGGTTCGCGTGTGAAAAAATCAACGTCACGAGCACATTTGGGTGGGCAGGTTTACACTAGGCATGCTCCTCTCATGCATCCCAAAGTGCTAGAATGTTGAGAGACATGCCCTATCGACACGATCTCTCAAGTGCCCCAAGTCCAAAAAATTATCAAACTTTGACGAACTGTTTCTTCCAATCCAGGACACATATGACCAATTTGTTTGAACCTATGGGGTTGAATGAGGCTACTCTACAATGGCCTATCTTGGCTTTTGACGACTCAGAGCCATTTTCAATTGGTAGCATTTTTTTGCGTATTGCAAAAACCGTCAGTTGCATGCAATACAAAGTTGCAATATAGGCTAGAATTGATTCGGTTCATTATGTGCACAAAACGATGTCATGAGAACATCTAGGTGGGCAGTTTTACACTAGGCATGCTCCTCTCGTGCATCCCAAAGTGCCAGAACGTCAAGAGTCATACCCTACCGGCGTGATCTTTCAATTGCCCCAAGTCCAAAAAATTGTCAAACTTTGATAGTCTGTTTTTTCCAATCCAAGACACATATGACCTATCCATTTGAACCCATGGGGTCACATGAGGCTCCTCTACAATATCATATCTAGGTTTTTGATGGCTCGGAGCCATTTTCAATTCGTAGCATTTTTTTGCTTGCTGCAAAAATTGTCAGTTGCATGCAATGGAAAGTTGCAAGATAGGCTAGAATTGATTCGGTTTGTCGTGTGCACAAACTGAAGTCATGAGCGCATCTAGGTGGGTAGGTTTATGCTAGGAATTCTCCTCTCATACATCCCAAAGCATTGAAATGTCGAGAGTCATACCCTATCGACGTGATCTCTCAAGTGCCCTGAGTCCAAAAAATTATCAAACTTTGACGGACTGTTTCTTCCAATCCAGGACTCATATGACTGAACCATTTGAACCTGTGGGGTCGCGTGAGGCTCCTCTATAATGACCTATCTTGGTTTTTGATGACTCAAAGCCATTTTCAATTGGTAGCATTTTTTTGCCTGCTACAAAAATCATCACTTGCATGCAATGCAAAGTTGCAAGACTAGCTAGAATTGATTTGATTCGTCGTGTGCACAAACTGACGTCACAAGTGCATTCAGGTGGGAAATTTTATGCTAGGTATTCTCCTCTTGTGCATTCCAAAGCAGCAGAACATCTAGAGTCATACCCTACCGATGCAATGTACAAGTTGCTTGACAATATTTTTGACAATAATGACATTTTTTTGCTCAAATTGTATCTAGACTCAATCTATGACTTCTATGACCCGATAATGACTCAAATAATTCTCCATGATTATACAAGAATCAAGAATTCTCATGATTGACCTTATCAATAATGGTCATGATTGACCTTATCAATAATGGTCATGATTGACCTTATCAATAATGGTCATGATTGACCTTATCACATCACATAAACTCAAAACATATTCACAAAACATAGACACAAAAAATAGTCACAAAACATTGTCACATATTATTCAAAAATTTGCCTCTAAATATGGTCAAATCAACTCTTGTCTATTTGAATATACAAAAAAAATGTCTTACACATCATTTCATGGGCTTTTATACAAAATTTGGCATTACAATATGTGCGATTCAGCTCATCGCCATTTTAATATACAAAATTTGACATCTAAATATGTACAAATCAACTCATTGCCATTTAAATATACAAAATTATGCCCCTAAACATGTAAAAATAAGTGCATAGGCATTTATATATACAAAAAATGAATATAGAACAATTCATCGATGATATATACAAAATTCTCAAAATCATTTTACTCTGAACCATAGAATCAATCAAGTGAGCCTTCAGGATCGACTCTAACCCATATTGTGTCAAGTATTGCCTCATGGTCAGATTCACAAACTCTCCATAAAATCTTATTATGAGGTCTTCCACGATACTTCATCAAATGAATATTTGTTGCAACAACAAGGTTAGAGAAATGAAGAATATGTCTATGTGTTTCAAAGTCCTCGAACAACCAAACATCAAAATTCTTGATAGGGTATCTCCTAAGCCATGTTCTTGTCACGACAACAAACCCTATTGGGTACTCAATACCCTCTCCGTCAATGATTGTGGTTATCAATTTTCTTTTAGGCTCAACACAACGACACAAATAGTAATCCGTTCCTTCTTCATTGTTCTCTTTTGCAACAACTGCATACACATGACCTACATTTTATAAAGTGATAATTAATACCAAAAAAAATGTGTGTACAAAAAAATGAACCAAAAAGAATACTTGCAAAAAAATTAACTCAAAAAATCAACGGACTCCACTAGGTTGGATACAGGGTCAAAATCCACTGATGTCTCCATCTGGCTCAATTGTAGTGCTTTGGGAATTTGATATGTATCAATGAGAATCAACGGTCTACAAGACCATTTGTCAACCCACTCTTGTGATTCACAATCTTCCCACAAACAATACATGCATGAAGAGAAGAAACATACCATCTAAATGCAACCATCATGTATATTACATAACACACTTGAAATAAATTCTCTTACCGACTTAGGAGGTGCTTGTATATTGCATTCCTACAAAACATCGTTAGTGTGCAAAGTAGTACAAATATGACAAAAAATATCATAGTGCATGGAGAATTCAATATGCATCCTACAACAACACGTGGTGCATACAACTTTGAGAAATTTTTATTTGAGGAAACTTTTGAAGGAATCTTTCATAAAATTTTGTTTGAGTCATATCCAAATAGTGTTTGGCATGTGGCTCAGGATTTGTAGACTCGATTCGCCTTCTAACAACATCTCTTTGGTTGGATGAAACTCTTGTGTTGTCATGCCAAAATTCTTCAATTAATGTTCTTAGTGCATCAACAACAACCTTTTCTTTGTGTGGCAGTCTACCCGAGAATTCCCAAAGAGAATTATTGTTAGGTTTCTCTATTTTTTCTCGCCTTTGTAATGCTTTACTTAATGTTGTTCTACTAATGTTTAATGACTTACTTGTTTTGCTTATCAAACGATCTTTTTTTATTTCCTTGCTCATTATTTTTGATGTAATTACACATCGAGTAGCATTAGAATCTTTAGTACGTGATTTTAAACCAATAGCTTGATATGCATCAAATAGATTTCTCACAATAGTTCTTTCACTATTACTTTTAGATGAGCTTAGGCCTAGAATTTTCATTGTCTCTCTAAAATTCAAATTTTTAATCATTTGAACAATTAATTGACATCTTGCGGTTTGATTTAAGTTTTCAAAATAGTTTTTCCCATATTCTTTTAACCATTCTCCTACAAGTTCATTCATTCATTTTATCGGGCATTGGCTTCAATATATTCTCACCAATGTCAATTAGATACTTTGGCTTCCTACGAATGATTCTAGGAGGTGTTAACATCAGTGCATTGTGTACATTCAATTCATCAAATAGAGAAGGTGTATGTTCATCATTTAATTGATTATTCAATGTAGTATCTTCTTCAATTGCATTAGGTTCATACGGTAAATCAAATGTCTCTTCTTCAATTGCATTAGGTGCATTATGTTCGTTTGGTAAATCCAATTGAGATGTTGAGGATGACATACCTTCTTCTCCCATTGTTCTTATGTCACGTAATTTATTCATACACTACCTTTGTCTTTCCTTTTCAGCGTCTCGTTGTTCCATCGTTCCTCGCTTGTGTTTTTCCCATGGTTGATATCGGTTGTCCTAAATATAATCATATTACATATATATGTAAACAAAAGTTCATAAACAAAAAATAACCATAAATATGCAACTTATCATTATTTTTTTGAATCAAAACTATTAAAAAATCACAATAATATTGACAAAACTAATAAGAACAACAATTCAATCATTTGAAATCATGCAAAACCAAAAAAATCACTTACTGCTATGTATAAAAAAGTGATAGAAGTGCAGACACAGTTGTACAGTTGTAGTGGGGCCTTCAACAACCTCAAAAACTTCTTTTGAGGCCGTTGAGGCTCTTGGGAAAATAAAACTATATCTAAGTACCCCGTACGCGCTATATTAATAACCACTCGCACGTTGTTAGTACCTAAAATATTGGCAAGCCCAACTGTATTTTTTTTCACCCTGTATGCGGTTAGAACTCATAATTAGTGGGTACACTCTCCTACACCTTAAAAATGTTATGGTAAGGCAGTGAACTAATAGGATCAGTACCCCGTACATGCTATTTATAGTAAAGAAAATTTGAAGGAAAAGGGAGAGAGAGAGAGAGAGAGAGAGAGAGAGAGAGAGAGAGAGAGAGAGAGAGAGAGAGAGAGAGAGAGAGAGAGAGAGAGAGGCACCTTGTATGGGTTTGAGAGGGAGAGAGGGAGACAATACACATACATACACACACATGTGTGTATATATATACTTAATATATTATATATTATTATATACATATATATATATATATAAATATTATATATTATATGTATATAGAGATATTATATATACAATATCATATTATACACACTCCCAAAATTTAAACAAAAGTAGTGTGTACGTGCTATTTATAGTAAAAACAACATGTATGCGTTGTTTATAGTTAAGATAGATCATACATGCTTCTTACACCATAAGTACCCCATATGCGCTTTTTATACCATAGGTACCCTGTACGCGCTTTGGACTGTTTAGGCTTGGAAATAGGCCTGGATGACAAAGCTATGGTTTGGAAGTTTGATTTCCCTCCATTTCCCTCCTTTTGGATTTGTTTTATTTTATCAACTTGGTTTCTCGACTTTGTCATCATCAGGTTTACACTTCATCAAGTGGGTATTTCTAAAATTACCACCATATTTTCACCCATCTTCTGAGCTTTCTAACCATATATTGTTTTTTAAATTTGAACAACAATAACATATTATTATTGAATTTCTTTTACCAGTGTCTCCATAGTTCTCACAGACATACGTGCACCATTTTTTTAATAACTTTTGATATACCTATCCAAATTTTAAAAACTTTATATATTATTGTAGTGCACTTGATTCTTTACAATTTAAAAAAAATAAAATTGTATTTTTTATTTTTTTAGTGCAACTTATGTTTCGTGCACGAACATGTGCCTAATTTTCAGGATGTGCTCGATTGGAAAAATCATAAAAAAAAAAATCAACAAAAAATACAAAAAAATAAATATCTTCTAGTGCTCACTCTTAACTATCTTTATACCAAAGGATTTGTCAAAATACTAAATCTAATTATGACTATTTTTAAGCGCACGTTAGACACTATGTTATGTTTTTCAGAAAAAATCAGGGTCTATTTTTCATGCGTGAAGGATTTGACCCCCTTTATCTTATCCAATTTTGAAAATTTTTAGTAGTTTGGAAACTAGATTCAGAGTACTACAATATTTGTTCTTTGATTATCTTCATATCTTGAGTGGATGACTTTCAAATCTTGCCCCCAAGTTCAGGTTCAACTGATTTCAGAAAAAAAAAAGTGTCCACTTATACCCCCCTTTTTGACCACCATCTTTATGCACTTACCCTACCATTGAACTTACGAGCATTAGGTTTCCTTACCAGAGACCTTTTAGATTTGTTATTTTGATGTTGAGACTTAGGATTGCTTTGACCAGATCCAGAGCTTTCACCTTTCTTAAATCCAAATCGTCGCTTGTGATCTTCACTCTTCTGACTTTGCAACAACACATCAAGCTTAGTTGAGACAATCTTGAACTTTCCATTGTACTCATTTGCAATAACAAGCTCATCCTTAAGAATTATAATCTTCCTTTCAAGCTCTTGCTCATTGTTCTTGGATTGTAGCATTTCAAGCTTCAACTGGTCATTCTCACATTTAAGTTTGCAACATTCATCAGATCTATCTTTCAAGGATTGATTAAGACCCTCTCCATTCTTATTTCTTCCTTCAATCTCCTTTGTCAACCTCATCATTATAAATTCCATCTCATTCTTCTGGATTGCATTATCTGTAGCAAATTTCTCACATTCTTTTATCTTTTCCTTCAAGGCTTGGTCATCTATGCTTTGGTTTTCTTTCTCCTTTAGCTTATCAGCAAGTTCCTTTCTCTTCTCCCTAGACTTGTTCAACTAATCTTTCAATGACTGAATGAAATTCTTAGCATCCTTAATATCCGCTTTCATTTATCGGACCTCATCTTGGGACTGATCAAGATCCTCAAGTGCCATAATAAGCTGATATTGAAGACTACCAGAATTCATCGATTCACATTCCTGGATCCTCCTCAAGTTGTTAGGCTTCTTCCGAGGGACCAGGATATGATACCAATTGTTTGGATTAAGGAACACTGAGAGGAGGGGGGGGGGGTGAATCGGTGTTATGCAATTTTCAACTTTTTTAACTTGTCCTTTCAATCTCTTAATGCAAATGAACAAAAGAAAGATGCAAAAACACAAAGTAATCAACAACAACACCATAACACCAAGATTATATACGTGGAAAACCTGGTCAATGGAAAAACTATGGTGAGGATGAGACCCACAATATAAATATACTCTAATGAATTATAAAAATATTACATTGGTAATGCACATGCATTTAGGCACATTGCCTAGAGCTCAATGCTTCGAATAAGAAGGGCTACAACCTGAGGAAGACTCATTGTCTTACAATATATTTTACAAAAGATAATTGGAATGTCTGAACTAAAAAACAACATCTAAAAATGCCAAAATATAGTTATGATTAAGCACAAAACACTTAATCTCACACTGCTCTGTTCTGCAATATCTAGAGCATAAGTCCTTCACTTGCGCACATGAAACTATGCACAATCGATCACACACACTTTCCACACATCCAACAATACAAAAAATGATCATATCCATTGGTCTTATATATTCACAACATGAAATTAGTTTTCTACATGTCGGCTTCAAGAACATTATACAAATAATGAAATGTGCAAACATAGTCGGCTCAATCCGAACTCCAATGCATATGCAGACCAAAAAGAATTATCCACACACTTCCCAAATGTTGGCTCAACATCTTTGATCACAAAAAAAATCACCAAAATTACTCCATCAATTCTGTACAATGATCACTTATTCAAAACATTCATACCACACTTTTCAACCCCAAAACCTGTACACTGAATCTTCTAACTCACACGATAATCATCACTGGATGCTAAGATTCTGGAATAAGGTACTCTAGACATCTAACTATCTTCCTCTATCTCTGCAACACAAAATATTCAACATAAACAAAATGCCAACCAAAATACTACATTATGTCAGATGCATTGTTCCAACTCACTGAACTTAACCAAATCTTCATTCTGACTTCTGGTAGGATCAGATCACACACTGCAAATGGAATAACTAAACTGGGTTGCCATCAATGGCAACATTAGATGACCTGTATGGTATCTTATTCCAATAGAGTAGATAATAATATTGAATATATTGACGAAGGTTGGGAATTGAATTGATTTTAAAAGAATGAGGATTTATATAATCAATTGATAAATTAATTATATGTCTGAGGGATAAAGTTAATTAAATATAATTTAATTAATTTTGAGAAGAATAAAACTAACATAATTAATGGAATTAATTATACGAGAAGGGATTGTGATGTTGGAAAAAGGTGAATGATGGATATATTGAGAGGAAAGATTTTCTTCTCTCCGAGGAGAGATAAAAGTTTCACTTTGGATTTCTCTTCAAACACATTTTACACATTACATTGGAAGAGGGGCGAAAATACACTAGATTCAACCTTCAGAGAAAGAGATTGAATTTTGAGTGATGGTAAGTGAATCCCCTCTTCTGAGATTGAGATTTGAATTGATTGAATTGTGTACTTATGATCAAGTGTAAAAGTGACAAAGATCTAATTATAACTCAAGATATAAGTATAGGATGAAGATGTGCACTTGGATCTGAGAATAATCCGTCGAAATGAAGTCGCCCTGCGAATTTGGGAAAAAGTTTCCTGGACTGTGGTGGGAATGTACACGGTCCTCCGAAAAATCCACAAAATGAAAGGGTTATTTTGCCTCTGCAAATGGAGCCCGAATCCGAAAGTACAGTTGTGCACTTGCAACCTACACATAGAAAAGAGAGGGAAAGGTATTGGGATTGGGGGTTTGCCTTCAGGTCAAACCCCAGTTTTGGAACTAACCAAATGATGAAAGAAAGTACTTGCAAGTGAATGTAAATGAAAGACTGAAATGTAAATCACCTCAAGGGAGGTTATAGATAGAATGTAGATAGATTTTCTTGTGTGGAATGGAATGTTGGAATGAATCTCCTCTTCAATGGTTGAATCCTTGACTTGAATGAAACACCTAGCCTTGAAAGGAGACTTGAGAATTATCAATGCTGGAAAGGAATGCTTGAATGCTCTTGAATGCTTGATCTCATGTAAACTTCCCACTCATCCCCCCTTATGAAAATGAGAGGACAAATGCAACTTATATACTCATCAATTAGGTTTAATTGACCGATTTTCCATTGCAGGCCAACACTGGGGGAGTCTTCTTGCTCAATGTGCAACCTCCAAAGCAGATTTGAAAAGGGTCATGCTCCAAAATGGGGCAGAGGATAGATACGCCACACCCCTATCCTACCCTTTTTTGCAGGACAAGATGTAGTTTGGGAAGTGCAGAGGGCAAGCAAGGTGCAGTTCTCAAGTGTCGAGCAAGTCTCTAGTCTTCGATCTGGCTTAGGGATTCGAATTGCGTGCGTGAGGACCCTAACGTGGTCGACAATTGCAAGATGACACTATAGGGATAAATTAATTAAATATTAATTTAATTAATTTTGGACATCTACAAGTGTCCCACTTTGTTTTTTTTTCTCATTTAGGCATTCATTGACATTTTGTAAGGTGTGTAAGAGCATCTTGATTAGTCTTCACGAAGGTCATATTAACAAATTATTAGGATGTGTGAGAGCAATTAAGAGGAATGATTTATTGCAATCTTTACTCGCCTAATGATAATTTTGGACACTTGTCTTGATTCATCTAATGCATGGAACAATAAAGATATTTTGGATGCCCAAGTTTAAATAGTTTAGCAATTTATGTTATGATACTATGACATGTAAGGAATATGCTATTAATAATCATCTTTTACCAAGGGACATGTTAGGATTTGGGTCTAACCGATTTGGGTCCCATACCTCTCTTTAGATTATAAGTAGTTTGCAAAACAATCCATGGTTTCACCTTGTCATTTTTTGTAAATTAGAGCTTGGTGTAGGAGGTTGTACAAGTTTTCTTCAGGTTGCAGTAACAAAATAATGTAAGAGTTTAGAGAGAGAAGTTGTATTGGTGTAACTCTTGTTGAGACTTAATACAAGTTTTGGATCTCTTTGGGTGTGGAGTTTATTTATGCAATGGGTTCTTCATGTATACCTCGTGTTATGTTTTGCATCTCTAATATGGTTATTTTCATTTTTGTATATGATATATTATTATTTAAGTGTTTGAATGATTTGAGTTTGCAACATACTTTCACTTTTTAGTTTATCCTATTCTACATTTGGTATCAAATTTATGATTGGGTTGATTTGAGAAAAGATGAATTTATTTGAGTTTTTAAATTATAGTGGAGTTTGTTGCATTTACTTATAGTTTTAGTGCTAGGGTGAGAAGAGATCATGGTTAGTTCATCTTGGTTGAAAATATAAAAGTTCAATGGTATAGGATTTGAAATTTAGAAGCTAAATATGGAGGATTTAAATTGGAGAAAAGATATAAACGATTTTTTTGTAAAGATTTCAAAACTAAACTAAAATAGATGTCAGATTAAGAATGGGTAAAACTAAAAACAAAATATGTGACACTTTGTTTGTGTTTATTTGATTTTATTTTATTGGATATT
Source organism: Cryptomeria japonica (assembly GCF_030272615.1). Classification (NCBI taxonomy): domain Eukaryota; kingdom Viridiplantae; phylum Streptophyta; class Pinopsida; order Cupressales; family Cupressaceae; genus Cryptomeria; species Cryptomeria japonica. Next base: position 103,584,157 of record NC_081408.1, on the reverse strand, counting down.
TCTAGTGAATCTACAACATATAATATGAGAAATTTACTAGGCTAATAGTCTCATAAACAAGTAATTAATGAAAATAAATTATAGTATGTTGATGTGGATATAGAGGAGGATAAATATATTTTATTATTATATCATTACTTGAATCTTGGGATATTCTAATCCTTTCAATCAATGGTTCTTTTATAGACGATCCAATGTTAGATTCCCTTGTTGCCACCCTACTATTAGGAAATGAGGAGAAAGGTTTTGAAGGGGTCTAAGGATACATTGCATGTGTGAGGTAGATATATTAAGAAGAGATGTAAGTAAAAGAAAAAGGGAAAGAAAAATATAAGAACTATTTAAAGTTTAAGGGAAGGTATAAATTACAAAACTATGGTAAAATTAATTGGAAAAAAAGGGGAATGAAAAGTGTGTAGTTTTCTCTTGAAGTATAATGCAATTAAGGCCATATAACTTGTATATGTTGGAACATGAAGAAATCCAATAAATGTTATATTGCGTGTCGTCACATACAGAAGACCAGTAAGTGCTATATGCATGCCCAAGTATGTGATATGAGGCATCTAGACTAGGATAAGGGTGATTTATATGTAAGGGGTAATCCACCTATGAACATCCTTGTGACAGTTACATGTGTGTCAACTTATAATCTGAATATGATTTTAAGTGTTGGGACATATTGGTGTATGTTTGTTCAAATAAATGTGCAAGTCAAGAAATAAATGTATATGTCCATGTTTGTGATGTTCTCCCCTAGCATCGTCCCTCCCATTGTATTGAGAATACACAAGCATGATTAGGGGTCAAACAAAAAATGAACCAATCAAAATATTTTGAATCTTTATGGATGATAATCCCTTATTAGAGGACCTCCATTGAAGATAGTAATTCTCAATGGATGTTGCCCCTACACCACTTCCCATATAGAAAGAACACTTGTTGGTTATTGTGCAAACCATCTCTTAGATACTTATATTCATTGAGTTGAGGATGAATCCTAATGTACCATAGTGTTGGTATAATTTTTGCTTTTGGATATCAACACAAAATTTTATTAATATGAGTAAAATAGAGACAACTTCCGGTTTATGGGGAAATTGTTAGCATCATGACTACTTGTAAACAATTAAAGTACATAATTCAACATTGGTATAATATATTTCATTAGGATATATCATAGAATAAGATATAGGTCTAATAAAGATAGCGTGAAGTGGCGAGGTTATACATTCAACTTTGCAACATGATTGTTATAGAAATTTGTAATGATGTCAACACCTTTCTTGTGTGGTATCTAAAAGGTTGAGGTGATCAATATTTATTTGGAATCCAATAAAATTTTGAGATTAGAGTACTATAGATTATTGGCATATGTGGTACTTTACGTATGTTACTTATGAACTAGTTACTCAACATGTCTTAGGTTGTGTGGGACCACCTAATTTGGCTGGATATTGCTACAATGTTTAGATGTGTTTCAAGTCCACTATATTGTTGCATATATATATGGTTTGAGGTCACCATTCCACTCCTCCCCTTAGGTGGATTTAATAAAGCCACATAGTGGATGCGATATGCAAATTTTTGTGAGCATGAAAATTATTGTTAATTCATCATTGATGATTCATTTCATTGAGTTTTGCACAGGCATCATGAGATTTTAAATTTTGAGCTATTTAGCTATTAGAAATTTTACAATATGGTCCTTTTATTCCTCAAGGACTTATATAATTCTTATTCTGATTGAGAATATAAATGTTTACTTTGTTACTACTTTGGGCCCTTATGTTCTATATATCCATTTTATGAGACTTTTATTTGGACTTTCAAATCATGTTTTTGTATTAATTAGATTTTAAGTTTTCATATGGTTTTCAACTACACATATGCATGGTGTAATGCAATTTATATAATTTTCATACCTAGGATGGTTCCCTAACAAGTTTTTTACGAGAGTAGATGCCCTAGGGAATTGTATTATGAGGATGAGACTGTAAACGAGGCTAATATGAGATAGTAATAATCCATTCCCCCTACTTCTATGTGAGTGATTTCATGTATAGCTTCCTTTTGCAAGTTAACTTACTTACACAAACAAGGGAAGGTACTAGGAACTGTATGGGGGTCCTCAAAAGGGTCTTAAGACCATCTTTACTAAGGATTATATGGCTAAATGATATGTATGGCACTTGTTGGAACCTTCATATTTTTCCAATTTAAAGTGCCATTATGTTTTCAATTTCCAGCAATACACTTGGAAAAACCCTTGTGAAATTTTCTTAAGTGGCCTACTTTGGTGAGTCATAATTTGAAGCGCGTTGATCATCATGTGAAATGGATTGGTGCTTGTACTCATCACATATTTAAGGACACTGTCCTAGTTATGTATTCCTAGGATCATATTTGATGTTTTTTTATGCCTTCAGTTGATGAGTTTTGTGAAGGCTTTGTTGTCTGCACTTTGTTGAATATGCCTGAATGCCCATCTTTATCTGCTAATATCTTGTAGCCTATATGTTTTCATGAAGGGACCCTTGGTAGTCATACTCTTTTATATACATGAGTGCAAATGTTCAGTGTCGTGAACCCAAGACGTATTTGATAAGTTTTTGAAGTCCAAAGAAGTCAGGATTTGGAGAGTTTTGAAAACTGTATTTTGTCAAATCAACCCTGGAGCCCACCTTTGACCTTTAAAATTTTGCAACCTAGGAGGAATCACATAGATTCATTTGGAAATCACATTTTTGTATCATATGCCATCACGCTTGTTCAATTTCACGGTCTTATGATAAGGTTGAATGAGTTTCCTAGGGTAATTCTAGATGCAACTTAGTTAGTTTTGGGGTTTGAAAAAAGAAGTAAAAAATAAGATTTTTTTTTTTTCAATAAAAGTGGTAAACCACTAAATTTTATTAGTATTATGATTTTTACAACTTGGTTCAAAGAGCACCGGTAGGAAAGAACCAAGAAAAGAAAACCTCTGGTCTAACTCATACCTAAAAACTAGATAGAGGCCCACCCGAGATTACATAATTGCCATGTTGGCCACAAAAACCCAACCCCTTGTAAAGAGTACAAAAAATTCTCTATCTGAGAAAGTTACATTTAAGAATTCATATACTACAAACTAGTGCTTTCCAACGGAGGAGAAGAAGGGGGGTATCAACATTAACGAGAACTGTAGGAGGCACCATTGGAATAGGCAGAACTGAAGTTGGCGAAGACAATACAACATGCATCGAGTCTAGGAGAAAGTGAATACCTGAAAATATATTTACAGCTGCTGGCAAACAATCTAGTGATACATGATCTAATAGAGATACCATAGCAAACAAAGTATCATCATATAGGTTAGAAATCAAGCCATTTCTCATAATTGAAAGAAGTTCCCCATGCCAGCCAGAAGATAATAACTGAGAACGAGATAGGAAACCACCGTACTCAAAATTACCAAATTCAAAATGATAAAAAGATAATGCACTATCTAAATCATCAGCAGTGTAGAAATAGGAGTGGAAGTATGCAACAAAAACTGCCTTGACCATAGCAAAATCCATGAGCACATCCATACAAATAGTGAGAAAATGAGATGCAATTTCAGCAAGAAAATAACCTGCATTCTCCACTAGCCATTGCTTTCCCAAAACCTTGCGAAAAGCCAGAGAACAAACTTGAAATAGGCAACCAAGCTTTTCATCATCAAAAACATGAGAGTCTTGGAAGTCATACTGCTTGTGAGGCATCAAAATGCGATAGCCCATTGACTCCATAAAAAGATAATGTAAAACTAAGAGAGAGCACAGGAATATAAAGAGATCAAATGCCATTATGAGAGAATAAGCACAACAACCAAAGGACCCAACAACAAATATCATTTTAAGCAAACACACGACATTCGAGCAAAAAAGCAACCATAGGCCGCCACCTTCATAAAAAATGATGACAACTTCTGCACGATACTCATAGCCATAAATCAACATAAGCATGCCAAACTATAAAACAAGATCGCCACACGAACAAAATCCCCCACATGAAATAAAATAACTCAATAAATTGCCACCCCAAGAGAAGAAGATAAATGAATCTTTAAAACTGTAAGCAAACCACCCGGACAGAAGTACAATCATTAAGAAATCAACACAAAAAACCCCATGTAGTCATTATGATTTAGACAAACAAAAGCCACATGGCAACAATGATAAGCGCGGGGTAGATTTGAAGTGTGTAAACAGTGTAGAGCATGATTATAAGATGCTCCCACACACCACAAGTCACAACCAATTGCAACAAAGACAAAAACCTGAACCCAGACTGAGATTACACACAATAATGCAACCATAATGAAGTTATGAAGACCAAAAAGGCCATCAACACCACATTAAGCTGCATGCTTGAACATAATCGTTAATCAAGGTACAAGGTCATGCTTCTGCAAATATGTTAGAAACACTTAAACTGGATGAGGTGGTAAAGAACTGGAAACCACATCAATCAAAAATTGGATATCCTCATCTAATGCTTTATTGGCCAAGAAGTCTGCCACCTTATTAGCTTCCCTGTAACAATGGACCATAGAGAAGGAATTGAACAATTCAAGCTGAGCAAGTATCTTGTCCAACCAATACTTTAGATGCCAGGAGTGCGAAGAGCAATTTGTGACCATGTAAAAAACAACCTGAGAATCACCCTCTATGACAACATCCAACAAATGTAAGGAAAGGAGCAAATCAAGTCCCGTGGAAAGGGCATGAAGTTCGACCACATTGTTAGTTCCATTAGCAATACACTGGCATTGAGCTTTTATAATACAAGCCTTGTTATCAGAAACCACAATACCAATGGCAGATTTGCCAGGGTTACCACAGGATGCTCCATCAAAGTTCAATTTATACTTCGAAGCCAGAGGAGGAAACCAAACCACCTCTGCTCTATTTATTGAAGGTCGAGTTTTAGAAATTGCCCCACTCAAAGGGAGCAACTATAAGGCTGACCAATGTTTTGTAACCCAATTGTCCCATGGTGTGAAAGTATTGTGCAAACTAGTACCTTTGTAAATGAAGGCCATAACAGTCTAAGAAATCGATTTCTCAATATAAAAGAGCACATCTTGCAAAGGGGAAGAGTGTTTCTTAAAAATCCTATTATTTCTCTCAAGCCAAATTTTCCAAATTAGAACAGAAGGAGTAATTATCCAAAGACAAGCATAGAATGAAGATGCATATAATAGAGGCCAACTCATGAAGTGAGAACTGAGGTCCCTACCAAGAGCAGAGCTCCAGTTTAACTTATTAAATAGCCAATACCGACAATGATGAGTAAAGGGGAAATGAAGGAAGAGATGATCGACTCATTCAAGGGACCCACCGCACATAACACAAGAGAAAACAACAGTGATACCCAACCTATCCAATCTCATGCCAGTAATAATTCTAGCTTGAAAAGCTAGCTAAGCAAACACCCCTGCTTTGGGCAAACAGGAAAGTGCCAAAATAACTTAAATGGCATATCATCCCTCTTGACATCTAAAGACAAATAATTATATCCTTCTTTGACTAAGTACTCCCTTGATTTTGAATAAGTACAAATAAGCTCATCATCCTTCTCTGAGAAGAGTAATGGATGTTTCTTAAGCTCACCCACAAAAGTGGACTTAATATCTTGATCCAATGGAAGAGAATCAATTGATTTCCATCTTGCCATAGGCAAGAGACCCGAGGAATCCACAAAAAAGTAATCAGCCACAAAAATACCCTAGGAAGATTTAAGGATGGACATATGAGGCGACCAATCCCTAAGGCTAGAGAGTGCAGAGAAGCCATTCCATACTTCATACAAAAACCTAGCCTTACGACCATTATGAATAAGCTAGGACAATCCTAGAAAAATGACAGATCTGCACTCAACCATGAAATTCAAGATTACAGACCCTTTAAGAAGTGAAGAAGCAATAAAGATAGCCTCCCTATAACAATTATTCAGGTACTTTGTAGACAAAATATATGCCCACTTAGAGGTGGGTTGCTTATAAAGTTTCCAAACTATTTTAGCACCAAGAGCCAAATTCAGCTTACCAAGATCCTTAACCCCCGCACCTCCTTTGTCCCTAGGAGCACAAACCCTATCCCATGCCAACAAAGGGATCCTACCTTTCTTATTAACATTATCATTTCATAAAAAGACCTTAAAATTGAACGTAGAGCAACCATATTCTTCTTAGGAGCCTTTAAAACATATAACAGATAGATAGGAACCGCATTTAGAACAACTCTAATAAGCATAATTTTTCTAGAAAAAGTTAATCACTTATGAGACCAAGAAAGAATTCTTGAAGAAATAGCCCCTGAGATCCACTCCCAAAAATTCTTTGATCCAGTTAAAAAAGGAATCCCTAAATACTTGCAAGGAAACTGGCCCACAGAGAAGCCCCAAAAGCGAGACAATCTGGACTGCACTAGAGGGGAAACATTAAGAAAGAACATTTTTTATTTAGCCTGATTAACCTTTTGTCCAAAGAACAGAGAATAATCCATAATGATCCTGTTAATGACCCGAGCTTCCCCCATGGTAGCTTTGCCAAACAACAATGTGTCATCCACAAATAAGCAATGAGTATGACTCGTAGCCATATGAGGGATGAAAATCCCCTTCCACGAGCCACTCTCCCTAGCACGTGAGATAGCTCTGCTAAAAGCTTCAGCCAGAATAATAAACAAGGGTGACAACAGATCCCCTTGCCTGAGTCCTCTAGATGAGGCATAAAAACCACATGGAGAACTATTCAAAATTACTGAGAACCTAGCCGTGCTAATACATGCCTAAATCCATTTGACCCATTTAATTCCAAACCCAAATTTCTTAAGCACACACAAGAGCACCTGCCAACTTACCCTATCATAAAAATTCATCATATTCAACTTTAGAATCATGGACAGAATAGACAACTGAGAGATAGAAAGCAGAATCTCATGGGCCACAATGGCCCCCTCTGTTGTTTCCCTACCAGGGAGAAAACTCCCCTGTTCACCCGAGACAATTCTAGGAATGAGCTTAGCAAGCCTTAAGGAAATAGCCTTAGTAATAATTTTGTATAAGGTGTTGCATAAAGCAATTGGGCGAAAATCCACAAAAGATTTGGGATTCTCACTTTTTGGAATGAGGGCAATCAAATTTGAATTGAGCTCTCTTAACACAGACCTATTGCACCTAGCCTCTTCTAAAATTAGACGAAGATCCTCCATAAGAAATGACTAGCATTTTTGAAAGAATAGAGAAGTAAAACCATCTGGACCAGGGGCCTTATCAGGCGACATTGAGAAGACAACATCTTTTACTTCTTGAATAGAAAAATGAGCCATTAGCATTGCATTATCCTCATCAGTTATAAGCTTAGGAATGGAAGAAGCAAAATTATCATTAAAAATAGATGACTCTTCTGAAAGCAAAGACTTGAAAAACTGGACACCCTCAACAACAATATCTGACTCTTCGGTAAAAACAACCCCATCAGAGTTTTGAATAGAAGAGATCCTACAATGTTGTCTTTTCAACTTGGCTGAGGTGTGGAAGAACTTAGTATTTCGATCACCATCACACAACCATAAATCTCTGGATTTTTGACGCTAATAGATTTCTTCCCTCGAGAGAATCTCTTCTAGATAAGAATTCAAAGATTTGTGCCTCTGAAAAGTAGCAGAATCCATGCCACAATTCATAACCCTAGCATTAAGGGCTTCAAGTTCTTCCTGGATCTTAATCTTCGCAGTAAAAATATTTTTGAACTGTAGAACATTCCATTTCTTAATTTTGTGCTTAAGATAAGAGAGTTTTTTAACAAACCGAAAGATCCTAGTACCCTGAACAAAAGGAGCTGAAGACCACCAGGATTGTAAAAGCAAAGGAAAGGATGGATCTCGAAACCACATTGGTTCAAACTTAAAAGAAGAACGACCAAGAGCTCTATCATCAAAGATGGATAACACAACTAGAAAATGATCTGAACTAGCATAAGGTAAGACTGAGGCCACAACATCCACATCAGAGGAAATCCAATTGTCAGAAACCAGAAAATGGTCAAGTCTCTCAGCAATCTGCAAGAAATATTTTCTCCTATTTGTCCAAGTAAACGACCCGTTCAAGGTTTTACAATCCACCAGGTCATTATTTAGAATAAAAGCAGAGAAGTCCTCCAAGATACGTTTATTGGGCAAAATCCCCCGATACTTCAAATCATCAGAGGAAATGGCATTAAAGTCTCCTCGAAAAACAATAAACTAGCTATTAAGGGGGGAAAGGGTGAGGGATAAGGAATCCCAAAGGGCTTTCTTACCTCCAATTGACATCAGTCCATATACATTGAACAAATAGAGTTTAAAATTCGAAACACGACTTCTAACCAAGGCCAACATCCAGAAGGGAGCAGAAACAACCAATTTGAAATCAATAGACATATCTTTCCAAAGGAAATCCAAACCCCCAGATTCCCCCGCCGAGGGGGATACACAAAAATTCCAAGGCTTCCATTTGGAAAACAAAAATTTAGCACCTTGACAACTTAACTTAGCTTCTTGCAAAAGTAACACATCACACTTCATTAAATCCAACTATGATTTAATGAGGCATCTTTTATTAGGGGCATTTAAGCCCCTAACATTCCAAGACACAAAATTCATTGCCCTCAAGGGGAGGCAATCTCTCCCCTCTTCTCAATTTCTAAATCAGCATTCTCCAGCTTAGTCTACAAGCTACGCTTGGAAGCCACAGACTGAGTAAAAGGTGGACTAAATTTAGTCTTTTTCTTACTAGACCCCGTTTTTGGGCTCAAGAGTGTAGACTGAATACCAACATCAATCTCTAACTATGTGTAAAAGCCTTCAACTTCCTACCTCTTTTTGCAGGAGAAGGAGATGGTGAAGTAGGGGATAAAGGGAATTGAACCAGAGGTTTATTAATCACAGAGTCAAGACCCATATTCCCAACCCCAACCTTAGTTAAACCCAAAACATTTTCAGCATCCTGAACTTTATCAGAGAGAATATCAAAAGGATTACCAGTTGGGGGAATTACCAAAGAAGAGTTTAAATTAACCAAATCCTGATCAATTGCTTCAACTACCTTGTCAGTAACATCTGAGTTCAAGGTAATATTATGATCAAAAACCACTTTTTGAACTTTAAAGATTAAATCATCATCGGGAAGGAAATATTCCATAGAATTAGCAACCGGACCAACATCCATTTGAGAGTTGATGAGCAGGCCATCCTTCATAGGAGAAGGGGAAGCTAGCATTGTCGTACCTTCCCCATCCTTTTGAATAATTGGAGGGATATCGCCAGAAACAACCAGCCCTTGCAGAGGAGGGGATTTTGGAGACTACCCTCAACAGCCTTAGAAGAGGGAAGAACAAATTTTGAAACATTTTTCAAAGGCTAAGAGACCTTATCTACAAACAATAAACCCTTGAGAGTAGCAAAAAGGGTGACATCAATAGTTATAGAGGCCTTAGAAAACCAAGCAAAATCACAGACAATACTTTGATGCTAAATACCATCAATCGATTTCAAATTGCAGTTTGAAGGAACCACAACAGATGAAGAAAGCAAAACACATATCTTTACCCTAAACCCCCCTCCTCGAAAACTGAATGTGAATGAATGAATTTCCCAAATGAATCCCCTATTTTTTGCAAAATATCTAGGTCCGAAAATTCATAGGGAAGGCCAGTCAGCAAAAACCAAGTGGGAGTGCATTTAGCAATATCTTGTGATGCAGAAAACAGAGGTTTCC